>NC_073696.1:37486107-37846732 GCF_029784165.1 Wyeomyia smithii
ACCGCCGAGTAACCTGCACAGATAATTGATTTGTGTTCTAAGATAACTACTTGCGCATCAAAAACTTTGCCGGTTTTGATTGGATTTGAGGCATCGCACAACACGAACCCAGGCGAAACGTCTTCTTCTTCTATGCCCTGAAAATAAGGATTATTGTACAACGTGCATATACCGTTAAACACTTAGTTGATAACATACTTTCACTTTGATTTTTACATTTTCACCAGGCCCCACAGCGGTAACTTCCTCGTCATCAGACCACAGCTGGTCGACAGACACTTGTGTCTGAAATAAGAACAAGGCATTTAGAATTATCGAATTTGGGAGTCTAACAGAAATATCTTACTCTATTCGGCATCACGAGTAGATTGGTTCCTTTCTTCGCCATTCCTGATTCAACCTTGCCCATTAGTACCGTTCCCATGTCCTTGTACTTATCTACGATTGGCATGATGAAGGGACCATCGGTCTTGCGGTTCAGCGAAGGCAGCTCGTCAATAAAAGGGATAAAGGCTGGCCCTCGGTACCATGGGCACACGGATTCGTCAATCTGCTCTCGGAGGCCTTGACCGGTAAAACCTGACACTGGCATGAATGTTAGATCCTTGGTAGGGTTGAAGCTGTTTAAATCATACTTGATTAGTGTACTCCAAAATTTTGTTTAGAAAATTGTTAGAATAAAAATAATGCTTACCCTAGTTTTTTGAGGTATGGTAGGATTTTGTCTTTACATTCGTTGTACCGCTCGACGTCCCAGTTCACAGTTGGGTCGTCCATTTTATTAACCAACACCACCAGATGTTTGACACCGGCTGTCTTTGCTAACATGGCATGCTCTCGAGTCTGCCCTCCCCTATCAAAGCCTGTCTCAAATTCGCCCTTCCGCGCCGAAATAACGAGAACTGCCAAATCGGCTTGGGCGGCTCCACCTATCATATTAGGCACAAAACTCTTGTGTCCTGGTGCATCTAGGATAGTGAAATGTTTCTTTTCAGTCTCAAAATAGGCTCGGCCTACTTCCACCGTTTTGCCTTTGTCGCGTTCTGAAAATTAGGAACCATTTTAGATGAATACTGCGTAATGTTTTAACAACATATGATCAGCCACCTTCTTGGTTAGTGTCGAGTGCCCACGATAAGTACCAGCTTTCTCGGGACTTTTCACGTGCTTCCCGTTCGTACTTTTCCAACGTTCGCTTGTCCACCATTCCTGTAAGTGACATTATCTGGCCACCAATAGTCGATTTGCCAGCATCTGGAACGAATCATTACTGTCAAAGTTTTCTGTTACGTTGTAACGGTTATACTTACCAACGTGTCCAATAAATACTACATTCACATGTTCTTTCTTGCTCTTGCTTTCTTCCACCGTCGGGGGCTTCTTTTTGGATACCTTAACTACGCTTTCACCGTCAACCTCAACGTCGTCCAACTCCATCTCTTCATCTTCCGGTGTCAAAATCGAGTCTTCTTCAGCATCCCAGCTATCAAGAGGTTCGCTTTCTGCATTTGTTTGAGAAAAGATAAAGACAATATTTTTATTAATTTCTTCTAAACAATACTATGCAAACCGAACTCATTTGGAAGCCTTATCTCTAGAAACATTTTTTTACTTTGGGATTAAAGTGAACTCTCAGTCATTCTCAGATCAAATCATTTTTATCTCATTAGTACTTAATGCGATCAGCACAAAATGAAAATGTGTCAAAATAATTGCATATACAGCTAGGGTGGGGAAAAATGATCGATTATCCAGAACCAAGTTTTTTTGGTTCCTTTTGGGGTCCCAAACAACCCCAAACTTACTTGAAGTCGATTGGTTTTGTCTCCGCTTGGCGCATTACATTTAAAATTTGTATGAAAATTCATATGGGAAAACCCACTTTTTTGCATTTACCTTTCTAGAGAGCTCAATAATGCTCTAATAATGCACTACATTATGTTAAAGTATAGTATTTCAGATGCCTAACAAATATGCAGAAGACACTGAAGAGCTAGAATGTCCCTAAGAAGAGCCATAGCTGTTCAAAGTTGAGTATGTCGATTTTAATGCAAAAAATCTTGTTATCTGCCAACATTACCAATGTACCGGCGTCAGTAGGATTCCCATCAGAAGTAACCTGTCGTAACGAGTTTATACACGCAGCTGGACCAAGCAAACAAATTTAGGTCAATATTCTAGGCGTAAATAGAATCTACATCATGTTTCAGAGGTAACTTCTGATGGAAATCTGACTGACGCCGGTACACTGGCAGTGTTGGCAGAAAAAATGATTTGCAACATAATTTTCGACATACTCAACTTTGAACAGCTCTAGTATTTTTTTGGCACACCCTAGCTCTTTAGTGTCTTCGGCCAAGTTGTTAGGCATCAAAAAACCTACCATATGAAGTCATGAAACCTATGGTTTGAGCCATTTAGAGCCTTTTAGAATGGAAAATGCAAAAGAGTTGATTTTTCCATACAAATCTCCATATGAATGTAAAATGCAATGCGCCAAGCGGAGACACAACCAATCGACTTCCAATAAATTCAGGATTGTTTGGGGCCCCAAATAGAACAAAAAAAACTTGGTTCTGGCTTTCTGCTATCAAATTTCGTTTTTTCCATATAACGATTCCCCACCCTAATATACACATTCTCAACAGTAATATGGAATCGCTGAATATCCAAAGACACAGTTTACCAATTATGCAAAGCAAGGTTATTTGTCAAACAAGTCTGGCTTCGATTAATTGATTGGTCAAACTCTTACTAAGGCATAAATCCTCAAAATAAATATATACTAGATGTGGTGACTATGAGAGAAGGAATCATGACTTGAACTTTAATGTAAAATGTGTATAACATTTTATATAAATTTGTTTTTAGAAATAAGCCAACAATCTTCAACTTTTAGTGTGGATAATAACGATCAACCTCTAATAGTAAGAAACGCAAGAACACAGAAATAAATAGGCCGTCCATTTGAGCGGTAAATAACAGGTATTTAAAAAACAAATCTATAAATCTGCGACTGGTAGATTACGTAAAAGCTAACTGCGGTTGCCAAACGACCGACCTATATTAAGGTGAACATCAAAGATGCATCGTGAACTGCAGCAGGCTTTTCCAAACCAAGGATAAACTAAATTGTGGCACGAAAGTAAAAAGCGCCGGATTGAGCGGGTGTAAAAAAGTGATGCATTCAAAGGAAACCAGACCGAAACGTACTGTTTATAGTAGATCTGCATCGTTTATAGTGACGATACCAAGTTATTGAATTAAGAAAATTCTACAACCAAATGTGGTAATGGAACTTTTTGATTTGTCAGCATATTAAATAAATAAATATTCTCATTGGTCGAAACGACAATTTTTTAATATATTATACTTTTTTCCAACTCATCATTTAACAAGTTGAAATAACACCGAATTAAACTGAAACTTTCGGTAGCACCGCGAAATAACATTAATCGTTTGATGCATCTTCTGCTCGATACTTACTGCTCTATCGCGGTGACATGTTGATTTTAAACGCAATGTGCATTGGATATCGAAGCAGTTTGTCTGGTACTGGCCAAAAATGAATACAACCAGATTCAACTAGATATTGCAGCTCTCGATAGGTAAAGCGATCAAGAAAAGGTTATCAAAGCTGAAAAATAGTCACGAGCGCAAATAATCCTTAATCTTTTAAGATAGGTTCTTGGTTGTAACTAGATTAGCAGTCGTTCATTCGAAAACGTAACTGCTGTAAGCTAAATACAATAGTTGCATTGAATTGACCCACGCGAATAGCATTGCACTTGCGGACGGGAAACTTACATTAAAAAATGAAAAAACCTTTGAATATAGTTTAATTCCAACAACCGTTCACGATGAATCAAGTCACTCTACTGCAGAGCAATCATGAACTAAATTGTAAGAAACGCTTTTCTACATTGTTAATGAATTTTTCGTGGTATTAGAAGTTCGCACATTTTCTCATCATTTAAGATGTTAATTATAGGAGGTAAATCACGAACTTATCCACTGTTATTTTAGCAAGTGCAACAAACTTCATACGCTTCTGTTTAAATTTGTATTTAATAATTCTTAGTAGAACAGGTTATTCAATCGCTAATTGAAGTCACCAGCGATGACCAGAAGAAAGCAGTTAAATCCTGTTGAGTGGTTGCATGTGACGTAAGGGCTTTCCCTCACACACGATTTCCCTCACAGCATTGAATGGTCTGCGAGATTCACAAGAAAAGACCCACTGTTTTCTCAGTATACTGAAAGCACGTCACTTCCACGCAATTCACTTAACAGCACCCCCCTCCCAACCACTTTTTTTTCTTTCTCCAGCCGGTTAGTGGAAATGGTGTTGCAATATGTGAGCAGAACTTACCATTATTCTCTGGAGTTTTGGCCTCCTCATCCCCCTTAACATCCATTGGAACAGGAGCCGCACTGCTGGACGGTGGCGTTGGTGTAGCCGCGGCGGAAGTCGGTGAATTACCACCGCCGGACGAGGAAGCTCCAGTGGCGGTGGTAGTAGTAGTAGTAGTAGTAGTATTAGATACCGTCGATGTGACTAACGCTGCAGCAGCTGCAGCCGCGGCGGCCGCAGATGCTGCCGAGCTGGCGAAGCTTGGCACAAATTCCAAGGCATTTACGTTTAATGTAGAAAATTTCGCACTGATTTCGTTCGAGTCGTTATCTTGGGCCATTTTTTTGTTATTTGCTGTCACTTATCCTACCCTTCCACTAAACCAATGAAATCCACGAAGCGCTATGATGTAGCGTAACGATTACTTCCTGCGTTTAATGATTTTGATATTCCGTACCCTAGTCAGGAATGGACAAACGGAACGGCAGACCTTTTTCTTTTGTAAAAACTACCGGTGCCGAAAACTGCAGGGAACGGGAACAAAAGAACCAAAAAAGAAGACACGGACACCGACGAACGAACGAAAAGGAAAAACCTTCGCCCAATGCGGGTTTGGCTTATATTCGAACTCGGTACTGCTCAATGGAACCACTGTCCGCCACGGATGTGATCAGGGTTCCACAAGATACTCCTTCCGAGTGGCCGCTGCACAAAATTCGCAAAAATTAGCGATTTCCGAAACTCACACGCGTTTTCAACACACTTCTTTCAAACCACATTCGTCAAAGATGGCCACATAGACATGATTTTTTATGCTCTTATATTTCGCTCTCATTTGCTCATTTTTTGATTCTCTCACACAACTGTCAGAAACGACAGCTTCAAGGGTCACAAACAGGGATGCCACATGTACAGATTAATCTGTATTTTACAGATTTTTGGCCGAAGTAATGGTACAGAATCTGTACATACAGATATATAGATTTTTGTCGAAAAGTACAGATTTACAGATTTTTCGAAATTGACATTAATTTTTAAAAACAATCCAAATTTTATTTCATTAAATATTAAGCAAATTGAACATATTTTCAAGTCCTCAGACGTTTTAAGCTAAAAATTTTGTTTATGTACCATAAAAACTTAAAAAATACAAAGTTCTTTATGTTTAAACAATACATTTATTTTTTTACAGATATTTTTGTTCCAGATACAGATGCTCAGATTTTTTCAAGGGAAAACACAGATTTAAATGTGGCAACCCTGGTTACAAACTCGTCTAAGCCTAGTACAGGACGTGACAACAGAAACCAAAAAATCATCCAAAGTGCCGATCGTTGGTCCTGACACAAGTAGAAGAGATTTTTGAGGCTGTTCGCACTACGCGAATTCTCGTATGCAATTGTCAATTTATGTGTGGAAACAAAAGCAAAAATATTTCCCTCCTTCACTTTCGCAAGTAAAAACCAAACCAATATCAACAGAGTCGTCAGGGCCAATTTCTGAATGGTTGCTTAGTGCACACATTTATTTATTTTTGCAGAAAACCAGCAAAATTTCGCTGGATTTAGCCGAAATGCTCTTCCAGCCCTTCCAGCGAAAAAATTTTGCTGATTATTCAGAAAAACAAAATATCATCCAATTGACAGCACTCAACTTTATCTTTAGCAAACTGAAATTCAATTACCTACTGAATAATCAGCAATGAGATTTTTCTGTACATGTAGCAAATCGAAGTAGGTATATTCGGCTGGTTAACCAGTTAGAGTGAGGGAAGCATGTTTGCCTCAGGAACAACTTTTTACAGGATCTTAACCAAATTACTGTTGAATTATAGACACAGAGAACAGACTAACAAGAAAACGATAAAAAGTGTGTAAAAAGCCTCCTCCGAATTAATCCCTTCGCCATGCTGAATGATAATGTGCAAAGTGATGTTGCTACCGTCACCGTGGAATGAACGGTATATGTTGGCGATAGGCCAACGAGCAGGCGAAGTAAAAGGAACGGTTTCCGATTACCCAAAACTGTATTTTTAACAGAAATTAAATAATTCCTATAAAGGTATAATTTAGAGTAAGAGTGTGTTAAATCCATACACTATCCACTTGTAACTTACGTTTAGTATTCCTTTTCCCTCTATCCGTTTGAAATCCTTCTTAATTCTTCCTGTCCTAGCACGGGGTCCCTGATTTTCTCTCTTTATACCCTAGCTTTTAGGTTACCTTTAATGAATTCACAGAATAAGTTTTTATTTCTTAGGGTTTAAGCTTCAATCGTTACCGCGTTTCGTTTATAACTTCAGCTTTAGCATTAATCTAGTTTAAGCACTAATAGTTTAAGCAATAATTTTTAATTTAAATAAGATAAATATTTTAATTCGTTGAATATTTGAAGCAATTTTTTTTATCATCCACCGCACAGTTCTATTCTTTCAATCTGCATGACACTGCCAAAACGAAAGATGACAAAACGTAAACCGCCGAGAGCAAGACGCGATGACAGTTCTCCCCACCGCTGCTGAATTCAAAGCAACTAAGATGCAAGGTAAGATGCGCCGACCGAGGGGTCGTAACAGTATAGCAAATACATTTCAACGTCAGTGCCAAAGGGAGTGAAAAGTACATACACTGATAAAAATACAGGGTTTACCTAGGGGCTAGACACCTTTATTTTCAAGACAAATATTTCGATAATATTACACAATATTGGCTGATATATTTTGATATTTATCGTTTATCTGTCAGTTGACATTCTCCAACGATAATATAACGCATGATGTAACGGCAATGAGCTGTGATATAGATAGAGGGGTGCCCGAAAATGGAACGGTAAATACTTTTTAATATTGAATATTGGAAATATTTCGCAATATATCAAGAGTGTCTTACCCCTAGGGGTTTACCATGTAGCATGACGAGGGGTTTATTTCGAAGTATATATCGTCGACTGTTTGTTCGTCCCTTGTCAGCCTGTTCTCTGTGGTAAAATGTTTGTCGGTGGTAGATTCAACAACAAAAACGTTGTTAAAACATGGGAAAAAACGTTTGCTAGCTTAAGCATATTAATCAGTCTGCAGTTTACAGTTTCTGCGAAGCGGGATTCACGAGTTTACACTTCGAGCGAAGTGAAAATTAGCTGGAACTGACAGAATATGAACGCACTCGAATGTCAAGTTTTCGCTAGCTGCTACTTTTTTCACTAGTGTGTGCGTACGCGAAAAAAGTAAGCCCAAGTGAAAATGGTACGATCAACAACCTTCGACTTCGCTGAATCGAATTTGTTTACAGTCCCAAGCCAAGTGAAATTTTTTCAGGTTGCAGTTTTCATGCACGTGAAAAACTGAACATTTTGTATGAGATTTTCACTTCGCTTGGAACTCTGAATAGGGCTTTACAGTAAAAATACCTTGTTTTTATGGTTACAATGAATAACATTGTCCATTTACTGTTCCCACCGCAAAATGCATCGTGAATATTTCTTTTGGGAAATACCCCTTTCCTCTCTTGGAGCGTTACGTAATTTATAGATTCCGCCTTATAGTCCATTTAGCGAAAAAGACAAGACATATTTGAAAATTACGCTAGACGAGTTAGACGAGTCTGTGACCATCTGTGACAGCACAAACTATTACTGAAGGGAGTAGCGGAACTCTAACGAAACGCACGTGTCATTATATTTTGTTTATATTTTTATAACTCAAAAAGTAACTACAGTTGGGCCGTCATTCTACATAGGTTTCGTTTGGATGGCCTATTAAGCCTATTAAGCGAAATGAATAAATCTCGCAGTAAGATTCGAAAAAACCATCGATCAAACTCTAAAAAGGAAGAACGGTTAGCTGAAAAACTTTCTGAATTAGCAGTAGATTCAGATGAATCAAACGCGGGGGAAGATGGCTCCGCAGCGGATTCTGATACCAGCACCTCTGCAAATGAAAAACCAAAAAACCAATTTGATGTAGGTAAGCCAGCGCAGTTCCCTGTCAGTATGTGGGATCTAAATCACTGCGATCCGAAAAAATGTTCTGGCAGAAAGTTGGCTCGACATGGATTGATGGCTAATCTACGTCTTGGGCAGAAGTGAGTTTTGGAAGAAGAGTAAAACGTTTGAATAACAATCATCCTTTAGATTTCCAGGACTAGTTCTTACACCTGTGGGCACAAATTGTGTCAGTCCTCTAGATAAAAACATTATCGAAAGTTCCGGTATAGCTGTTGTTGATTGTTCATGGGCTCGACTAAGCGAAACACCATTTAATAAAATGAAATCTCCGAATCCACGACTATTACCATTTTTGGTTGCTGCAAATCCAAGTTAATATTTTTAAGTTGAACATGCATTGCTGTTTGGTACTCAATCTGCAAACTTATTTGTTTTCAGTAAATTATGGCAAACCATGTAAATTATCTTGTGTTGAAGCAATAGCCGCTACAATGTACATTACTGGCTTTAAGGAAGAAGCCACATGGTACCTAAATAAGTTTTCCTGGGGACACTCGTTTTTAACATTGAACCAAGAACTTCTGGACTCATATGCCGGTTGCAAGAACAGTAAGGAAATTCTCGAAGTACAACATAAATACTTAGAGAAGGCGGAGGCTGAACATAGCAATCGCAACCGGAATGTGGATTTTCCTACTAGTGAAAGTAGCAGCGACGAAGATGAATAATGTTTCTGCAGTTAAGCTATATCGTTCCGTATACCCACAGAATATAGTTTATTTGGGGTTAGGAGGTGCAAACAAGTATCTATTCTAATGTAGCACCAGCGCAAAAACGAAATCTATTTAAGGTTTCTCCATCTTGCTATTTTGTACATATCCTAGAAAATCACGATTTGTTTTAATTCAAATGAAAACACTATACATATTAAATAATCTATTCGCTAACTAGCGAGACAAGCAAAATAACATGCAATGTTCAATAGCTAAACTATTTATTTAAACTTCAAAAGTATGTAATTCACAATGTGGGATCACGTCGATCCGCTTTCGTTTGGGATCTACTTCTTTTTAACGATAGCCGTTCTCGGATTGATCTCTCGTGACGACGGCGTAGTTTTTCTACAGTTTCCGGGGACAATTCAACTGTCTGTGGTTTTTCCGCTTCACGAATGAAACTGCGTAGCTTTTCCAACGCATCCGCCATATTCATCTGTTGGGAACGAGTGAGCTCACTTTTAATGACTAGATACCCTTCCTTGGTAATACGACCTCTTTGCTGTGGACACAGAAAGGATTACAGATTTGAAGTTGAACTATGCCTTCTATTTACTAACCAATTCTGCTAATCTCGTGCGAACCGTTTCGGATAACCAGTTAGCTGAATCTAGATGGAATCGAACATCAACCTTTGTACTGACAGTGTTTACATTCTGGCCTCCAGGTCCACTGCTTCGACTGTAGGTAATTTGCAACTTGTCTAGCGGAATAAATCCGGTGAATTTATCGGTTGTAGACTGTCGGAAATAAAATGATGATTAAACGAATAAACTTAACGTAATCGAACGGGGCTTTCTAACCTTTGGCGGAGCAGGAGTATACAATCGTAAATTGCTAGAGGGGTAAATGTTTCGCAAAGAAAGATCACTTTCAAAACTGTACTTTCGTTGCAGTAACAAAGAAGACTGTCGCGGAATTTGGCAGCAAGCACGTTTCAGCATAACACTCATAGCAAGTTTGTTCATTTTGTTAGGTTTACTACTGAAAAAGCAAGTAAAATAATACGGAAACCACGATAATTTGAACTGAGTTTTAAAACTTTTTCTGATTGACAGAAGACAGACATAAGGCAAATAGTGAAAATCTGACGTCTGATACATAGGAAGCAGAATCCAGCTCTGGTTGTTTATTGTTTTTCGCGGTATGGTATCGCAAAATTTTATTAACTTTTCCACTTTAATTCGGGTACAGTTGGCCATCTAAATTTTATTCTCACAATAAACTTGATCAAAAACTTGTTAATCATGGACAATAACAGTGTGGAAAAGCTCAAAACCATTCGTGAAGGTAGCGCAGAGATCTTAACTGCCGAACACGTGTTCTACAATCCAGTGCAGGAGTTCAATAGAGACTTGAGTATTTGTGTGCTATCTACTTTTTCCCAATTATACCATCGGGAGAAAAAAGCGACTGTTCAGAAAAGCTGGAAAGGTGATCCACCTGTTGAAGAAGTCGAACTTGTAGCCGGACAAAAATGCGAGGTATTTTAAAACGCATAGACTCTTCAATACAATCTTAGGTTTCATTATTTTAGAAAGGACTGCGCATTCTAGAAGCTCTATCAGCCACAGGACTTCGAAGCATCCGATACGCAAATGAAGTTCCCGGAGTAAAGGAGATCATAGCAAATGATCTGTCTAAGTCGGCTGTAGAATCTATACAGCAAAATGTAAAACTCAATAAGCTAGAACACATTATAATTCCTAGTTTCAACGATGCAATGTAAGTTTATCATTATTTTTTAGCTTTATTGTACTAAAGTTTATTATTAAAGGACTTTGATGTACACATCAACACATCCAGATAAACAATTTACGGTTATTGATCTGGATCCGTACGGTCACCCAACCCGATTTTTGGATGGAGCAGTGCAGTCTGTTGCAAATGGCGGTATGCTGTTGATAACGGCAACAGATATGGCTGTCTTGGCCGGTAATTCTCCAGAAGCATGCTACGTAAAATACGGCTCAGTACCACTCAAGACAAAAGCTTGTCATGAAATGGCTCTACGTATACTCTTAAGATGCATTGAGTCCACGGCTACACGCTATGGTCGCTACTTGGTGCCTCTGTTAAGCATTTCCGCTGATTTTTATATTCGAGTGTTCGTCAGAATTTTTACCAGCCAATATGAGTGCAAGAAAAGCAGCAGCAAACAATCAATGGTGTTTCAGTGCACCGGATGTGAATCTTTCACTCTTCAACCATTAGGCATTCTAAAGCCCAATCCGTCCGAGCAAAATCCTAATCAAATTAAATTTGCAACCCCCACTGGTCCATTTGTGTCTAGTCGGTGCACTCACTGCAACCATCAACATCACATGGGAGGCCCAATTTGGTCCGGACCATTGTACGACGTAGACTTTCTTGGCCAGTTGCTAAAAACAGTCGAAATGAATTCATTCAAAAAGCTGACTACCATCCGTAGAATTTACGGTACACTATCCGTAATACGAGAAGAGCTTCATGATGTTCCACTTTACTACACGTTGGATCGTCTGTGTGGTACTCTTAAATTGGAAGTGGTTTCTATGATGAAGTTCCGTTCTGCTTTATTATATGCCGGGTATCGAGTGTCCTACTCGCATGCCTGCAAAACTTCCATCAAAACCAATGCACCAGTTTCAGTCATTTGGGACATTTTGCGCTGTTGGGCTCGTACACATCCAGTAAAAAAAGAACGCCTTATAGAGGGCACACCCCTTAATGCTATCTTGGCGAAAGAATCCACTATTGAATACAATTTAAATGAACTGCATCCTGATGCAAATCCACCGAGTCGAAAGGAATCACTGAGCCGATTTCCGGAGAATCCAGCAGCTCACTGGGGTCCTGGAACGCGTGCTACACTGATGTGAGTAGAATCGTTGCGGCAAAGGATGCAATTGTAACATATAATTTATTTCCAGGGTCAGTGACAACAAAATGTTTAAAAGTGTTCAAAATCAGAACAAGCGACGAAAGGGTCGGGGCAGTGAGAAGAAACGAGACTTATCGGAATCTACAGAAGGATTGAAATCACCTGACAGAAAACAGTCGAAAACTGATGAGGCAAACGAAACAGTAAATTAGTGGAATTTCTGCGGCATGTGCGCACAAAGCGACAAAAAATCGATCAAACATGCACTGACTTCTGGTCACGCCATTTTTCTGTCTAGTTGCGAAGTTTGCAGATGTTTTGTTATTGCTAAACTGACGAAAAAAAATCCTCTGTAATAGTGATTTATTTTCTATTGTTGGAGAAGAATAAAAACTTTGAAAATGAAACAATGTGCTTCCGATATCAAACGTGAACGTAACGAAAATCACATCCCCAACATTGCCGGTGAAGGGTGTTACTTAAAGCAGCTACCTGCACCAACCAATACCGACGCCTGTCTGCTATGGTCTGACGGAATTAGCCCGAACGAACGAGTATTCTATCATCAAACCCTCTGTTCTGCTCGGAGGGCAGCAAATTTTTTAACTTTAGGGTAAGGATAATGTATATATGGTAATTATATTTCCCCCTTTCAATTTTTCTTTTGATAACGAGTAAATGCGTTCATAGATCTAAAAAACTTAGTAGTAAATAAATTGGTAGCAACAGATTCGAGACTGGTATTAGTATAAGGTTTGTGAGACTATCTGGCATGCCCTTCACACTCACATTTTTTGTATGTAAATTTTGAATTGCAAACAAGAAAAACCGGGAATCATTAGAGTATTCGGGTTAGTAACGAAAGGCTGAAACTCAAAAGGCTGAAAAGTATGCATCATAACGAAAGGCTGAATGCACAAATGGCTGAAACCACAAAAGGCTGAAAAATGTAAGGCTGAAACTTTTGTGATTAGAATCATAATCATTGAAAAATTCGGACACATGGATAGCAAATCTTTATAAGGTGATTATGTTCAATGTTCGAGTATTAATTGGTTTGTCCAATGGAAAATTAATTTTCGGCAGCATTTGAATCTATACGCACTTGACTCTTGTACACGTTTTCTAGACGATTCAGGGCGAGACGGCCGAAGGCCGCGAGTGTGCGCCGACGACCCGCCGTCGGAAGCGCCGGCCCCTGTGGGTGGGTAGCCCCCCGCAAAAATCACCTCTGTATAGGTTCGTTCGTTTTCCTAGGTCTACTGACTCGTAGGGGTGATCACCTAGTTTAGACCGAACGAGCGATAGCGAGTAAGGACATCATACATCTCACAATCGAGTCGGCCGTAGGCCGCGAGTTTTTTTTTAGAAATGAGCTTTGTGAAATTCAGCCTTATGATTTTTCAGCTTTTCGTGATTCAGCCTTCCGGATTTCAGTCTTTTGAGTTTCAGCCTTTCGTAGTAGACCCGAGTATTCATATGTTTTAGTTCAAGATAACTTGTTATGGTATACATTTTCATTCAACTTATGCAAATTGGTTTCGAAATAACAATTTTTACACTTTTCGACATCATGCACTCTTTCAGACCGATACCTCGAGACTCGTTAGACATCAACTTAGCCTCCCAGTATGATCATTCGACCGAATTGTTCAAAGGAAAAAACGAAGTTGTTCTGCAGGAGGAAACCCTTGGCTGTACAACATTCCGTCGGTTGCGAAACACTCGTGATCTAAGCCCGGAAAAGATAATCCCGCTTAAACATCCACTTCACATTGGTGGACTGAGAGAAAAACCTTCGCCCAACAGTGTCAAGCTTATGAACATTGGACCACACACTCCTCTCACCAATCCAGGCTATTCTAGACAAACTGGAGATGGTAACTTCTTTAACTATTAAATCTTTTTTAGAATGTTCGGATAAAATAAATTTCTTACCAATGCCATTATGATGCAGAACTTCAATTACGATTTATTTCGTTGGTTCTATCCATTCATATAGTTAGTAGTTATTTCGTGTGTGTTCATTAGCTTAAAATATAGCATTTACTTGAATATAGTAGCAGAAATGAAAGATTTATTTGACGGTGCACAAAAATCCCTAATCAAATGCAGTGAACTTACCACCACCGGTATGAAATGTCGATTTCTCCAGTTTCAGCAGTCACTCTTGTGGATAAAGTTTCGAATGTTGTAGGTTGAAAATCTTGGCTCTTATCTGAAAATATAAAACTTATCGATGTTTGGAAAAGGTCGGCAAAAGCAGCAGCTTAACAGTAGTTTATCTGTAACCTAGAAAGAGTAATTTATTCGGCAACACAGCAGCTGAGACCACGATTGTCACGTCGACTCGAACATACTAAAGGACGCAACTCGGAACAGTCTGTCTACTGCAATCTCTGCTAATCTGCCTTATATTTCCGGATGCCCTCCGCTACAAGTTATCCCCAACATCTCAGCATTTCAAAAACTCCTTTCACGCACTCTCTGCCTTTCAATAAGTTTTTTCGTAGCTCTGCTCAAATTCAACCACACCCCGGAGAAAGTTCAGGCTCAGCATCATACTTTTGGAAATTTCCCCTCTTTCTCTGCTCTGGTGCTTCGTGTTTGTCAGCAACTTCGTCGGTACAGACATGCAAAATGCTTTAGAGCAGTTATAGGTAAATTAAACAAAAAAATGGATTTGAAATTTAAACACTGAGCACTAGACTGTAGAAAAAGAAGGAAAAGAAAAGAAAGAGAGAAAGAAAACTCGACAGCAGCAACAGCATCAAAAGCCGGCCGCTTCCAGTAAATCCGTTGGGACGGTGGGCTGTATGTCACCTTGCAGAAAAGTTACTACTACAGCTGCGGTTGTCTCCGGAACAAACGGCGATCTGCACTCTGCACGACACATTCATCAGCCCTCAGGACCAGACACCAGCCAGCCAGCGATACAGCGATCAGCAAGGCAGCAAATATGAGTGATTTCTTTTGGTTTCAAGACGGCAAACGCCTTATGCGGCTTAAAAAGTCCACGCATCGGTTCTGCCAAATGGACGCGCGTTGGTTTCTTGTAACGAAGGACGACCGGAACATGAAATGACGGGGACGTACGCTCTCTGCAACACAGCAGCGATTTGAACAGTTCTCTTTCTCCCCGCTCGCTCAGTCAGTGTGCTTGTAAGTTCGCTGTATCGCTTTCTTACAGGCAAACGGCAGTAGGAGCAGCAGCAGCATGCAACCGCATATGCCCTGTAGTTGGAATATTATATACTTTTGAATTTTGCTTGACAGTGTACATGGTCACGAAAGAAATAAAGAAACCTGCTTAAATTTAATAGATGTTCAACAGCAGTAGCACTATTCTAGATTTTGGACGTGCGAAATTTTGACATTAGGGGTTTCCAATAAAAGTGCAGCTGAAATCAACGCTAGGCACGATTATAAAAATATTAATCACTCTAAAAAAATACGGATTTAGAGTAAGCATGCCATCGAAGATTTGGTTTGGTACTCATGATTATAGAAGCAAAAATTGACAAAAAAATTATCAATGAGTTGAATTGATAGAATTTTTGCCTAAACACTAAATGGCCCATTAGCAATGAAAACACATTGTGCTTGAATATTTTCCAAAATATTTCAAATCGGAAACTATTTGTTTAATTAAGAATTTAAAAACCAATTTTTTCGACTTTACGCAATCTTGTCGTCTGCTTTTACTCAAAATAGAAGATAGCCACTGTTTTCAGTAAAAAAAAAAGTCATCTACCTTCTCTGGTTTTAATTTTCATTTTGCTGATTTTGGGTATCAGGACCATGTGAAAATCACACAACGCTAACACTGGCCAAATCATCAACTTTTTCAAGCTAGTCAAATTTCAAACATTTACGCACTTCATAAATTTTAAGTACTACTATGGATTATTTGACATGATAGAAGCTATTCTATACAGAATTATCAAAACATTCAACATACTAGTTTCAAAATATTTTTTTTGTATCGTCATTCGGTTTTAACTAAGCTGTTAATCACACAAACGCTGTGTGCTTGTAGTAAGATGATAAGACTACAATAAACAAAATTCTAACTTTACCTGTCCAATGCTTTTCGCAGCATATTATCCAAGTGCGTTTGTCCGTTTCTCATGTTATTTTAATTAAATTGGGAGTTTTATAATAATGTGTACAACAGACACATACGCCTGTTCGGTTTGGCTGGATCAACTGCTGTCAAATAGAATAAAATCAGACATCCGATAATCGCTAATAACTGCTCAAAACAACTTACGGTCCACTATCAAATAAGCAGCACGCTGCTAACCTAATAGTGCGTTCCTCTGTCTAGCGGGCTACGCGATCTCGACTCTTTACCGCGCGATGATTTGCTTCCGGAACGAGATCGGTCTCGGGAACGTGACTTCGATCGTGAATAAGACCGACGACCACCTCCTCCGCGTGGGCGATCCAGCGACCGAGAGCGTCTTCGATAGCGATCACGAGAGCGACCTCTTTCGCGTCCATTGTATCGTCGTCCTCCACCACCACCACCTCCACTACCACGTTGAGGCGAAGTAGGCCGTCCATAACGTGCCATTTGGACACGAAGCTCCCTGCCATCTAACATTCGTCCGTCCATAGCATCCAACGCGTCTTGGGCATCCCGTTTATCGTAAAATCTTAATACAAATAAAAAATATAAACCCTGCTATATTATTTGATGAAATAAATTCAAGCTTACCGGACAAATGCGAAACCTCTGCTTTCACGGGTATGGCGATCACGTGGAATATAAATGTCACCCACCTCACCGCATCGCTCAAATACACGACGTAAATCGTCAGGTGTTGTACGGTACGTTAAGTTATCGACCTGAAAGAAGTTTTTTGAATCATTACCAAAAAAGTTATCTCCATAATTGCGCAATGTTTATGCGATGTGGGTTTGTTCCTGGTTGATAAAAGTTTGTTCATTCATAACCAATCGTAACCAACTTCAGTTAATACTACTGTGAGTTGTAACAAAGTTTAGTTTCACTTTTCACTACATTATTAAACGCACACTGCCAAAAATGTGCAGCAGAGTAAATTGTGCTTTATTTCGTTTCATCAATTTCTTGTCTACGGTCTTTCCAAATTCATGATTGAATGCTTTCGCAATTTGTCATTTTGTAACAGATGCTATAATTTTCAACACGCACGCGCCTTCCATTAAAGCTCTAAAACTTCAATTAGTAGTCTATACTCTCAGGTCTCTACGATAGGCACAAACCAAGCATTTTTCCCAAGTTTAGCTGAAAAGTTAGCGATGATGATCAAACAAAAAAAACATGAAATAAATAATAGTTCGTATTAATTCAACATATCCGTTATTCATTAGAAGTGCGAAGCAGTCCATTATTAACCACACCGTGAATTGATTTTTTCAATGCATGAGACCGTTGCTCGAATTTATTTAGGCACATATATTTATAAGCTTGCTTTTTACTTTGTATGAATAATTTTCACGTTCAACCTAGTGCATTCCGCCATGTGTGAAAGTAGGCATCCCTAATTGATAAAACTTGTCGCCGGTGTAAACCTAAGGGGCGACATCTGGCTTCTTACTCTTCTTCCTCATCCACCGCGATGATCCCTGTTGAATTTTTCGTAAGTGATGCCATTCACTTGGAAAATACTTGAATGTTTTTAATGCTTTTATCACCATTATGCACAATTCCTCCTGCAGGCGATAATTTTACCGTCTGAGGGTTACCGGAGAGTCTGCATCTTTAATATACTTAAAATCGAACGTGTCATCCATCAATGATTATGATTCATTCATTGACCCATCTGAATTGTACTCTCCGCACAAACAATATGCCTCAACAGGTATGTTCCAAACTTAATCCAGAACGGTTTCAAAAGTAGAACTAAGCTCACACTACACTATTTACTCTCGACATTGAGCAGCGATCTGCTGTTCTTATGCTTCACGCAAAACCGTCATAACTCCTTGTGCACTTTTGGATCTTTTGGTAATTGATATTAGTGAAGATCCAAGTCGGATCTCTTACTACGCCCGTATATGTACTTTTTTTTAATGTTCACTTGAAATTACTTCAGATTATAACAGGTGACATCATTAAAAACCATAAATCAAAACAACGAACAATGTTGTTCAGCAACACTGCCAGCAAGCCTGATGATAAATTTCAACGCACTCGGGGTTTTCAATTTCAACCAATCAGCGAGTGGTTCCCAAAGTGGATGCAAATCTATACCCAGTTGTCTCCCCTTAGGTGTAAACTAACCAGAGCCGTCGTTCGTCGATGGTATCATATAAAACCAAAACGCTTTGATGCCGCATTAACAGCAATGTACAGCGCCAGACTGTCAGGACTGTCGTCTCTGTATTTTACATTCCACATAGTTGCCACGTAAATGAATTCTTAACTCTTATGCGTAAATGCAAAAAAAAACTAATGTTACCGTTGTTTTCATATATTTCAACACAACCGATCTAGGCATCGAATCCAGCACCATCAAAATGATTCTAGACAATTTAAAATTAATATATGACCTCCATTTTTTATAAGAGCGGTCATCATGGCGGCTTCGAATCTTACCTTGAGCGATATCATTCCATCGATCCTAGGCGGAGGTCGGCCGTAACTACTCATGTTGGAATCAATTTTTGCGACGCTGTGCCAGATAGGCCTCGTTACACTTCAGAAAAAAATGACTATCGTAACTTTTAAAAGCAGTAAAATTCACTTTTTCTCACAGAAAAACTACGTCGTACACCGGCTACGACGTGCTCGAATCAAAATGATAGTCTGCAAAAGACTCGCACCCGAATTGAGATGGGTAGTCAAAAATGGCTGTCGCATTCGTTGAATAAGTCGAAACGATGTTGGTGAAAAGTCGAAACGATGTTGGTGAAAAGTCGACCGATATCATCGATGGAATGGAATTGTACACTAATAAAAACGGGCCCTTTTTAGCGTGATGTCGTCTAACATCTCGCCAAGCAAAGGAATCAGGGATGGCATTGCGCATTTCGTTTCGACTGATTTTTGTTCATTTCGACCACATTTGACATTGCCGATTTCGATTCGAGCTCGGAACGAGTAGATGGCGTATTATTGCAGTTGATCTTCGAGCAAAACTGGCATTACGTAACGGTTTGATCGAGTATTTTTTAGCTCGAAAGTGATGAAAAATGGTCGATAGGTTGAAGACGTTCGTTTGTACCTAAGTTTGTTGACTAAAACATAAATAATTTTACTAAACATCTGTGGAGCGGATAAACATTAATTTGGTAGGATCCACTAGCGAGTAGATTCAAAGTAGGGGCTAACTTTAACGGAGCAGTACGGAGTTGTACTAGAGCAGTTTGGAGGGAAATATTGTACTTAAAATAGGTTTGAGTGCTCCCCGCCTTATTTTGAAATGTTGACGAAACCATGAAAAAAAATTCTTTTGCATCAGGAAGTAACTAACTTTGTTTCATTTTAATGTAAGCCTAATACTCATACTTAATTGTTTACGTCTTTGTATATTCCTGAAGCATTTTCGTCACTAGAAGAATCGTAGAAAAACATTCAAAGATTAGTGTTTCATTTTAAGGACACATCTTATTATAAACCGCATCAATATTTTTCATGAAAATAAAGTTGTCCAGCCCCTAGACAAATCTGACAATTATTTTCTTAATCCAACTTCACCTCCAACTTCACCTCGAAACGAGTTTGATTTCTCTCGATTTGAGTTACTCGAAGCGATGTCACCCTAGATGAAACGAGATTAAAGACCTAACATAAGCGTAGCCACAGGGGGGGCAAGGGGAGCCGTTGAGTGGAAGTTTTGTATTAACATTGCGGCAGTATGAGAGCAGACCGTAAGAACTTGGAAGAGTTGGATCTTATAGACCTGTTAGCTAAAGCCCGTTCTTTCTTCCCTGCGACTGAGAAAGCAGTTAAAATTGCACTTGCTCTACCATGGAAACATGCACGATTGAACGCTCGTTCAGCACATTACGTCGGGTGAAAACCTGGCTGAGGTCAACAATAGTTGAACAACGGTTGAGTGCTCTCTGCTTGCTGAGTGTTCATCGGCAGATGGTCAACAACAATTGTGAAAAGACACATGAACCGCTTCCGGAACGTTCGACGTTTCCCGATGCCCGAAGATTTTATTGAGAATCTTGACTGTGTCTTCAATCTTCACGTCCTTGGGAAGCTTTGACAGGATGTAGTTGAGATAGTGGCTGTGTGAATGGGTGTCCAGCTTCCGGAGAAGTAAAAGTACCTTCACCGCATCATTCAGCTGGCCTGCATCGTTCTCGAAGATGTCCTGGTAGCAGTTAAACAACAACGTCCGATCGTAACTCCGTTTTCTTCGTCGAAGACAAACTCGATGATGTTCGAAGAGAGGGACTCCAAAATCTGCTCCGGGGTTTGATACTGACGCCGCTGCTGCTGGACCGCTATCCGCTGTAAAATTTGGGCCATCTTGTGAATCATATCTTGAATTCCCGGTTGCGGCTGCTGATCAACTCTATCTTCTGCCATGTTCGTGGATTCTTGAGATCCTCGTCGCCAAATATGTCAAAAGGTTTAAATGAACCATAGATTTTTCAGTGAAGAAAGTCTATTTATATTCTTTGTCCAACACAAAGAATAATCAAATTTTGCACTCTGATGTCAAGGACAACTTTTCACTGGTTGCCTTGATGTAACAATCACTAAAGACTAATATTTATTCCAATTTTTCAAAACACACTGAAGTCGCTTTCTACGCGGGGGATACGTGCCACGTAAAAAAACGCTTAAATGCCGGAATCCGCGTAAAAAACGAGTAAATTTCGAAATCCGCGTAAATTCCGGAATCCACGAAAAAAAAGCCGCGTAAAAACAGCCGCGTAAAAAGCGACCTTAGTGTACCATTTTTTTACTTCTAAAATTTTGAAGAGCTTGCCCCCCCCCTTCATTTGAAATTCTGGCTACGCCCATGCACACTTAGATTTAATTGCCGAGAACTCAACAGCTGATAAACTCAGCGAAATGTTCTACAAGTTCTCGGCAGAATTTTTAAGAACTTCGGCAAACGAAACGTCAATACTTGCTGGTTTACGGTAAATCAATATATTTACTGAATGTTCGTCGAAATATATTGCTGACATTCGTTAAAAACTTCGCCGAGCTCAATAAGCTGTTGGGAAGTTTGCCGAGATAAATTAAGTGTGTGAGGCCTAATAGACCTTTCTCTCTGCGGTAGTATTAGTAGTCGATCTCACTAATACATATTTTTTGTTGGTTGCAAAACCTAGGACAGGACGTGACGAGTGGCTTCTAGTTATTCTTCTTTTCGTTCGAAATTGCCCTCATGAAACATTGTGATTTTTCTGCACGACGCTTACCAGTGTTTCCAAAAATGTTAAATAAAGAAAATATCAATATCAAGGATTTTCTAAGTTCTGGTTTTCAATATTAATTAATTCATTTGATAATGCTACTTCATTAATTAATCTTCAATTGATTTAAAGATATATGTTAAATTTATTTGAACCAGTCATAATTTCAACTCATTTCGGATTCCTCTTGCTTTTCATGAAATGAATCTACTATTGTTCATCATACGTAGTTTCAAAAACGTGAACAACATTTACAATTGGTGATTTTTGGTTTCTCTTGTCACGTCCTGTCCTAGTGCAAAACGTGCAAAGCATCATCACGCTGGTGAAGAACAAAAAAATTTCTTGTCCTAAAATTTTATTCAAGTTGTAAGCCGATTTTAGTTTCATTTCGTTTAGTTCTCCACTGAAATAAAGTTTGTTTATGGAGGTAGCACAAATGAACGAGAATTCACAAGTGAAATATTTTTCGAACCCGAGTATCAGCTGATTTTTTGGTTGAAAAAATTGTTTTTATGCGGTTACACGATCAAGCCTGTATTGGCGAGATTTGACGTGAAAAGCTCTATTGAACAATAAAACTATGTTGAAATCCTATTCCCACTGCGTCCGTGCCAGGTCCGAGCCGAGTCCGTTCTTTGTATACTTTTTCCGGGATGTTTTTGCACTCCCGAGAAATTTGGAACGTATGCCATCGATTTCAAACGTGTATGGCAACGGCTCGGACATGGCCCGGAAGTAGTAAGAACGACGCTGAAGCGGGTAAAATCACGATATAGACCATCGCACGGTGACGTCACGCACCTAAGTTTGACAGCTACTGGTAACTTTGTTTACCTCCGGGTGATGCAGTTTGGTTCTCAATAATAGCAGATCTTCTCAATTGTGATCGAAATGTGCTTTAAATGTTGTGCG
This sequence comes from Wyeomyia smithii, assembly GCF_029784165.1. Taxonomy (NCBI): domain Eukaryota; kingdom Metazoa; phylum Arthropoda; class Insecta; order Diptera; family Culicidae; genus Wyeomyia; species Wyeomyia smithii. Next base: position 37,508,336 of record NC_073696.1, read on the forward strand.
TGAGGTATCAGTACACTAATAGCGGCAGCACGGCAGGTCAAAACTGGGTCAAAATCGAGCGAATAAAGAAGGGTTCTGACAGCAGTTAAAAAAAAAGTTGGGGTTGAGGAAGAAAATAGCAAGAATTCATAAAGACATAGCTTTTCTAAAGCAATGTGTCAAATATCGACTGACTCCCAAAAGTCATGAGATTAAAATTAGAACTTTAACTCCTCCTTTTCTCATTAAGAAGATGGAATTGGAATGGATAAAAAATAGTATAAAACTTCTTTATAGTAAATTAAATTCAGTCACTTTAAAGTGCTACTCCCTTCATTTAAAACTGGCCAAAGAGTTTCCCTTTGGGTTCCCAGAATTCCCAACCAAAGTAAAAGTTGCAGAACAGTGTGAGGGGGAAAGAAAACGAAAATTGGGTGCAAAAAAGATTAACCAGTTGTTTTTACGAAATAAGAGTAGTAAAATGACAACTAAGATAAAATATATAGAAAATTTTGTGGCCAATCGATCTTCGTGTGAATTCTCACAACAGCAACAAAATCTTTTGAACAAAGGCCTCAACTTTGCTGTTTCTTCTAAACCAAATGTTGAACAGGCAATCATTGATATTGAAAGTGGGATGGGCAGTTGCAATTTTTCCACCGCACAAATTAGTGAAGTGCGCACATCCTTCTTGGATAATTTAAAAAAATGTCCACGTCTTGTAAATAACAGCACAGACTTACAGACAATCAAAGAATTATGTAATAAACCTGTCTTTTATTTAAAAGCTGATAAGGGGAATAAAATTGTTATTTTGAACAAAAATGATTACGATCAACAAATGTTGGAGAAAATTAATAATGGCCCATACAGGCAACAGAGAGTCAACCCCCTTACCGACATGGTGAAAAACTTTGAAAAAACTATCAAAGAATGCCAACCTATTTTTGGTGACGCTTTGAAAAATCTTCGTGTTTCCAACCTTTCTCTTCCTAGAATAAAGGGTCTCCCTAAAGTACATAAACCTGGTAATGAAATGAGAGAAATCGTTTCTGCGGTGGGGGCACCAACAGAAAAATTGGCAAAATGGTTAGTCAAGGAATTTCAATCAATGCCGAAAAAATTTCCTAGTCGATCTGTTAAGAGCACAGGAGTTTTTGTTGAAAATTTAAAATCATCGGGGGGCATCAACACTGGCGAGATAATGGTTTCTTTTGATGTCACAGCACTTTTTCCGAGTGTTCCAGTGAAAGAAGCTATAAATCTTTTGGAAGATTGGCTTCTTTCCCAACAATGTGACAACCCTTGGAAAACTAAAGTACGCAGTTACTTTAAGTTAATTCGACTCTGCATGGAAGACAATTATTTTTCATTTCGTGGGAAATTTCACAAACAAACAAAAGGAGCACCGATGGGGAATCCTCTTTCACCTTTCTTATGTGAGCTTTTTATGGCACATTTGGAAAATAAACTAAATGAAAAAGACTGCTTACCAGATCGTTGGTGGAGGTATGTTGATGATATTTTTTGTATTTTACAACAGGGGGACTTGGAAAGTTTTTTGGGAATTTTGAATGGTCTTCATAAAAATATCCAGTTCACTTTGGAAATTGAACAAAACAACAGGCTTCAATTTTTAGATGTAGTCGTTGTTAAAAACTCCAACCACTTTGAATTCAAAATCTTTAGGAAACCCACACATACTAAGCGGGTAATACCTAACACTTCTAACCACTCCTCCCAGCATAAAATGGCTTCTTTCCACCATATGATCCACCGTATGGAATCTTTGCCTCTCAGTAATGAAGGTAAGAAAAACGAAATGGAATATATTTTTGATATCGGTGAGCAGAATGGATATAACAGAAGAACCATACAAGCCATTTATGACAAAAAGAAACGAATCCAACATAGGAAATCTCACACAACACTCACTCCGCTAACAGAAGATCGGAAAAGAGTAGTGGTTGAATATGACGTCAGTTTCACTCGTCAACTTCGTAAAAAATTTAGAAAATTTGGTATCGATATTATCTACAGTAGTAGAAATAATCAAATGAAAACAAAGTTGGGGTCTACTAAAGACACTATTGACAAATTACATAGGGCGGGTGTTTATAAAGTTGCATGTCCACATTGTGATAAAGTTTACATTGGCCAAACAAAAAGAAATTTAGACATCCGGTTCAAGGAACATACTTCAGAACTTGTGAAGGCTAAGAAAGACTCAGAAAAAGGAATAACTCACCATTTCAGATCCAAAATAGCCGAACATATATTTCATGAAGATCACGCTATGACTACCGACAACATTAGTCTAGTTCGATCAGTAACATCCCCTTGGAAATTAGATGTCGCAGAAAGTTTAGAAATTTTCAAACAAAACCCAGCTACCCTCCTTAACAGAGATCAGGGTAATCATTTCTCTTGGCTTTTTAAATTTCTACCGAAAACTCCCCGACAAGGCATGGATCACCAGGCCGCACATTTCTCTACCTAACTCAAGTTATTTACGTTTTCTGAGTTAAAATTTGCCCCAGTCGTTTACCTAATTAGGTATAAAATTCTTGGGGTTTCGCTATTTTCTCCACAGTCCAAATAAGCACTGACGAAGGCACTATGTCAGTGCCGAAATACGTATTTGCAAGTGAAAAGTGAAAAGTGATAGAATTAAATAGTGAAAGTGAATAAAAAGTGAAAAGTGTAGTAAAACAAAGTGAGCTGGTGGAATAAAGAAATTCGCTATAAGAACAATTATAAATTGAGCAGCATTTCCTCTTCGAGCACGATTGCTTCATCAGAAAAAAGCACAAAGTCCAAAACGTAAACAAAGCTACTACTAACTGTCAGAAAAGTGAGGTTAAAGAGATTCGGTGAGATAGTCTATAGAGTTCTCCAAGTAAGATCTCACGAACATTAGCACCATTGCAAGATTGTGTGCGAATTTATTTTTCTGCTTATTTATTTTTTGTTCGAGATTCTTACAGCTAACAAGAAAACCATCTCGCTAGCACTAATGCATCACACAATACAGAATCAAATGCAGAACTCTATAGTTCAGCAACCTGTTGTTAGAAACAAGCCTTTGTCGTTCAAGGAAAGCTGAATTCTTTCTATATGCTTAAGGGGTTATATATCTTTTTGCTCGAGAAAAATTGATTATTTTTTGAGTAAGTAGCAATTTATATGTCTTTGTTGATTTCTGGAGAACTTATCTCGCAAGAGACATGAAATCTGCTGGAAAAGCGCTTGGATATATTCAATCGTGTTGGTGTCTTCTACCAAAATTGCGCAAATCCAAATTCCACGCTTTTTGTAGAAAACATTAACGGAATTGGACGTAAAGTGCACTTCTACAAGGATTTTCTGCGAGAAGATTTGTCGCAATCAGCAATATAATAAAGTTATAATTGTCTAAAAGTATACTTTCTCAACTACAATAAAAAGCATTTTTGTTCATAAAACATATCGATTGTTAGTGGAGTTATGACCTTGTTTTTAATAGGCTTTCGGTGTTCACGATGAATACATATTACGAACACGCATTGTAGCGATCACTACCCTTCCTGCTGATCTTGAGGAGAGGGGGAGGAGGGGGGGGTAATGGAAATTTCCAAATTCCGTACTACGTAACATACGAATGGCCCCGAAAGTCGACTGCATATTGTGGAACGTAATGTGTGATAGGTGATAATTTCGGACCCTTCTTCAAAAGAAGTAAACATATTTTGACGTTTCACACGATCAACATAGCAGCAGAACCAGCACCGCATAGTACACATGCACGCATTTCGTTCTCTCGAGTTGGTTAATTCACCGGTACGATAGTCGGCGTGTGCTGAGAAACTGCAGAATCAGATTCATGCATAAATTAACAATAAGCCAAAAGTTCGCTAAATTTTGTAATCTTACATTGCGGTATAGTTCTTCTCAATCAAAACTAAATCGACTGCTTTTTGAAATGCCGCTGGATCCAAAACACATTGCCGAAGCACAAAAACAACGTCTCAAATTGAAACAGAAATTGATAAAGACATCGCCTGGAATTGTGAATCTGCAAATTGTTGGATCTGGTGCTCTGGGTGCTCCAGCTTCTATATATCTGTTCAGCGATCAAACGCGATATCTGTTCAATTGTGGAGAAGGCACCCAACGTTTAGCTTATGAGCATAAAACGAAATTATCCTGCTTGGAAAACATCTTTATGACCCGAACGTGTTGGGAAAGAATCGGGGGTTTACCAGGAATTTGCCTAACCATGCAGGATGTGGGAGTTCCGAGTGTCACTCTTCATGGGCCCCCAGGTTTGGGAGAATTGTTCAAGGCGATGAGAAGGTTCGTAGTTTTGAAAGATATGAACGTGGATGCACCGGTCTGTACTGCGGAAAACGTGTTTGAAGATCATGTTATGATACTCAAATATGTCGTTATAAACAGGTAACATTACTTCTACTTTCACAAGCATGAAACTATTTTGAAGTCAAAATTGTCATTATAGAGAATCTGATTCAACAAGCGTTCCTGAGGACGATGGGAAACTGGTAGACACTACGGTCGATGATACTGATTATTACGCGTATGAAAAACGCAGTAAAACAGAACCAAAGGCAAAAATGTCTGCTCCCAGCCAGTTTCAAAAACAAGACTGGACCAGACGTAAAGAAACATCCGTTATGGCGTATATATGCAAGCTGAAACTGCGATTTGGACAATTATCGCTAGAAAAATGTGTTGACAAGGGGATAACACCGGGCCCATTATTAGGTCAATTAAAAAATGGCCACGATGTAACGCTACCGGATGGCAGTGTGGTTAAATCTAGTGACGTACGTGGCCCAGATGATCCAGGGCCTGTGTTCATTTTCATTGATCTTCCTAGCGAAGCTTATCTAAAAGATTTGGAAGAAAAAAATAATGCCTTTGCTCCTTATCAAAATAGCGCCACCACTGATGCAGACCAAGCAATGTACGTAATACATTTCACTCCATTGGAGGTAATGGAAACACCAGAATACAAGCGGTTCATTGATAAGTTTTCACCTAGTACAAAACATGTTGCATTAAACTCAATAAACAGGTAAAATAAGATGAATAGTATGAAAAAAGAGGGAATTTTCTAATATTACATGTTATGTTTTTTGCAGCTTTTCTGGTTACGTAGCTTCTCATCGTATTCAATACCATTTGAATCAACTGGATCAGCAAATCTTTCCTTTGCTAAAGTAAGTCAGTACGCCTATACCGTGGATTTTCAGAAAAGATGCGTCATTCTAAATTTAAAAACTGTTTTAAGGCTTAATGAATGGTCAAAAGTTACGGCTTACAATCAATATTTTTTTGTTCCATTCTTCTGTAGATTTCGTGGAATTGACGCAATATGATGTAATTGAAATATTCCTAATCTCAATCGTTTTTTTTTTTTTGCAGGGAACAAAATAACAACTATGACGAACCATGTAAAGTGAACAGTGAGCTTGTAAGATCATGTTCGTTGTGTTACTTGCATGTTAGGCCAAGGAAGGGAATTGATCGGTAGACCTATTATTTGATGTTTGAAATTGTTTGTGATACATTATTACAGCATGAATTTCTTTGTAGGGCTTTAGAAGCTGTTATAAATCCGGCTGAACATTTACAGGAGCTTGATGATTTACCAGACTTCAAAACAAGTTTGGACGATGTCCGCAGTAAAATGATAGATTTGAATGATAACCGCAAACTTACAACTCGCTCTGAAACGTTTCCAAGGATAGTGTTTCTCGGTACTGGGTCTTCGATTCCTAATAAAACGCGAAATGTTAGCGCGATACTGGTACTTATCAGTGCTAAGACATCGATCTTGCTCGACTGTGGCGAAGGAACAGCAGGACAGATTGTGAGGTTTTTCGGTCGTCATCAAGCGGAAAAAGTATTCGAAACCATCAAAGCGGTTTATATATCTCATTTGCATGCTGACCATCATCTAGGTAATTTTCGAGTTCATTCCCTTCTGTAAACGTTGGTATTATTTTTTTATCTCACTAGGGCTATTCGGACTATTTCAAATGAGACGTAAACTACTAGGTGTAAGTGGTGAGAAATTGCTTCTGTTTGCTCCAGAACAAATGTCCTACTGGTTGAGGCTCTACGATTGTCGGTTTGAATCTTTGCGTGAAGAATATGTCCTTGTGAAAAATGCCGACTTAGTGGGTGAGCCCTGCAGAAACATATGTCATAATTTAATTGAAATGTTTTCTAGATTGAAAACCCACTGCGTGATGAGCGGGTACTTGAGCTAGGGCTTAGAGAGATTGCGACGTGTCGTGTACGGCATTGCCCGCATTCTTTTGGAGTTGCATTACGAATGCTAGCCAAAGTCAAAGGTGATACTGGCGAGGAAGTGAAAATCACGTATAGCGGCGATACTATGCCCTGTCAGGATTTGGTAAATCTAGGACAAAACTCTACAGTTTTAATTCACGAAGCTACCATGGAGGATGAACTGGAAGCAGAGGCCCGAATTAAAATGCATAGCACTTTGTCACAAGCGATTGAACAGGGTAAAAAAATGAATGCCAAGTACACCTTGTTGACACACTTCAGTCAGCGGTACGCAAAGATTCCGCGTATCGAATCTAATTTAGGGAATAACTTAGGAATTGCATTTGATAATATGGAAGTTACGTTGGATGACTTACCGATATTGTGCATGTTTTATCCAGCATTGAAAGCGATGTTCATCAGCCATTTTGAAGAAATGGAAGAAAAGGCTCTCAAACGGGCAAACAAGAGGATTCGGCTGGCACCGGGTGGGAGCAGAGGAAATAGTAAGGAGTCATCTCTGATTAGATAGGAAGACTGAATTGTTATGTTTGTACAAAAAAAAGCTGGCATAACGGTAAGTCCTAATAAATTTATGAAATGTTATTGTTTCGTTTTTTGTGAGAATTAAATTCGATTAAAAGACAACGTGCCAATGTAGTGTATAAAATCACACACTTAAGTTATGGATTGAATTAATATGTTCGGATAATTTAACTGAGCAATTTTTTTTTGTTATTTTTAAAGATTTTATTCATTAATATTTACCTTTGAATGTATATTTGTTGTTTGTTTACGTTTTCTTGGTTGTTGCTCTATTCGTAACAGATGAAACTTAAAACGTTGATTTTTCGGTAGTGAAAAAGCATAGTAGCATTATAAGAGTTTCCTTAGCTTTTTTTACATACATGCAATCTAAAAAAATGCCTAATCCCTAAACGACAGATCCATGCCCTTCCAATCAGTTTAGTACGATTGGAAAGCATAATTCACATGTTATAGAATACTGTGGATTAAATTCTGTTATTCTGAAGCCTGTCCTTTCGGCCTTCAAAAACTCATGCCGATCTATATTTCCGTCGTAGCGATTATTATAAGTGTTAGCTATTAAAAAATATCGAGAAACCTATAAAATGTTGCTAGGTTGCGTTTTGTTTAAATAAATTGTGTATCATCGCTCTGAGTTGTAGATAAAAATTGATTGAAAAATTTTCTTTACGCTTTCTAATGTTTGAAAGCTTATTTTTTTTTCTAATTTCTTTTTGTCAAAATTACATCATCTTCCATTCGATTCAATCACAATTTTTATGCAGTCACAAAAGTTAATGCAGAATTCAGTCGGTAAAAAATGTGAATTTTTTTTGTTCAACTACTTAGTTTTGCTTCAAAGGTAAGATATTGTGTTTCGCTGTTCTATTGATTTGCTCTCGAACAGGTTATAATTTTCATGGTGTTTCATTCCATTTATTTAAATTTTTAAGAGGGTCGTACTCGTGGGAAAGAGAAAGTGTCTGTGTATGAATTGTTATATAATTTGCTTAGCTAAAATTAAACAGTAAAAAGTAAAGAGGTTGCTATTTCAAAACTCTACTGGTATAGAAATTGTAGTAAAAGTGTTGGAACAGCTGTGATGTTTGCTCCATGACGGGAAATATAACTATGTGGTATTTGTCATTTATTGTTGCCTCGGTTCGACATATCTACTGCAAATAACGTTCGTAGTAGGTTTTTTTTTAAATATGACTATACTGTTTGAATATGTGTATTACGTGAATTTCATGTTTTTTAACGTGGCGGAAATATGAATACATGTGTAAGTCTACGGCTGATACCATTTTCGTTTGTCCGGCTTAGCATGTTTTGCTAATCTATGTGATATGAATGCCGTGCATTTTCATGTTGTTGTAGTTATAGTACAATGAAAGTGTTTCAACATGTTCCAATTGAATTATATCTGAACTGCAATTAGACGCATTCGAGGGGCTACCTTAAACGCTCCAGCAGACTTCGGCATGTTTTAACACATAATTTTGATTTACTTTGGCATCGAATCAACGTTTTTTACAAGACTATTTTATACCTTACAAAAGATGACAATGTGTTTAATCTTCAATAAATTTCGTTGGATACGTCGTTAACTTTGGTATAAATATTACGAAAAAATTGGCGGTAACAATTTAAATTCGTTGAATAATCTATAACGGAGGGTATTTTGTATTGATAAATCTATTAAAATTAGTGCACCCTTTGGTTTTTGGAAATTTTTCTTATTCTGAAACTACACTTCCTAGTTTTTGCTTTACTATTTCTACATGATCTCTAATTAAATTAGGAGTGACTTAATAGCAAACCATGTTTTCAGTAGAAATAAAATCGGTCGAACTGATAAGTACTTTAAAACACGTACATTCTCATTTTAGAACTTTATTTATGGCAGAGTTGCTTAAAAGGGTTAAATAAATACACTCGCTCAACCTTTTTATTAGAAAACTTCACTAGAATCTAGTGTAACTTACAGGTTTCCGGTCTAACATAATGCAATAGATAAAAATGTTTGATAAATAATTTGGATATAAGAATTCATTTTTCAATCATTTTTTTATGCGATCGTTATAATAATGAACAAATTGATTAATTAGGTTCATGTAACGATGTTGAATGAAAAGTTTCCTTGTGGATGTGGATGAAGGTATCTCTAAATGTTAAATTTCGAATGCGGTTAATTACAGCAAAAATACAAAGCTATTGTAACGTTTCCATTTATGCAGTTTTTTTCAGTTGTGTATACACGAACATTTATAATTTGCTCTAATAGAAGATTTATTTACCTCTCTTCTGTTTGGTTGAATGGCCAAACCTTAGTTAAGAATTTTTCAATACATTTTCATACATTTTTTTGCCTTATAAGCGACATCTGATCTTAAACATCAAAAAGTTTAAATTAAAAAACATTTATCTATTAAATTCTGGCTCTATATATTTCGTGTGGTTCTTTATAAAAAGTTTTTTTTTTGCGATCAATGCGTATTTATCTTACTATACACAGCTATATATGGAGTTTTCGATCAGTTGACAAGCGTAAACATTAACGCAGGTGATCAAAAATGAATACAAAACTGTTCTGATTATATCTTTCTTTGGTATTGTATATACTTGTTATAATAAAAATGTTGTGCATACTTCGCGTACCTTTTGTTTGGGAAGCCTTTTGTGCTTAAATTGTTTTCGACGTGTACTAATTTATGACAGATGATTAATATACGGATTTATATGGATGGATGTGATCTCGTACCCTCAACAATTTGTTTCCTTATGAACAACCTATATGTAACGCAGCCGATGTTTGTGATTATGTTTGCTCTATTAATGATCAACATGGTACGTTGAGATAAATAGTTTTCCGTGACTTTAAATTTCTATAAACTTCTGTTTTCTATAATTTGAATCTCAAATTCTGAACGTCAAGTTTGTTTTAGAAGCTAAAACGAAATATTTTTTTGCTGTTTAATTTATTAGCAAACTGTTGGAACCAATTCGAAATATACAGACTCGAATTCATTTCACTTACAGTACATACAGATACTTTGTTGTCAGATACTTTTTTTATTAAATAACTAAAATAAAACATACTTTTTTGTTTATCTTGAGATATTGAGATTTTACAATAACATATTTTAGGATCATATTTCATCTAAAAAACAAAATTTTGTTTTAAAATTAATTTTTTATTATTTCGGCTTTATCATCAGTTGTGTTTCTCTTTTTAGTAGAATTATTATGAGTATTATCTACACATATACCTGCACGAAAATGAGGGCAACATAAAAACTTGTACTGTAATTGTAAATGCACATATACTTACGGCGCGATTTCAAAGGCTGAATATTGAGATTAGCTTGATGCACGTTATGGTTTTCGGTGATTTTTTTTTTTGGTTTGTTTCTGACTTTAATATGGTAGGCGATCATAGCGCATTAGGAGTTTAAATGTCGGTCATATGAATGGCGCCCGTGTGACCATTGCCGAGTAGCAACCGCTTGTCGTTGTCCACACCTGGTGGCGATTGGCCGTTGTTACGAGAATAACAATCTGGATCGCCGTAGCTACTGTCTTCTTCCAGGATCTTCTCCAATAAAATCTCTCCTGATGCTCCTAGTACTAGTCAGGGTAGAGTAAGCATAGGATAGTGGGATAAATACATATATTGATTCCGACTCTAACAATCATTACATTCAATCAAACAATCGGTCAATAAAATTTATAATTAAAACACATTGAGATTTTGCATGTAATTTATTTTTTTTGTGAAAATGATAGAAGCAAATTATTCAAAATGACACTGCAGTGCAAACTAAGATTATAAAAATACACACTGGGATTCTCAATTAATTTATTGTACGGGCAAATACCGTTCAAACCAACCCATGAATGATTCGGCGCATCACAAAAAGGTCACCACTTTTAAAACGCACCCACGGTAAGCTGAAAACCCCTCCTGAACCAAATGCATTGAAAATATCTGAACAAAATGCGTATCGAGGCAAAACCAACTACAAGCTGCATCGAGTGGATACCATGCCAAAAGGATTTATTTTTTGTGAAGAAACCGCATTCTTATCAAACACAGATTATTTTTTATCCGTAAAAGCAGTGTAATGATATATTTTGGCATGCTTACCACCCTGCTTTAAGTACAATGGTTGACTCAAAGATGAAGGAAGAATGAACAACAATTTTATCGTGTAACGATCACAGAAGAAGTGAACATACCCAAAGCTTGCAAACGTAGTTTATTTTTGTTTTAGATGAGATTTTTCCACACTATGTAGTTTGCTGTTAAACGAAATCGTCACCTTCTGTTTTTTTTTCGATTTCTGGTAAAATTATCACTCAACTCGAACAGTGGATTCAGATTAGGATTGATGGTTTAGATTTTAAAACACTTATGGTTAGTTTGTACTCTCTGGTAGTGATTGCTTTCATCATTGTTAGTGGCAAATATTAAATAGAGTAATTATCGTTATTACCGATGTTTTAGCATGTATTGGCTATTGATGTTACTGCGAGCTTGGAGGCTTAGAACGAGACGATACGAATAACGTTGCGGTAATATCACATCAATATCTCAACATGTGGTTTATAACTCATGAGGGGTATTACAGACACGGTGGACACTGAGAAGAAGAGGAGAGAGCAGATAAAAGCAGGAAAAAGTGGAGTAAATATTTTTGAAAGGATGAAAAATGATGATAACAACCGAGATAAAACGTAACAAACAGAATAATTATTAAAATTTACTGTAGTCATCGACAGGTTATATCAAGTACGTAGAAGCCCTTATTTGGAAAAGATAAGTGATAAGTGAATTTTCATAAGAATACATTATGCTTGTCAATGAATGAATATGATGTTGCAACGCAAAAAATATATGTTGTAATACACTGTCAATGATAACACAAGTCTGCATCAAAAATTGTTTGAGATTTCATTAATGCTTGTTTATTTTTATTCCAATTTTTTGATAACAGAATGATAGGATTAGATTTTAACCACAAGAGATAATGGACGCATTTCAACTTTACCGGTGATCTGTTCTAGACCACATTCATAAAACACGTAATGTCAATAATGACAATCTTAAGTACTTCAACATAAAGGTAAAACCAGACGGAATCTAAGCATTTTTCAATCATGGTTAACAGTACATGGTTAGAAGATTTTTATTTATTTTGATGCCATAAAATTAAACAGAATCATCAATTTAATTAGTGATTAGTGATGATCAGTTAAAATCACTAAAACCAAGCCGCACCAGAAATCAGAAACACATCTTACTTCACAATGTGAAGTTCACATAGCCAATTTCAAAATATTTGCTCTGAATGCTGACGCAGCATGCTGCTGACAGCACTGACAGCACGGCCGCATTACTTAACACAGTTGAAACTAGAAATAAACAAACACCGGATTTCGCGAGGCGCTACTCTATAGAGGCAGGTTTCTGTCCATTTCGGCCGGTTTTTCGCATAAACTAATTATGATCGCGATGTTTATTAGTGTAAAGAGAAAAGCATACTAAGTTTGAGTGGTTACGCGACTCTTACGTCCCGGTATTTGTGGAAAATATTCTATTAGCTGCCGACGCGAAAACATAAACGACACCGGGAGAGAAAAATAGTGATGTAAACGCAAGAGCAAGATTTTAACGTTTCGAAGGTTTCACGGTGTATTCAAATGTGAAAATTGACTGGAATACAGTTTCACGATGAATTATTGTAGGTTAGTCGAAAAATTAACGATATTTTATGAGGCATTTCCGCAATGTGGTAGTATGCAGGAGAAAGCCGTCGATCCTACCGTGCTTGGATTCCGTCCCGTTTCACGTTGAAAGATTGCGAGGAAATTTTCATGTTTCACTTGTGTCAAGTTTTTTTTTCTGTAGGAGACCATTGATAGTAGATCTATTGTGGTATACTCCGCCTTACTCTAGGTGCATTCAATTTCGGCGCATAACTATTATTGAGTTGATGTCCAATTTTGATTTGCACGTGTATCCCAGTCAAGTATCACAATTCGAATGAAGTTTAATATCTAAGAAGGGCTTTCGTTCCATATACCAGAAGGACTCAGGAATCCTTTACCGAGGATTCGCAGTCTGCGTTGTATTAATACTCTGCATTCGCCGAGTAGGTGTTCCGAGGTTTCATTCTCAAGTCCGCAGAAGCGGCATTTCTCGTCATTGAGTTTGCCTATCTTCTTCAGATGGTACTTGCTAGTACAGTGACCAGTAAGAAGTCCTGTTATCGTACTAAGGTCTTTTTTATTGAGCCTGAGTAGCGTCATGGTTTTTGCGTAGTTTGGTTTTATAAATTTTGTCTCGAGATAGACGACGTCCTCGTTTCATTTCAGACCAATATCAATTGTCAATAATCAGGGAGTTGTTTTTGTGTGAGTGAAAAAAGAATTCCATGCTGATTATTATACTTTGTACATTTTTTTTTTCGTCTTGTAAAAAAAATTCTGAAATAAGTGAAAAGCACCTTACATAAGATAGATTATGCGCCAATTTTGTCAGTCTTCCGTGTTATCACTTTAGGGAAGCAACACTAAACGCATATATTAAGAGTTAGGATGGAAAACCATGAATTCGCGTTTATTCACATCGATGACGAACGCAATAAAATTCGTTCTAAGCAATGTTCGTACTGGTAAAAGATGAAACAAATGCGTGTGAACACACAGATTGTTATAATCGCTCATTTAGTAGCAAAGCTTTTCTATAAATAATTAAAGACAATCCAAAACTTGAACCAAACTGTTGCACGTTCAATTATTTCTCTTCAGTAATAATAATACAATTAGTTTGATAGGTGTTTACTTTCAGGTGTTAACCATTGAACTCGCGATCAATGTAAATCATGAATATGTAATGTTACGAAATGATTGGTTTTTGTGAAATGATTCATCACGATTCGCCTTAACCTTACAGTTTTATGGCTTTGTTGATGTCTTAGGTTTTTTTCTATAGAAAATAATAGCGACCCTTCAAATCGGTAAATAGGAAATTATATATATAGGTACATACACCAGCACACAGTGTAACAAGAAAAAGCAGAACAATTTATTTCTACTAGCTTGAAAAAACAAAGCAAAGTCAGACACCACAAACAAACTTTGAACCAGACGTTTTATGCGGACGGGGAGGGGTGGTGGGTAAACTTGCCTGGCTTTCACTCAGTTTCCAATATGGAAACGCGGTCTTACACTGCGGACAGTTTTTTTACAACGCATATCCTTTGATGTTTTTTGACGGGTGGAATTGGAAGCAGAGAGGCATAAGTAGGCAGAAACATTCAAGTTAAAAACATTTACTAGTAAATATATTAACAAGAAGAATAAAACACCGGGGAATATAATTCTGCTGAAAAATACTTATGATCGTCATGATTTGGTTGTCAAGCAAAATAAAATATTTCGTAACTAAATTCAAACCGCTGTTGTCATATTTAATATGGTTACGGTTTCGTGGGTATTATGTTGAGGATAAATAGGTCGAGCTTTTGCCACATGTGGAACAACCCGAGCGCGACTGCAAAGCATAATTGTGAATGTTCGATGAGAAGGTGTGAGTGATGAAGGGAGCGTAGGGGGATGTAAAGCTTCGTGCCTGGTCTCTAGCAGAGCGGGAAGGGAGAGTACGGTTGCCCAAAACAGCAGGCTTAAAAGGAATTCATACACCTCTGGTACATGAATAAAATAACACGAGAAACCGGTGAACCGAGAGATAGAGTTGAGTTTAATTGATACGACACTAATGTGACAGAACCTTTAATGCACAATTTAGGCTATCATTAAATATGACTACGCTCGATCGAAGAATTCATTAGACTGCTTCACAATTTTTCTTTTAGTGACTGACAACTTTAACAAAAAACTTTATTTACCAAGTACTTTTTGAATTATAAAATCACAGTTCAGTTGAATATCATTCGCAGAACCTTTAAAGCAATCATAGTGCCATCAAAATTAAACTAAAATACAAGTTTTCACTGAACGACATGTTTGGCAGTTGATGGTTTTGTTGTTACACCATCTATAGAACATCATGTCACAATTTGATAAAAAATGCGCAGGATGGAGAAGCACTTATTGAAAGGTTAGAGACGCAGCTTCAAATTTTTCGTGTTTGTTTATCCGACTATGCATGATGCGAAGCAGTGTTTTTTTCTTAAACAAACATCGCCCCTGCCATTTTTTCCGATACAGCTGATAACGTTTTTTGACATACCGTTAAACCCTATTCCTACACACCAAGGTTTTGACCTCACATAATCCTCATGAATTATGTAAAAAAATCGAAAAGTGATGGTTCTTGGTATAGCCGAGATCTTTTAATGATGTAAAGGAAGCATTTTTAATTAAAATTTTAGCAAGGATTTATTTGCAATGGAACAATAACAATAGGGCAGATATGATTCAGAATACTATCTTGTCCTGAGCTCTTTATTCAGTTTTTACTGAAAAGGTTGAAAATGCTGACCAAATTTCACTAGTTGGTTTTTACACTCCATCAATTATATAAGTTGTATTTAAAAAAAAAACAAATGGTATCACACATGCACACCATTATCGTAACTTTCATGTAACGAAGATGGTTACGCAACAACGCGAACAGAAGGTACTGTTGATCACTGTGGCCGGTATATTTATGTTCCCAAAAAATACAAACTTTTCTCTCTTATTTTACTGCTACTAGAGAGTACCAGCGTCCAAAACAGAAATGGGTTTAACTGTGTTTCATTGATAATTTATTGCCATAGATGTTGATGACTATTGTGCTCTTTTTAGTACCTGTTCCCCGAGGTGAAATGAATTTGATTGTGTTTTTGATTGCGATTGTAAGCTACCGGACTTGAATACGACGCTTTCCATGAGATATCAAAGAGTAAAAAAACCGATAGCAGAAGAAGCTTCAATGAGATGCAGTTTTGCTAACTAAATTCAACGAAAACAGAAATAAAACGGATACTCGGAAAATTCTGAATAAATACTGTAGTTGATATAGAATATCTTATACAGGGCACTAAGTGTGTAGAAGAGACAATGTGAACAGAGTGATTCAAGGTGGGTTGAAGATTCTATTGTTGTTGAGGAGAGTATGTAAGGTTGAGTGCACAGCGGAGCGTGTGATGAACTTACCTCCCGAAGGGGTTGTAGGAGTGACAACTTCGCTGCTGGTTGGTGTCAGAAGAATGTTCGAGTTAGAGAGATCATCCAAACCTCTCTCGGCAGCGCCTTTTTGTATTTGCATGGCTTTGCGGTGATGGCGTGTTGTAAGGCCACCAGTCTCGACATCGCGTTCCAGTCGATGACCTTTCCGTGTGGGTATGGGAAAAGAATTAGTACAATGGAATATGACATAGTATTTTCAGGTATTTTAAGCAATGGTTATCCTTGATTGGCAGTTTGTTATATTTTCCAGGATTTTTATAATCATTTACTTTTTAGTGTTGAGTTTCTTAGCACGAAACCATTTGCTAATGGTTATGGGACACGAGGCAAGTTTGGTATAAACTATTGCCATGGCAATAATGGTCATATCAAATTGCCAATACAATTGGGATAGAAACACCGGTTGTGGCCGTATATTTAATTGATAATTGAAAAAAAAGATACTATCATTACTCGACAAAATTGCCAACCATTACACTCATTAAGGAACTTATTATACCTTTTCCAGTTCACCACTAAGCTTATTTTTGAAGGCGCTCGCATGATTTTATATCATGACTACCTATATTGATTTTCACAACTGACATTAGGCACTATTTACTACAATGCATGAAATTATAAAATAAACATTGATTGAGATTATCACTCATTATTGAGTATTTGGTACATCGGTCCTATTCGTTATTCGGTGTTTGAAATTTCAATTTAAAAAAATTTAAATAACTCCACCTCAAATTGTGTGGTTAATATAGAAACTCAACGACAGTAAATATTTGAGTTATTGCAAATTTGATACGAATACCCACCACACTGTTTGGGGTAGCAGTAATATCAATGTTTGAGTAGAGCGTTTGCTTCAATCTTTAATATCTCACAACATAAACATTTGTAATCAAGGTGATGATCCAACATTTGTTACTAGAAGTAGACAAGAGGTTCTTGATTTAACGCTTTGTAGCTCGAAATTATCTGGTATGATTGAGAATTGGCACGTGTCAGAAGAACAATTATTATCGGATCATGAACAAATTATGTTTCACTCCGTTTCAGGGGAACTCGAGTCCGAAAATTTAATGGATCGAAGAAAAATTGAATAGCTATTATCCCACATTCTTAAACCAGAATTTGCTCATAGTCAAAACTTGCCTGTTGTAGCTAAAGTCCATAAAGCCCTCTCTAAAGATTACACTAATAGACTTGGCCTATTGGGTGTTCTATGGGAAATTGAAGATATTTCTACAGCCAAAACGGTTTGAATGATTGGCATAGTGTCTTCGGCAAAGTTGTAGATATAAATTTTGTAAAATTAAAAGAAATTATTATCAGTTTCCGCTAGACTCTACTAGAAATTTCTAGTAGTCTAACGGAAACCAATAATTATTTCTTTTGATTTTATAAATCACTCTGCTAAGACGCTCGGTATAGATTTTCCAAATTTTATAAATTTTGTCCTTCCAAAAAAAGTATGTCCCCTGAAAAAAAAATTTCTTTCAAAAAATCATTTTTTTTTTTATTTCTCCATGATCGGACCGGTTGCATTGTTTAGGTAATCTTTTGTAGTTTTTATAAAAAAATAGATTTTTAAAAATTTGCTTTTTTAGATATTTAATTTTTAATCTTTCTTTTAACTTAAAAAATAGTAGGAGGGTGATATCCAAGACACGACCGCATAGTTGACGTAGGACTACAATAGTTTTATATTTCCCTTTGAGGCTCTGTTTGCTTTGAGCTCGTTTTACTTTTGGCACGGTTCGATTTTGACACACATTATGTCTAATCACATTTCTTAGTTTTATTGATTATTTGAATCAATTTAAGCTCAACATCCTCCAAAAGAAGAGTATTTTGGTTCTTTATGTTGCCGAAGCAGATGACCGGAATCGGTAAAACGGCTCCTGGAATAGGCACATGTGCCGGTAATATAATGATCATGATCTCAGCAGAACTAAGTCTCTGATTACTCGGGTAGTAATATCAAGTATCTAGGTCGTCAGCCTCAATTCATCAAGCGACACCTCAAACGACTTGGAACTAAAACTACTTCATTGGTGGAAATATCTATGAAAAAAAGTCATGAAAAGAGACCCGTCATTTTTTGCATGGTTCAATCTTGGCAACAAGAAAATTCTGCCATGTCGTGTTTGTCAAAATCGAATGGGGTCTGTATTTTGATTATTTATTTGCAGCACTCTACTTTAGAAGAAAAAATATTCTCTTCATAATTGATGAATACCTTTCATTCTAATACAGTCAATTTTCTTCAATACGCGTAAATACAAGCTTTTATACAGACCTAAATTGAGTACGGTTTAGTAGAAATTAAACAACATTTATTTGTCTTGTGAACGATGGCTCACTCTCCGATCACCAAGCGGCAAATATGTCACATAATAAAATTTCTCTGCAGTTACAAGTTCGTGGAAAAAATAACTACAAAGAATTACAGTTTTTAAACAAACATTTTCTGTGAAAATAAAATTTAAAATGCACATTAAAAAAACAGAGTGTAGAGTTCAAAAATAAACAACGCATTTTATCTGTACAATAAATTTAATTTATATACCCTGCTATCTGCCTCGACCGACACGTACAGAATTTTGTTGTCCCCGGTGGCGCAGTGTATTTTGCGGCACCCGAATAATCATATTGAATTCCGATATTTGCTACTATACGCAACGAGAAGAAGAAGAAGAAGACAATTCAAACGGCAATTCGATTGTGTTCCAGATCGCAAAACGATACCTACGCGTTAACCTAACACGTCCCACTGTGCGTCGACAGCGCCAATGTAGTCTTTACTTAGCTTTGCTGCACAAAAATGAATATCGAGTTCTCCTGCACTGATAGACGACGAGTCACCAGCGCTCTATTCATACATTGCTCGGTGCAATACTATTGCCAGCATGTTTTCCTTCAAGACAACAGTTTCAATAACATTCTAACCGCAGAACGTAATACTGTCTGATATTGGAGGTGGTTACGAACTTTTAGAAAAAGCTTCACCTTCAAGACATCAAAATAGTCTAGGCTCATGGAAGCGAACATTAATTGACCTATTGGGACGGGGAGATTCTGTCAATTTTTTTGCCACTCCTATACAGGATATCAAAGCAGGTAGTTGGTGTCTACTCATGAAGTCTGTGCTAGGCATGATCGCATGTGATTGGTACATTGTTCGTGAAAATTCGACCTTGAAACTTTTGTGAAATTTTCACTGTTTAGCAATGAAATGATAATGATAACTGAGGAATCACAAAATTGTCCATCATTTTATCAATCCAACGACATATTGATTATTGTAATCCATCATGTGGTTACATCAGTATTACCGTTAGAAATCTTCCATTCCAACGTTACACCTTGGTTTTAGTTTCCGCAGGATGTATCTCGATATAGTGCGGTTAGACGTAGTCCTACGTCAAAATTCTAGAGTGTGTTTTTTCGGAAAGACAAAAGATATTCAATGCATTAAAAGCATACACATTAGGGTGGGACAAAGTGATCGATTTTCCAGAACCAAGTTTTTTTGGTTCTTTTTGGGGCCCCAAGCAACCCTTAACAAACCGGAAGTCGATTAGTTTTGTCTCCGCTTGGCGCATTGCATTTAAAATTTATTTGTATTAAAATTTATATGGGAAAACCTACTTTTTTGCATTCACCTTTCTAGAGAGCTCGATAATACTCTAAAAATGCACTACATTATGTTAAAGTATAGTATTTTAGATGCCTAACAGCTTTGCAGAAGACACTGACGAGCTAGGATGTCCCTAAGAAGAGCTATAGCTGTTCAAAATTGAGTATGTCGATTTAAATGCAGAAAATCTTGTTTTCTGCCAACATTACCAATGTACCGGCATCAGTAGGATTCCCATCAGAAGTAACCTGTCGTAACGAGTTTATACACTCAGCTGGATCAAGCAAACAAATTTAGGTCAATATTCTAGGCGTAGGTAGATTCTACAACGTGTTTCAGAGGTTTGTTCTGATGGAAACCTGACTGACGCCGGTACACAGGCAGTGTTGGCAGAAAACATGATTTGCAACACAAATTTCGACATAATCAACTTTGAACAGCTCTAGTATTTTTTGGGACACCCTAGCTCTTAAGTGTCTTTGGCCAAGTTGTTAGGCATCAAAAAACCTACCATTTGAAGTCATGAAAACTATAGTTTGAGCCATTTTGAGCTCTTTAGAATGGAAAATGCAAAAAAAAATGGTTTCTTCATACACATCTCCATATAAATTTGAAATGCAATGCGCCACGCGGGGACAAAACCAATTGACTTCCGATAAATTTAGGATTGTTTGGGGCCCAAAATAGAACAAAAAAAATTGGTTCTGCCTTTCTGCTATCAAGTTCCGTTTTTTCCATTCCCGACCCTAATACACATGTCAGTCGAAGTTAGTATGGGACTGCATTTTATTCCTGGGTGCCTGGTCACTGTGGTATGGAAGGAAATGAAAAAGCCGAAGAATTGGTTCTTCAACTACATTCGTTGGGCCGCAATCATTCTGTGGGGTATCTGCATGCTGTTTGAAATCAGAGCTGAGAGGCTGAGAAACAACGATGATTGACGGCTTTTTCCAAAGCGAAACAATCTAAACTATTTATTACACCATGTAATAGCATCACACGCAACCTATTCAGCATGAATAAAGCTGATCTGAGTACGATAACTGGGTTACGGACTGGACCGTGATTTCTTGATGTGCCTTTGAAAATTCAAAGTCGGCCATCTCTGGCTCCTATACTGTTTCACCCTAAATGAGTTTTTCCGTAAGCTAACGTAGTAGCGACGAACGCAGGAAGCACGTGCTGTGCAGCATTATGACGCACTTCTGCATACACTACGGGCTCCAACATTTACAAGAATGGTTAATAATTTTTTTGAGAGCAACTATATTAGGCTTTTGAGTAACTTTTAGCTTTTGTCGACCAGAGCTATGAATAATATTGCGGACAATTCAAGATAGAAAAAATCGAACTAATCGCTCCAAAAAAACTGTTTTATTAAACATTATCCACATTATTACAAGCTCCGCCCTGCTGGTTGATTCTCTATGTAGCCTATGTAACAATGAGTAACGTTTGATATGACTGTCTCCCGCTAAAAACCCTGTAACACTGAACAACCTGTCCCCCTTCAAATTTTCAATTTTGAGCAAACATCACGGTCACGTAACTGTCTTAACCTATCCCTCCATGTAACAATAAATAACGCAGATTCAACTCTTCTACCTCCTTTATGCGTTCCTTAATTTGTGTACGACGCCTTTTCCCATTATCCGTAAAAAATTAACTCACCCGTAAGGCGCAGGGAAAATGCGTTCGTTTGACTTTCACCGTTTCAAATGTTTTGAAAATTCATTACTCTGAGTTTCATCATGAGAACAATAATTTTGTAAATTCGGTTTGTGTACTGTACACTGTACAGTAACATTACGCAATTAGTAATGGATGGGAAAATTCTACCTCGAAAGAAACCGGCTTCAGAATATCCACTTCTCAAAGCGAAAATTGAAAGAGGTAGGTAGTAATTTTCAAAGAACTCTGGTAGTGACAACGATTTTTATCAGGATTGTTTTACAGTGCTTTTTCGCTCTTATCAACAGTCGTTTTTATCACTACTCGCCAAATTCACGCTCGATTTTCTCACGGCTTTTTTTTCGTTTTTATCACGCTTTTTTAAAAAAACTTCAAATCCAGAATAATGTACTTCCAGTTGCAGAAAATGTATTCGAAACATCATTTTCATTTGTGCCTTGGGTCCTTGCATGCGTATAGTTTCAAAAAAATATAATTCATAATTCATTTGAGCAATTTTTTGAGGCAACCAAGTGTCATATCTGTTACAAATAATTTGTCAAAATTTTGAGAAAATGAACCGTGAAATACGTATTTCATTGACTTTGAAGCAAAAATCACGTATTATTCGAGCAGTTGAGAAAGGAGATCTGTTAACAACTTAAAATCCCTACAGTTTGGTCCACATAGAGCGTGGTTTTAAAAGTTATAAAATCTAGCGTTTCCACAATTTTACATAAACAAGCATTAGACTCTGCTAGCTATGCTGAAGAATGAGCAGTACAAATCATATTGATATTGCATGTATAATAGCCGTGACAAAGTCAGCGAAAATTCAATGTAGAAAAATATCAAAAACTAACCTTTTCTTGTTTATGCATTTGTATCTTGAACTTATATTGCCTTCAACTATGCAAGTGCATCATTTTACTCTAAATATCATAAATGTCAATTGAATCCAACACAAAAAATTAAATTTTTATCATTTCGCTAAATTCACGGTTTCGCCAAATTCACGGCAAAATTTTTTTTGACCGTGATAAAATCGAAAAAGCACTGTATTTAAAATAAATGAATAGTATAGTAAAATTATGAGATAAAATTGGAGCCCCAAAGTGTCGGATATAAGAATGATGAATATTCAAAATATGAATTCGAATGTTTTTTTTATTTGAAAAAGGTTTATTCAAAGTTTATGCAAAGTGGTTCAATATTCAAATTTAATTTTGTTTTGTTCATACAAACTAAAAACGATCCAATCGAATTCAATTATTCTGTTATATATTTTTCATTATCATTACATACTATGGCCAAAACCGATGCTCTAGGGAAAAGTTCTTCTGCTTTATGTACTGTATTGTTCATTTCGAACATTATTCAGCAACGTCGCAATTTCTTCATCCTCTATTGCGTCGCTCAATAGTACAATAAATTACCATAACTATTTTATTTTGTGACTCTGACTGTTCACAGTTGCTTCGGAGTAAAACTACACCAAATAAATCCAAGCAAATGCTTGATGCATGACTTTTTCGAGTATGAAGAAGGTTGGGTAAAACGTAGTCTACTGTGTTGTATTTTCGATGTGGTGAACCGTTACTATTTTATTTACACTGAATTCGTATTTAAACCGGGTTCTTAAATAATCAGTTTGTTGTTCGCGCAAAACAGGATAACCTAGGTTCAGATCAACAAATGCCAAAACTTACCCGATCTCGATCGCGTGAGTTGCCGCTGGACGTAGTCCTCGAGGTCCTGTTCCTCCCGATTACTTATCACACAGTTTAATATGATGAGAAAGATACCGAGGCCGACGGCGAACAGTCCCGTACATACCAGTTCATTCCACCACGAGTCTTTACCTATCGAAATATGTGTTTTTGATAAAAGTGCAATTAATTAGATGTTAGTCATTTCTCTTCGTGAAAGATTAACCAATATTAACCTACGCGATTGGTTATTAAAAGGCAAAAAAATCACTCACCCAGCCAATGCCACGATTGTGTAGGTTGATTTGATAAATTATCCGGAAAAAATCCAGCACCTAGTAAAAAGATTCCGAATACTACAAATACAACTCCTATATGAAGCATACCAATGCTTGTGACTACCTGCGGAAGACAATCATCGAAATAGCAGCATTAAATGCAGCTCTCTTTTTGTAAAATCCTCGTTTGAGTATAAACTGGCATACTGCCGCTTCTATACTGGAGGTTACAGATCTACTTTGGCACTTACTTTGGTATCTAGGTTATTATTATCTGTGACATGCACTTTGTGCGGGTGGAACTTTCGCCGAGTCGAGCCATGGGGTGAGTGTGTATCCCAACTTTCCGTGCTTTGAATACTGTAGCGGCGTTCACGGGCCTTGCGCTGATTGTCCCGCCGCTTCCGCTGGCGCTTGATGGCCAACGCCGAATGAATACCGAATGAATGCATGGTGACGCCGTATGATTTACGTTTCAACTAGGCAGTTGCTGCGAGAGGAGAAAAGAAAATTCAGTAAATGAAAATTGATGCGAGTTGATGATGAGTGCCGATGGTGCTGTTGAAATGTTGATACGAGTTTGCCCTTAGGTCATTAGAGGATAAATTATTGTCATAATTTCGAAAAAGTTTGAGCTGAATAACGCTCATTAGAAGTTTCCATGCATTTTGCGTCTTCGAATCCGAAAGATGTTGTATCGCACAATTCATTAGATGATACGAAAGACGGCCGATAATTGTGAAAAAAAAAAAAATCGAATCATGACATTACATTCCCTCCTGAAATCTTGTTTTTAATTTGGCATAAAGCTCAGCTGTGTGCTGAGCAGTTTATGGTTAGTGCTTCGATCCAGCTGATGCCGAAAACTGTTAGCCATTATGCCTTGCGACCTAACCGAGTGGAATGACAAAGCAAACAGAAATCATCTGTGACAAGGCGGTTTACGATGCCAAAAGGAGAGCTTTTCTGTTTACCTTGCTTGTTACGATTTCGCTGACACTTTCGGCAGCTGTTGAGCATCAGGCTGGAGTAGGTGTCCGTTTGGTTTATTTGATAAATAAACAGGTATAACGTTTTAAACATAGGAGAAAATGGTAAAATTGTACTTTAAATGTGTGTATTTCAACTCACTAGAATTCTATTCAAAAATTAATTAACTGCGTAAATATTTGTAACTGCATCTTGTGAGCTTTCTCACAGGAGAAACACTAGATATTTGCTCTATTTGAGTATGTAATTGCGTTGTTTAATTCAGGCTCGTAGAATTAGGTCAAAGCATCGCTGTACTAATTGAAGACTTTTATTCGCAATTTTGTCGTCCAAAACACATGTTCTGAATTACGACTTGTCTTACACTCGTGTCAATCAGTTCACCCCTTCAGCTTTAGCAATCTCGACAGTAAACCAGGTTGTTCACATTCCTTGTACAAACGGAACGAATTTTATTATTTCCTTTTCATCAAGGAAATATTGTTATGCAAATTTTCGAAATGCTATTTGCAGCTTTGACTGGCGCGGAAATTGTTTCCACGCTTTGCCGCGTACGATTGACAACGTTAATAGGTGCCAGCCTGAGCGATTTGTATGTTATACTGTAGGAATGCGAAATTGAGGCTGTCAATTGAATCAAGGTGAAACCTTACCCAACCAAATTAGAATATCAAAATCCATAGATTACAGAGTTCATGATGTAATATTCGAACGAGCGATAAGATTGGCGTCAGTTTCAGCAACGGAAAATTTCCTTTTCTTAAAAAAAAAAAAACTAAAAGGAACCGATTGGAAAATATCCTGGTACGTGCAGCGAGCATGTCCCAATACATTTCTTATCGTTTATCAGTTGGGATTATTTTTCGAACGCAGACAATATATATTTTTTTCTGAACATGCGCTTGTAGGAGAGCAGGTTTTTGCAATGTCGATCTCCTTTTTCGTTTTACCAAACCAGTACGAACAGGTAACCACCGTCAGGTTGATTAAAAATCGATAACTTATGGGGGTGTGAGATGTTTTGTTAATCGTTGAGCTGTACTGGTTTTGTGTACAGAGGGTCAACGGAGGGAAGGTTAACTTAAAATCTATTTATGAAACTATCCATCAGTCTATAATCTATAATCTATCAGTAGAATGAAACCGTTTATCCTAAACCATTAAACAGTTAAACTTTGTTTTCTGGAGTTGGATTCTTTGCAGTTTCGCTCAGAATAAAACAAAAATGTTTAATACTGATAATGAAAATGAGAAAGTGCAAAATGGACAGAAAAAACTTTTCAAACTAAGTTCCGAGCAATTTAATTTAGTCCTTAAACGTTTCTGCTTTCCACGGAAACACAGGTACAACATTACCGCGATGAACTAATTTTTTTGAACACGTTTCCTCTGGTTTTTCGTTTCCACTGCTTGGAAAACAAGCTCAATTATCGTAACAGAGCTTCCCGGAGCAATAACTGTAATTGCAATCAAAAGTAGCCGAGGAGAGTCCTCACGTAATTCCAGTGAGAATCATTCTATCTAGACATAGAGTAAGTTATATTAAGCCACATGATACCTCTTCAAAAACTGAAACTCTCCTGCTGACTAGCAAAATATATTGTAACTTCAACAGCTGGGTTTGGTGGGAGACAGAAGGCGGTAGCACTTTTATGCCATGAATGATACGTTATTTCACTGGCTTCCACAGGTGCCAACAGGGATACATTTACCAACCCCGTGTTATGCGGTTCGCGTACACATGCATCAAGTACTAAAAAATATTATAATCATTGACGTAACTAAGGAGGAGGATTGGTAGTGGAGGATGGATGATGGTAATTGTGTGAGACGTTTTTACTCAATTCTAAGCGTATTATAAAATTTTCAACAAAATTTGTTTTTAGTGGTAGTAAGCACAAAATAATACGGCTTAATTTAAAGATTTTTTTTACTAAAAGATGTATGTTTTATGTGGCCAATCGAGCGCAGCTAGGGTAATGCGATTAAAACTCCAAGCTCCAAACAATATGGGAAAATATGCATGCTGTATTTATTTATGTTTCACGGCAAACCAATTGGGTACAGTTCCGACAGCTGATAACATATCATAAAACATCGTTATCGATGTTGACAAATATGTGTGACATTTACTGGTAATTTTTCAATTAGGAATCAAATACCAAGCATTGAAGATAGGGCTAATTTAAGACTAAATATTTTCATCATGGTTGCATTTTTATTTTAAATAATTATCTCTAACCAAACTTCAAACTGGTACAATTGAAATCTTAAATATCATTTAAATTTTATAGGTATTCTCTTCGAAAGATGATTCACGTTTTTAATCACTACAACCATTGTAACTCTCACAAATATTATGAAAAAGTAAAGCGTAAAAAGCCACCTACCTTATACACGACAACATCTAACTTTAAACTATCATTTCAATTATTTGATTGGCGCTCGGTTAATCGTCGATATAACTACAAACGTTGTACCACATTTAGTGTAAACTAGCTTGGCAATTACAAGCGAAATCCATATGTTGCATACTCGTACCTATTTCAAAATTCTCACCAAATTTTCGCATCCTTATTTTCCTTCGGTCCTTGCACGTTTTCTCATAATAAGAATCGATATCTCTCGATTTTCATTTTAATTTTTACTCTCAGCGCTCACGCCACCACATACATTGTGTTCTCTTTCGCTCTCGGATGATAATTATCAGCTACTCCACACTAGAACTTCTCGCAACTTTTCCCCATTGTTTTGCACAGCAAAAAAACTGACAAAGGCCAGTGGATAAATTGCGGTCCGTATTATAAATTACTAGTTTATTGACCCAATTCATCAAGTTCGACCTAGACAAATCCCTAATGCAAGTCACGGGCCATCAAAATATTTTTCACATCATTCTGTTTTTTTTTTTTTAATATTTCATCGTAGGCTAACAAATTCGAATCAAAAGAGCTTTTCTATTAATAATGTTTCATTTTAACAGGACTACTTACTTTTTAAGTTGAGACTTGTGGTTTTGCTCAGGCAACGCGTAAATATTTAATTGCGTTCTACTCAATATAATCCAATGGTGACCACTGCTTATTCAAAGTGGTCGCGTGATATGTATCTCCCGATCGATTCACGATTTGTCGTTGGCAGCCAGAATATTTGTGAACATTTCAGTATTATGATTCACGCAGTATCACACATCTGCATTTTGCTGCATTATTAGAACACACATTGCCACTGTTAGCGCATTTGAAAACCTATTACTTGTATTACATTTCACAGCTTGGGAAGTATAGCTAAAGCACCGAATATATTAACTTGTGTTTCTACATCTGTCGCAATTTTCACCGACCATTCCGCATTCGGCACCAACTTTATTAGACAGGCGCTAACCTATTTTACGCACTTTACTATTTTTTTCGGCTTTGCTTTCTTTTAAGTCGGTTACCAATGCCGACAAGGGTAGGTTTTTCTGCACTCTATCGATGCAAAATGAACAGCACAAAGATATTGTCTTGTAACCCAATTCTGGTGCACCCGCTGTGATAGTAGAAATTTTGACTACGCACTTGTTGTATACTTGAAAGCGAACTCGACCGTATTCAGGTTATAATATCTACTTTACACTTACTTTTGGTCTCAATATATCTCAAACTTCAATCGTTTATCAAAACTGGTAAATCACGTCCGCTTTTCTTCGCACTCGCGTTTTTCCTGCTGGACCGAATCGTGGCGAATGAGCTGTCGTTCGGAAAGTTTGTCCTCTGTTGTATAGCAGCAACCGAACCGAGAGCAGTTTAACACAGAAAAAACTACTGTGCGGAGTTTTCTTCATAAAAAGCTTACTAGAAATTAAGACGAGAGAGGAAGCTTTCGATATTTTCCTTCACTTCCGCTGTTGTTACATTCAAAACATAGGAGAAACAGTGAGAAGCTACCTCTTCTCTCATCTAAAGGATGAAATCATGCGATAGCCGACTGACGGCTTGTAAACGCCGTGTAAATGAGAGAGCAAAACAAAGTGAAAATTTGGAAAAATATTAATGAGAAGAGCACCGCCGGGTAGCCGCAAAAAGATGTATACAAGCGGCGTTTGCGGAATGGAGTGTGTGATGCGTGCGTGCACCCGTTTCGAAACAAGACGCTTCAAGCAAAGCTGCAGCTTAGAAGCTTGCATTCAAGTTTAGAATCATTCTCGAAATCAAGCTTGCTTGTTCTAAACTTTATTTTTTATTTTGAGTGCTTCTATTTTTTTCTTGATAGTCATATGTAAATTAAAAATTGACCTTATGTAAAAACAATGAGCGATCTTCGGTATAATTGAAATTACTACAAGGTTTACAGCCCTAGTGATGATATGAAAATAACAATGTAATTGAACTAAGCATTAGAAAGATTTTTAGTAACAAAGATTACAGAGTCTGCAGACAGAATCAATTCGTTTGTTCAGTGACTTACGTATTTTTATTCTCAGCCTTCTCTTAAAATATTTTTTTAAATATATATTTTAGACCTGGGCGCCGACCATATCATCGGCGGCGTAGTAAACATATCACCTTGGCGGCGACCGGCGCGCCGGCGTGACACCGTCGGTTTTTATCGGCGGCGGCGATGTGACACTAATTACCACTTTTGAAATATTGCATATAATTTGTGCTTTTGTTCTCACATGTTCAATTTTTTCTTAATTCAACTTTCATAAACAAAAACAATTAGAAATCAAGTTAACAAACAATTTAACAAACAGAAAATAATAAACCAAGCAGAGAAAATACAAACTAGTGTAAATTCCAAAAAAATTAATGTTGTTCAAACAACACTTATTTGAGCGTATCGTTGTTGTTGAAATAGTATCAAAAATTTCTCCTAATGCGTTTAAATCAGCGTTAATTCTATTTTTTCAAAAACCGAATCCAACCAAATGTCTGAAATACAACAATACATCATAATGAATGGTTTTGTTTTATTTAACTTCAGTTAAATCAAACTTAGTATATGAATCTTACTCTGATTTTCGAAGCCGTTACCTAGGCTCACTAATAGGGAACACTAGAAGATATGTCTAACAAAATTTCACAAACAATTTTTTTCATTCTCGCTTATTTTCCGTCAGTCTAGTTCCGCCACTGTTGTTGTGCCAATCACTGACGCCCGGGAGGCGACTCCACCCAGGACCCTTACTTACGACCCGTTGATTAACGGACTGGCGCCAACGGCTTCACTTCCTCATGCGATGGAAGGCGTGACCCCAGAGATTTTTCGCCTCAGAACATCTCTCGGTGTCGGCTAGGATTGAATCTAGACCAGTTGAGTTGGTTGTAAGTGGATCACGCCACCCCACAACCATCGACACCTATGTCAGCGGTGGGATTTGAACCCAGGCGTCGAGCGTGGTTGGCGGAACAAACAATTACATTCACTGTATTACGAGAACATCTAATATACGTATAACGTTTGCATTTATAAAAATAGCCTTTTTTGGATGGTGATAAAAAAACTAAGCAGATAGTTGAGTTTGATAGATCTCCCATGGCATGTTTTTGAATACTATCTCTGTTTTATTTATCAATTCCTCCTCAGTTTTCGCGACAAAATTGTTAGAGTAGATCTTACGCTCCAGGTTTGCCCAGAAATTCCGATGATACGAAGCTGGGGGATGTTCGGCAGGGTTTCCGACTTGATCCGGCCAGAACACCGCGTCTTCATCTTTATGGAATCTTTTATGAACGAAGCAACCTCAAACAGGCACTTCGTACTAAAAAAAATCCCCGTTCACGACCAGTTCGGAGTGAAATAAGGACGGCTTTGACATCCTCTTCTCGCTGATTGTCAACCACAGCAGCACCTTTTTGGGTAACTTGGTGTGTGAAATGAATTTCACCTCGGAGCGGACTTTCTTCGTGGGAGAAGTAAAATACGAAGTGCCCTGCCAGTCGTTGCCATCCAGGATGAAATAGCCCTCGTCGGTCGTCTGGAACTGATGCTCTGATTGTTGTCCAATAGTGGTGCTTATTACGGGAGTCACTTAACGGTGAAATCAGAGTGAAGTGAATGAAGTCCTATTACGGGACTCACGCAAGTGAAAAAAACGACGCAAAATGACATCTGCCGTGAAATCTGGGTTATTATGAGTGTCACATGAGTGAAGTGAAAACGGAAAAAGCGACGTTTCACGTGGAATTATTTCACGACCATTTGAAACGGTGAAATGATTTCACGAAGATAGGGAAGTTGAAAAATCGATTGACTTGTGATCTAGTGATAATATATATGGGATTCATTTTCCAGGAACAACGCCAATTCTTTTTTATCTTGAAAAAAATCGACTCTCTGGGACTTACAAATTTTAAGGCTGCGACCATTGAAACAGAAGGGAAAAATTGACCTTCGAAAAGTTTCTTTCAAAAGTTTCCTATTGTCGAAAAATGTCCTCAAATAAAATTTCAGCTCAATCGACTTTCCGAGACTTAGATATTTTTGAGCTGGAAAACTCCCACATTTCACTTGTACTATTCTCAGTTTCACTTCACTGGCAATCTCACTTCACGGAGGTAATTTTTGTCACTTCACTTGAGGTGGAATCGGAAATAGGTCTCAAAAAGTGAAGTTAGTGTGAGAATGAAATATGTTTCATCGTGAAGTGACTCCCGTAATAAGCACCAGTACCAAGATGTTGTAGATGCTAGAAGAGGGCCACAAAGTGCCGTTTTTGACGCGGCGTAGTTCTGAACGGTGTAGCTTCACTGTTTCCGCCACCACGGTTAGAGTTCGACTGATAGAGCTAACAACTTTTTTTCTGCTGACTAATGGGTTACTATGATTGGGTTGCATGGATAGTTTCGTCAGGACGTGTGAAGGTAAACCCATGACAAATCGGCAGTTATTGTTCATTTTTCTAATGCAAACGTTATTATTTAACTTAAGTTGAAAATTAAAAAAATCATCTAACAATGTTGACATATAAAAATAGATTCTAAATAAATCTTAGTAAATGGACAAAAAATCAATAGCTTTCACCGGCTATTACTCTTCTACATAGAGTTAGTTTACTGTTATTAAAATCCAGTAGGCAATGAATTGATAAGACAGCACTTTTTGTACATGATTTTTGAAGGTCGTGCCGTCTTTTGCACCAGATTCGTAAGTCCACCCAGGGATGTACACCAAAAGTCGGATGCAAAATAAAATCCGTTACAAAAGTTTGATCATCATTTTATTGAGAAATTATTGATTTGTAGCAAAATTAATTCTGTAATGCAAATTTCATTGTTATTCTTGGCCCAAATTCACTCGCAACTGTTTACTGCTACTATTTTTCAAAATAAAATTTCGAGGCTACCAAATTTCCTCATAAGAGTTTAAAAAAAAAGATAAAAATCACAATTAGTTTTCTCGTCATATATGTGCGTAATACTATCCAATCACTTTATCTCGTATTCCTTGGCTCATGGAAATTGAATCGCTCCTCTATTACTACCATAAGCGGTAAAGAGCCATACAGCTTAACGAATTGAACGCTCTAACTATCTAAAATAAAATCTTGTATAATATACTTCAAGTTCAACAATAAATATTAAGCGATGTTTTAATTTTTTCTTCTCTGACTAATATTACATTTTCTATAAAAATATAACACGTGTATTCTGAAGAGAAAACGTTTACTGGGGTGGTTTTTGTACGTGGAATACGTAAGTACACTTATCATGCTTATGGGTTTGCTACACGCTATGGGCTCATTTCAGTAGTTTTTTAATAAGTACGCATCGACGGAGAGAATTTCATTTCTACTGAGGCTCCTTAAGCCACCTCTCTATGCTTCAACATTGCCTCAGCTTCTTTCAACTTAAATGAGGCTGAACTCGGGCTCTTGATGAGATGCTCAGTCACGGTACTGTGATGAACGGTTGTTGTATTGCTTTGCACTGTACCGGGAGTGCGTTTCTTGTTTCCTGCGAAGTATGCCTCGATTTCCGCCAGTGATTTCCCGTGCGTTTCCGGCAGGAATATTAGAGCGAACAGAAAACCTAGCACCGAAACCACCGCAAAAAGCCACTGGACAGCATGCGAGCCTCCAAGTAGATCGCTCATTGATCTAAAAAATTGTTTGAGTTGCAGAATTCAACAATTCATTTTTTGAGAAATTGTTTCTCACCTATAACTTTGCACTGCCAAAAACATCAATGTGTTTGCCATGGAATAGGAAAGTGAATGACCAATGCCTCTAATCTCTGTGGGAAACAACTCTGCAGTCATGGTCCATGGGATGGTCAGTAGTCCTATCATTGACGAACAAACGTACAACAGTAAACATAACACAGGAACCCACGTTAACGTGGTGGTCCCATCCTTAATCCACAATGTAAATAAACCGGAGATGAACATACAAGCTGCCATTCCCGTTGTTGACACCATCACCAAATGTCTGCGAGGAAATTTCTTTAAAAGCCACGCGTTCAGTAGAGACATTGTGAACCGCGTCAATCCGACGAAAATGGAAGCAGTATATGCGTTAATTTCGGTGCCAACATCCTGGATGAAAGTAACCGCGAAAAACAAAGTAATGTATATCCCACTGAATTGTTGAATCAAGAAAAACCAGAACAGTATTATCATCGGTTTATAGCCAGTAGGTTTGAGGAAGCCCCTGAATTTAGACTTGTTACTGTCGAGGGTTCTTTCTGCTTCACGGATCTTAGCCTCTCGTTCCTTTAATAGGGCGTTAAGATGCATCTCTGACAGCGATTGATTCTGAAATAGAAAGTTGATGTTAGTTTCGGATCTATTACCAATAATCAATTTGCTTACTGTGTGCTCTGGTTGAGGGTATTTTTTATATAGAAATTTTAAAGATCGAGCAGCATCCTCGATACGTCCCTTGGAAACCAGCCAAACGGGAGACTCAGGTACAAATAACTGAATTAATAGAACCGGAACGATAGTGTACACTATGTTTATCCATGCCACCAACCGCCAATCCATATAGGCACCTTTAGCATAAGCAATCACCATTCCTGAAATTTGAAGTAAAATTTACGATCCAACTCATACTGCATTCATTTCAAATTATCACCTAAGGAAGCAATAGTTGGGCCAGAAGAAATCAACGATCCTCGCATGTCGGGTCGGGAAACTTCAGTAATGTAAACGATGGCAGGACTAGTGCCTATGGCACACGCGAAGCCAGTTAGCACTCGGCCCACCATGATCCAGAAAAAACTGTCGGCTAGAGCAATCGCAACCCAACCAATGATGCATGGAATAGCGGCCAGTTTAATCGTGTTCA
Source organism: Wyeomyia smithii (assembly GCF_029784165.1). Lineage (NCBI taxonomy): Eukaryota > Metazoa > Arthropoda > Insecta > Diptera > Culicidae > Wyeomyia > Wyeomyia smithii. The sequence goes on from NC_073696.1 coordinate 37,541,903, forward strand.
GACGTCCCAGATACTCCATCAGTACTCCGGCAAACAGAGAACCGATCGGAACCATTATCACGATAATTGAAGCTATCCATGATGATTGTGTTTTCGAAACCACCACGTCACTGTTGGGATCTTCTAGCTGGGGAATTAGGATGGCTGAGTATGCCAAAGAAATGCCGATAACTATGTGGAAAGCCGCTGCGATGATCGCCGAGAAGATTTGCGGCAAAGCCGATCTCGTGTTTGTCTCGTATTTGCTAAGTGACCGACAGCTGGATATGACTTCGCGAAATGCATTTTCTGTATTTTGCTCGCTGTTTTCTCTGTGAATGGAAAAGGAGAGCAGTTAAAACAAATTAGAGTTGTCATGCAGAGGTTACTACAGGTACGATAGAGCGCAAATTGCTCGAAATAATGACCGGTAATCGCAATCATAATAGTACTGATAATGATGATGATGATGATTGCAATGGTTCATCAACTAGTTGACCGAACCATTTAAAAGTGAACCAGACGCATATCAATGTTGGTATACCTGTATCGCCGGTGCACCGGTCTAATAGGTAGTTGAACTAGGTCGAGAACAGGAAAATATGGAAAGCATGGTTGCGGCGGTTACGGCCGGTTTTATCTATAATCGACGAACACAGCCCAGTGAGGCGATAGGATGTTCCAAATTTCGTGAAATTATGCAATACAGATATTTTGGAATGTTATCGAAAGATTATCAAACTTGTATAGATGAGCTTGAATTATTTTTTACAAATGCCCGAAAACCCTATAAAACACGCACTTCGATCATATGAGACCCCCTCTGCGTCCACTGAGCTTAGGGTTTGGGAAACTGAAAAATTGCTCGAGTATGGAGAGTCACACTGCTTCATGCGAGGTCATTTTAAGTTCAATGGCGATCAAGTTTACTATTGTGAATTCGACCTCGTACCGGGGAACAAATAATTGTCATAATGAGTGCCGTTGCCACGTAAACTTTCCTTCCCCCGAGGGGTTGGTGGCATTATGGAAGTCGGTGATATGCTAACACATCGTATTGTGTGTCAATATGACCAATTCTGTTGTATACAGAGATTAAGTTATTTTATAAAAGTTATATTTAACATTATTCAAGTTTACTATTATGACTTTCTCTCGGTGTCATTAAGTGTCGCATTTGTAACCGTGATTAATAACATGTGCATACATTCAACATTCTCGTCCTAACTTTTTTGCAAAAAAAAAACAAACTCTCAAAATCTGTTCTGATCGAATTTCGAAATGAATGTTTATGTGCTATTTAGATACGAATAAATGACCTTTCAGTAACTGTTATGACGTAAATTCAATTACAGATTAATGTAACAAAAATGATTGATTGCCGCACCATTTGCAGTAGCAGTGTACACACGGTATATAATCTTTCGACTTGATTGCTCGGTCATCTTAACCCAAACGCTCTAGCCGACTACGATCGACATCACTTCCTCTTCAGTAACTTCCGGACACTCTGATGTCAATGGAACGTCGATAAAAACAACTTGCATGGAGGAGAAATCAATTTGTACCATTCATATTCTGTGTAATTAAATTTGACATTTTTCAACGGTGCTATAATAAACTTTTCGTAAACTCCTAACCCAATATCGAGTAATAGCCAGCTTTTCCAGTAGCAAATACTGCGATGAATTAAAAAGAGCGTGACAAACGTTTATATGAAATTTTTTTGACCTCCTTTATGGTTATTCAAAAAGAGAGTGTAAAAACAAATATCTACCATTTGATAAAATTTAGAATAAAATTAACAGTCAGAAATAATAGGCAACATCTGAACGTTGAGTCTTACAGCTCTTTGACAAACGTTAATGAAGCGTTAATGATCGAAAAAGTCATCAGCGTGCATTCAGTCAGTATTTCAGACAACTGCACAACAAGCACTGGAATTCTTAGTAGTTAAAATAACGCTGAAAATTATGAAAAATACTTCAAAATTATCGAGATGATATCGTATAAAAAAATATTCAAACTCATTCAGAAGTCATTTAGCAGTAAAAAATGTATAAAAATATCGAAGAGTTGAGAATACAAGCTGCTTGACTAATCCTAAGGTTAGTTTCATTTAGAATTTGGCCACATACAATTTCCGATTTCTCCATGAGGAAATAATTTACAAAAGTGGCATAAATATGTTTTGGCAGGCTTTTCATAAACTTCAAGGAAAAAATACAAGAAGAAATATTTGTCAGCTATTCTCGTACTCTCGAACTGCAACATCAACCGTATCGGCCATTTTTTCCACCACATCGCCATATCAGATGATGTTTTGATTGTTTTGCCACCCTTTTTCAATATACGCTTGACTATTGCTTTGCTTCTTTTCATTGCCCAATATCGTTCGATGGGACGAAATTGTGCAACAAAGCTAGATCGGGCCAGAAAAATACGGAGCCTTCGTGTGACTGGATGAACGGCAAAACTATCTTTTGAAGACACTTTTCCCTGTAAACATGTTCATTCTTGGTTGTTCGAGTGATGAAAACTTTTGACTTCTTTCCACAACTACAGATAGCTTGCCAAGTCATCAACTTGCGGGTGAATTTATCCGCGAAAACAAATTTGAACCTATCTGGAGCATTCCCTTTACGATGAGCAAGGTAAAATTTCCGACTCGGAATTTGTCCAAAGTCCATTTTGAGGTATATTTCATCGTTCATCGAAACACAGCCGTTGTACTCTGTCAGGACTTTCTGTCTTTTGAATAGACCCCACTGCGACCAGTTGCAATGCTACTAATTGAAAAGTAACCTGCTCCGTGTTATACTGCTTTTTGTCTATTCCTTCAGACTTAGTAACCTACTGCCCTCTTTATCGACCTTATCTTATCCTCCTGCAAGCTATCACTCTAACAGCATATCACGTGCTATAGTCTATGATTTTGTCGAAGCTTTAGACAATTGGTTATTAAGCCTGGAGGGAAGTTTTAGTGCTTTTTTGTCTTCTCCTTCTGACTTAGTACCCTAATTCCTTCCTTATCGACCCTATCATATCCTCCTGCAAGGTATCACTCTAACAGCGTATAACGTGCTACAGTCTATGATATTATCCAAGCTATAGACCGGTGGTTATTAAGTTTGGAGGGAAGTTTTGGGTGGAAGAGCCTGAGACCCATACTTAAAGTCCTTTTGCCAACGAAGATTCGAACCTATCACCACTCGCTTGTCAAAATGGACTCTGTAACCTTTCGGCTACGAAGCCGTCAGGACTTGCTAGTATAGCTTTCTTGTTCAGGTTTTGGTAACCAGGTTCTGTTTCAGCGTCCTCTTGGGTTGTTGTATGCTGGCACGACACGACCGTAATCCTTCACGCATACAGATTCGACAAACTGTACTATGTGCAGCATTAAACCTTTTGGCAAATTACGCAGGGAGATCCAAAGATTATTTCGGGCTGCCCTGATGACCTTCGCTCGTTTCCGGTCCAATCTTTTTCACTTCTACGTTTGGTTTGTTTAGCGTGACCAACCGTTAAAGTGTCTCGGTAACGTTTGAGCACGGTATTCACAGTCGGTTTCGGTAGTTTAAGAGCCTTGGGGATCATTCCTCCTAACCATGTCTGGTTTTCAACGTAGGTGTGCACATTTTTTTCTCGTCTCTGGCGTTTCCTCTTGGATAACTTTTCATCGCGTGTACCAATTCTGACGAAAGTTTGCACCACTAAGTAAACAAACATTCTAAATCAAAACGTTGTCATTAGTTTCTTGGTACGACAACTAGAAGCGCTGCAGTTAATAAAAGGAAACGGCCAAATACTAAGCGGAACAAACCTTATCAAAATTTAATTGATTGGATTTGGCAATCAAATATCAACAGATGGCTCAGAACAAATATGATGTTTGTTAAACATGGAGTTTGCAGAAAAAGAGTAGTTTACATGGTTTATTTGGTTTGCAGCAAACTAAACCAGTGTGAAGTTACCGAGTGAATTGAAGGGATAATTGAAATTTCGTATTATAATTGGTGAAGTGTTATTAATATTTACAGGCACACACACTAACAATATTTTTTTGCTCTGATTGATCATGTGAATTACGAAAACAGTATTTTTCATTGATCGTCTAATTATCACTGATTGGCCCCAAGCCATATTTCAGTCAATTTTCAAGACACCCTAATTTGTTAAGGCTCATTACTTGGTGGATCTCTGTACACTCGAAACCAACCAACGTTTCCGGTGTTCCTCAGGGTAACAATTAAAGACCTACAACTACTTGGAGCCGGCTGCAAATTAGTGTATACTGATGATCTAAAATTATATTTAGTAGTTCAATCTGTTGATGAGTTCAAATGTTTACAAGCGCTGTTGAATACTTTTGTTGATTGGTGTCGAAACAGGCTCGCCCTTAGTATTTCTAAATGTCAATTAAGACCTTTCACCAAAAAAGCAGTACCCTTAAGAGAGTAGGCCAAGTCCACGACTCTGGTGTCCTACTTGATGCTAAGCTCGGCTGTTATCTCGAAAGCTCCACATCAACTTGGATATTTCAAAAATCCTTTGGTACGGCCTCTGGTCGAGAATGTTTCTTCAATTTGGTGCCCCCATCAGCTAGTGTGGAATTTACGCATCGGTCTCTCCCAGCTGGTCCTGAGGTACGATGCTGACCTAACAAGCCAGTCGTCTTAGGTTCGAGTCTCAGCTCGGGAGAAGACAGTCAGTAGAATCGTAGCGCTAGCCCCGCAAATGTCTTGTTGTACACTGAACAGTTGGCTGCGAAGTCTGTGTATAATAAATAGAAGGTCGAGCTCAGAATCGGAATGTAGCACCAAGGTTTTGCTTGTGCTAACAGATTTCTACGGTTTGGGCTAGGAGATCTACCTCGGCGAGATACTGAGAGACACTGGAACGATAAAGGAAAATTCATCAAGATGTATTTGTCTCCAAGATAATTAATAACGAAATCGACTCCACAAGAACGCTGTCTTTAGTGAACTTTTGGGTTTCACAACGAACTCTTCGCTCTATTGGATTGCTGCAACTTCCATCGTACTGCTTTTGGGTGCAACGAATCTAAGACTTCGCATCTTCCCTGTTGTGGGAAATTTGTTCGAATTTGGAGAACCATCACTTATGTTTAAACGAAGACTAAATAATACCTCGCTTTTATAACTGTGACTGTACAAAATTGGATCAGACTTTTGTCGGTTAAATTAATTTATAGAAATATATAAATAAATTATTGAATATTCAGCAATAATCGTAATTAAAGTTAATAGTTTGTTGGAAAAAATTTTGGTAAGTAAAGACATTGGCTCTCTTCATTCAATGCTCGACTATTTGGCTTTATCGCATTTTTTTCATATTTTTTACGTTATCGTTAAGAAAAAATGAGCCAAAGTCTATAATATGGCACAAGCTGTCCGACAGTTCGGTTGTGTTTGCGGTTGCTTGTGATTGGTCTTTGACTTTGACTATAGCTTCGAAGTTTGTGTCTAAGTGCATGGAGGTTAGTTTACATTAGCAATACTCAGAGAGAGAAATATGGGGAGAGAATGTTGTAAGCCAAACGAACTGTTAAAATCTGAGCCAACACATTGTAAAGTATTGCCATCAGGTACAATAAAGGACGTGTTTATTTTCTTACGTTTTTCTTGTTCAATTGCTGAACAATGAAATAGGAATGCTTCAAAATTGCATTATCTCAGTGATTTTCAACCGGAGGATAACAAACCTTGTGTGTGGTTCACAAAATAATGATCAACTGTGGTGAAAGTGTATAAAATCAAACATAAACATAAAATTTAACACCTTCGAGGTTTTTGCGATGCACTTTATTATTCTCCAGGACTTTTATCGTCACCACCGATTATACGAGTCGAATAAAATAGTTAGTCATCATTGCGCTTTGAGAAAAGATCTGGCACCTCTGACATGTAAAACCCAGTTGCCAAATTGGCGTTTTTTCATCGCTTATCTCTCTCTGAGTATCTCTAGTTTACGTCAGTCTTTCTCGAGACTACCTATTTGAAATTTGATACGATGATTTTGCAACTTTTTTCGTATTGCCTGAAATGACAAGGCGGAAAAAAATCACGCATCGCTACGGGGAGGAAAAGGAAGGCATCTCTTTCTGACTTAAGCACTTGTAGTAAAAATTTATTTGATACTCCGCTTGAGTAAGAAGCCGGCAAAATAAAATGACTGAAAATAGAACCTGATAAACGATTGAAAATTATATTTTTTTGGAAAAGGAGAAACTTCCACTTATTGTGGTAACTATTGCTTCTGAATTTAATGTTTTAAAAAGAGAACTTTCAACATTTGTTTCTGACGATACAGTTACCTATCAAATTGGCCGAATAGGCGAATACCACTTACTGGGCCAATCATTGAGGGATCAGAATCGGCTTATTCTGTATCTAATTCACTGAAAAGATGTATCAACTTTTTACATACGACACCAAGAACGTCAAGGTCCCACCAACGATCAAACCGTTGATGAGATTATTGAAACTAATTTGAATGAAATTAAATCAACTCTAACAGAATTTCTTGACATGACTACGTAAGTAATTCTAGTTGACCTACGTAAGTAATTCTAGTGAAACAAAAAACGCGAGGCGGAAACAGTCAGAGAACTAGAATTTCTCTTGTTTACTATTTAAGTCATTTTAACCGCAGTCAGGTTAACAATTTATTTATATTTTGATAAAGCACTTGCTATCTATAATTTGCGGGTAGTGGAAACATAGTACATGTAATGTTGTAGGTGAGAAGCATATCACGGCGGAGGTGAGAAGCATATCACTCAATGCCAGATTTGCCAACGATATGGCTATAGGTCCAAATTCTTTCACATGAACCGAAAAAGTTTAATTTGTGGATATGCTTGTCACAAAATGGACCTATGTCTAGTTAAAGAGAATAAAACTTTTTGTTGTATTAATTGTAACGGCAAATATATGTAAAATTTTTGTGAGTGTCCTGATCGTTTAATTCTCCAATTGTATCGCCCAATTTTTCCACTTCTCAAGCACGCTTGTCATATGCAAATATTGTAGGTAGTTCGAACGTGATGCCGGCAAATCCACGTAGTTCAAAAATGACCGTTGATATGGGCTAACATAAAACGATGACAGACAAATATACAGCGATAAACTCAAGTAGCATTGCTACAGATAATGCATTCTCTAATATCTATTGTCTTGTCTGGGACCCATTGCAGCAAGTAAACTTTCTTTCCTGTAACAGGTGATGCTCGATCCTATGAACGTCGTGTTGCAGACAAATTTCATGTTTGAAGCACATTTTACCCTTAACATTTTCTTGAATTCACAATTCAACAATGATCGTAAATAATCCAATAAAAATTTTGAACTGGAAAATATTTTTAAGGTGATTTGCAAAAAAATCACCAGAAATCATTTAATTTTTTCATAATCGGCGATTTGAACGCTAACGCCAATCATGGGATAGTTCTCAAAATAATTCCAATGGCAAAATTTTGTTCAATGGTTGTTCCTTAGCATATTATTCAATACTATCTCCGAATATGAGTCCTACATGTTTTTCTGCTGTAAGAAATCCATCAACGATCAATTTGGTAATAGCAGATCAAAGCCATGTAGTTAGTGAATTGATCACATATGCTGATTTTGATTCTGATTTACTATTGGAATATCTTCTGAGTCTTTAAAACTGATGAGCTCTGTTTTTAATAATCACGAGGTCTCTCGTCAATGTACCTAATCAAGTTTGAACCCAGGAACTTTCGTCTGCAGGAGTAATTGAAACTAATTAGAACCAAAATAAATCAATTTTTGAAAATTTCAAAAATATGAAAGCACCTGGTGACGATGGAATTTTTCAACATTCTAATTAAACAACAAGGATAGAGAATAAAATTCTGAACATGATATAGACTTACTGGTGTTAATATTTTTCAATTACGTAAATCACAAATTACAAACGTGAGTTCGTGAGAGGTGATCATTTCGAGATGTCGCGCAAATGAATACCTGTCTTGTCTTGAAGGTTTATTTTGTATTATGAACACGTTTTATCCATAGAATTTATTTTCATAGCACACCTCATTGGAATCTCGTCATCCGAAAGCGGACGATCGAAAGCACTTATCGTAAGTGGATTTTTATCTCCACTGTTGCAAATAAATCTCATTTTTGCTACGTTTAGTTGTGTACCAATAACATTCGCATCAATTTACCTGAAGGTCAATGTATTTTGTGCTTACATGTCACATATATTCCGTGACTGAAACTAGTTTAACATCATCTTAAAATAAATGTTCAAACAAAGTTAAAAGTTCGGAATTCAGCCAATTTTTGCAATATTACTGCAAATCAACTGTTATGATACGCAATGTAAAGCTGTTAATTTACTAGAAACTCAATCACTCTGAATTAGTTTTTAAAACTAAAAATACTTGCTGAATATTCACTTTTCTTTGACAAAAAAGATAACGCTGGTAGCGTATTGAAAAAATGTTACGGCAGTTTGAATTTTACAACCAGGCGCCGATTCATAATTTGTCACGTGATTTAATCGCACATGTCAGATAATGGTTATCACAGCGAGCATTGTGCCTACTAGCTGTCCTTTATAAGCAATAAAGCGGTTTCCTGTGTCAATCAGTATCAACTCGTAACTTATCCAATATTTACTAAGCCCTCGTACAACTTCTATATACCAATATTAACTGTACAATCACATATCGAATCAGTTGGCTGTCAATTAAAAATATGTTCGTACCTATACGGTTCGAACGGGGTTCAATCTAGTATAATCTACTATATAAAAATGGAATTCCGTAACGTTTGATCTTATTGATGTTATTGCTTCCGTCTCAGTGGTGTACAGTCACCACCATCATTTGAAATCGCTCTAAATCAAAAAAATAAGCGGTGATATGTGGGTTTTTTACATGAAAATGTTTGTTAACGTTCAGGAAAGACATTTGGGGAAAAATAAAAAGTATCTGATTACTAAAACTTGAGATTTTATTCACAAAACTACGTAAAACAAGCAAAAATATGACTTTTTATGCTGAATTTGCCTCTAAATCCAAATTTAAAGCGATGACATGTTATTTTTTTTACATTAAAATTTTTGTTAACGTTCAGGAAAGACATTTGAGGAAAAATATTAAGTATCTGATTACTAAAACTTGATATTTTATTCACAAAACTACGTAAAACTTGCAAAATCATGACTTTTTATGCTGAATTTGCCTTTAAATCTAATTTCAAAGCGATGACATTTGATTATTTTTTCATTAAAATGTTTGTTAACGTTCAGGAAAGACATGTGAGGGAAAATAATTAGTATCTGATTACTAAAACTTGAGATATTATTCACAAAACTACGTGAAACATGCAAATTTATGACTTTTTATGCTGAACTTGCCTCTAAATCAAAATTCAAAGCGATGAAATGTGATTCTATTTCAATTAAAATGTTTGTGAACGTTCAGGTGAGAAATGTGAGAAAAAATTATAAGTATATGATTACTAAAACTTGAGATATTATTCACAAAACTACGTGAAACATGCAAAATCATGACTTTTTATGCTGAATTTGCCTCTAAATCAAAATTTAAAGCGATGACATGTGATTCGTTATCGATATTGTTTTTAGCACATTTTGCATGTTGTAGGACGAGTACAACGGTACACCGTGCCCCAGAGCTGAGTCAAAAAAAAATCCAGTTCGAAAAGACTCTCGACCTGATCGGGGACCGAACCCGATATCACAACCGTGTGGGAGACAATCGACATCGCTAACCACAGAGCCACGAGGACCATATACAGCATACAGAATACAGAAAAACACCTGAAAATACTTTTTTTTTAAATTTATACGTATTATACGTATACATGCGAAATCTTGACTTTTTATGCGCAATCAAAATTAAATTATTTGTGTTTTTTTTTTCAATACAATGTTCATTGTTCTTTCACCATTTACATTTTTTTTGCAGAATAATCCATGTCTCAAGCATAAACATTTTACATTTCAGATGTTTTCGTGGTTTTGTGAATAGTTACATTTTACGGCATTCGATTTACTTTTGTACTTTTGAATTTGAATTCGATTTTTATTAGAGAGCTTTTAACCAGAAGGTCATTCAGCTCTTAACCTTAGGCGTCGTACACAAATTACGTAACGCAAATGATCTAGATTTCAGACTTCCTTCCCCCCTATGTAACGATAGGTAACGTTCGACATGACTCCCCCCCCTAAAATTACGTAACGCTGATCAAATTTTCAATTTCGAGCAAACATCACAGTTACGTAACTGTCTCTACTACCCCCCGTCCCCCCTACGTAACAATAAGTAATGCAGACTCAACCCCCCTCCCCCCCTTCATGCGTTACGTAATTTGTGTAAGACGCCTTACTGTTTTACTTTTTTTACGTTAATCCAAACTAGAACTCTTGGGACATTTAGCTGGAGGAAAGGTTAAGATTCATTGGTTTGAATATCGATAAAGAGGCAGCTTAAGCATTAAAAATCTTTTATTTACTTATTTTCTACGAAGTTTTTTGAATTAAAAAAAGGCGACTTCCGGCTTCAGGAAAATAACCTAAAGTGATATTTGGCCAACAATTCCAATACTTCCGAAAGTGGAACTCCATACGTCGTTTTATAGCGATGACACGTGTTTTTTTTTATATTAAAATGTTTGTTAACGTTCAGAAAAGAGATTTGAAGAAAAATAACAAGTATCTGATTACTAAATTTGAGATATTATTCACAAAACTACGTGAAACATGCAAATTTATGACTTCTAAAATGATATTTGGCCAACAAATTCAATACTTTCGAAAGTTGAACTCCATACGTCATTTTTAAATCCAAAATGGTGACTTCCAGTTTCTGTAAATCTGCCCAAAATCACAAAAAACAATCCAATACGGGTATTTCCGCTCTGTGCGTTCTCAGAATATTGAAGTACTTAAAGTGATGATGGAAGTATAAGATGTAAATTATATTTTTGAAGTGAGTTGAGCTAATGCAGCAATGAAATATAAAAAAAAAACTATCTTTGACACCTTTGATCCCGAGCATCGCCGGGAAAGTTCAACTAGTGATAAATAAAGTAATTAGCACCAGAGAGCCCCACAGCGCAGAAGTTTGACAGCTTATCTCGGGCAACATAAAAAAAAAACAATTCAATTTACATTGTCAATGTGATGTTGCTATAGCTATAGCAATCAATGCGTCTCGATTCTCACCTTTTCAGGATGCTCCGCGTGATGCTTTTATTATTACTTTTTATAGCAGGGCAATACACTGGGGTCGCTTTTTACGCGGGTGGTTTTTATGCGTTTTTTCAAACAGCATATTTTTACAATAACGCGGATTATTTTTACCCAATTCGGAAGATTATTTGTAGGCGATATCAATGAGGTTAAGGATTAATATATCGAATCTAATCTTTTAAATGCGGTACAACCAACTGCGTAAAAAGCGACCCCAGTGTATTTTCTCAAACAAATAGCATTATTCTGCCGACTCAAACGCACACCATAAACTTGAAGATTTGAATATCGGCGAATGGCACGCGAATGTCAGACTCATAGGCGACCATCAGGGGTAAATTGAAGGTTACGTGGAAAAAGTTGTTGGTGGCTCAATGTCAATATTATCATTTATTTAAAAATGGCAAAGACAACGCGGTGTTATGCGTTGAAAAAGTTTTTTAAAAATCGATATCATTTTTTCATCAACTGAAACTTATGAGTCATCGGTTTGCAACTGAATGCTTGCACTTGTACGTCCGTCGGTCGCCTGGTAGCAATACACTTCATTTCTTTTACTTAGTACAGATATTGAGAGCAACCATTATGAATCATTACGACGGCACGTAATTTGATTCAATGACTTTATAAATAAAAAAAAACCGTCATGAGTGTTTTACTTTCTGAGGAATATTCCATCCTGTTCTTCCATCCAGATCTGCGTATGAATTTGAATACCGTTTACATTTTTCTCAAACACAAAAAAAAACTTTATCCTTGGTGGCTAATCTGGGCATCCATAAAAAATGTTTCCGGATCGAGTTGGCTAATGTGATGTTGTGCTGAATTTCAAGTAAGAAAATTATGTCCACGTAATTTAATACGCCATGAATATGTAGTGAGCGAGGAGCCTATCGAGCGATGGCAACGACCCGAAATGCCAGCTGTTCTTGAAAACATTGACTCGGTGTGACATCACCACACATGTGCGACGTGAATTCTGATGTCTGCGGAGGTGTTTGCTTCATTCATGTTTTAAGCCTAGTGTACCTATAACGTGTGTTGTATACGTTATGCTGTTAGAGTCACTGTTTGTCTGCTCGAGAGTCGTATGATTTTTGCATCAAAACAGATGGCCAATAGCAAGAAAGAGCATTCAGATACTCGAAAATTTATTTGTTCGTTCAGAGCTATAAAAATGAGCAGCGAGGAAGGAAATCGCAGGAAGGTACTGTGCTGCATGATCGTGCTCTACTTGAGTATGATTACTGGTTTCTACAGGTTATAGTTAACGCAAACTGAATATATCGTGCTAATTTGCTTTTACCGGTAAAGGGATTAGCTTAATAAGTTGTATTGTTGGTATTTTTGTACTATTATGTTTTTGAGATAGTCCTTTGAAATATTTAATTTCATTCTGTATCGTCAAATGACAAGTAAATAAGTCTGAACAAAAAATCGGATGTACTTGGGGCCAGTTGGGGTACAATTGTTAAGAGAATCGAAATTTAAATTTTCTTCTAGTCAACTTCGTTTAGCTCACTTCGCGGGGATTAATGCGCACGCCTTTCAATTTTTTAGTGCCTATACCGTGCTGGATCGAAACCCGTACAGTATCGAAATCCGTACACCTTGATGTTTTTCTTCAGTTTTAAGCATTATAAAAGTGAAAATTCATATGATAGTTACATGTACATATCCGTTGAGTTGTTGACCTTCTGTTAAGTTAAACTATGCGCCGGTAGGCCATGAAATAAAAATATTAAAAATGAAAAATCAATCGTGTATCGGTTTCAGTTGTCATTTCGTTGTATCGTTAGAGAATTTACTAAGGAAACGTTCTTCAGATAAAAACGATTTTCAAGTGGGATATAAGTGTTTAACTCTGTGAATCTTTTTAAAATTGATGGAAAAGGTAAGTCTTTGTCATTTCCGAGCTGTATATTGTCTAATAAATAGTGTAAGTTGTATTTATTCAACAAAAACTGTGCCGTACGGATTTTGATTCTTGTTATTTGCTTGAATCGAAATCCGTACAGCGTGTGTATCATGCATATATTGTTGAACTTTCTTCTTGTTTTCAGCATGTATTGGAAGAAAACAAGTATAAATATACGGCAAACAATTTTAAACGAGCTGTGACTGAGGTGCGCAAGGGAAAGTCGTACCGGGAAGCTTCGAGAGGTTCCGGCGTTCCGGTTACTACGAAACGCTACGAAAATTGCACTATTTCAGCTGATATCAAAAATTAGAAAACCGTGTGAAACTTTTGGAGCCAGTTGATCCACAAAATATACCTATTCGGTAATTGAAAGATAAATTATAAATAAAAGATGTTCATTTTTGTACTTCTTCATCTATACGGAGTTTGATTTATTGTTGTAGGGACTTTGATCCAGTCTATATCGCGTGTGTGCGGATTTCGATTCAAAAGTGTACGGGTTTTGATTCAGACAAAAAACTGTGTACGGATTTCGATTCAAAACATGTTCTATTTAAACATGATTTTTTCGAGTTTCGGAGTGATTTTAATCATTTTGCTGGAAAATAGTGATAAAATATAAGTAGACCTATAACTAAACATGTCAGTTTAAAGCAATATGTGATTTCTTGATTTTATATTGACCGTCGAAGATTATCATGTGCTTAGGTGTACGGATTTCGATCCAGCACGGTACCTATAAAAATAGGTTGCTTGGAAGCGGTAATAAACATACCCATCAAGGTTGCGTCAGAATGCAAAAACTGCAGCTGAATTACGGTTCAATGCCAACTTGTACGAGGATTGCAAAGATAGCAAATTGACAGATTCAAAATGATGTTTCGTTTCGCTATTAGAAACTCAGTCAGGAATGTTTTAAGTGAGATTTATCACCGGCGTGAAAAGCCACTTACAGCTGCACTAGCGTTGCACATCTGCTTGTGATTTATGTCTTTTATTTTTCAAATTTGTGTCTCTTTTTGATTTTTCTGAAGATTTTGAAAACCTGTGTAATTTAGTAACTTTTCAATTCAGGAAAAAAAATCAACTGCTAACTTCGCTAATATGTTTCACAAAACTTGTTCGAAATGTATGTTTCTCCATGCCACAAGAGAACAAAAATCACAGAACATTGACCTAACCTTTGGCATTCAAAGCGAATCATTATGTAAAAGTGTTGGTCAGATAGCACGCGAACATTGTCAACGCGTTAAGTCGCTTTCTTTCAATCCTTTTGAAAAGATTTGCATCAAGTGTAACATCCACGGGCACTGCTTATACCAGGTATTATTATATGATAATAATAATCGATTATTGATTACAGTTTTTGTTGTTTTCTATGTCTTATTTGTAAGGACATTTTCTGATTTATTAAATAAAAATTCACTCAGTGCCATAAGGATAAATTTAAACTAGAATGAGTTTCCTGCATTATTTTGTTTTTTATATGTAAACAACAGTAGGTACTCTGCCTCTTGTTCAACCAGTAGTTTTACCTAGTACGATTGCAACGATTATGAACCGGCGAAAGAAAATTAAATCATACTCAGCCAGTTCGTCGCCAACGAAGATGACGACAGCACAGGGTAACTACGGTTGCAGTTTACATAATCGGTTGGCTCGTTTCAAGGCGACTGTCCTTGCGAAAATAAACTGGCGTCTGGTATGTAATTGTACGTATATTACGCGAATCATTTCTCTGCTGTTTTTGAGCAATTCACCTTATTTCCATTCAACTGTCAGTAGCTTATCCTCAGGACGTCTCCACGATCCAGCCAAGCATCGATCACACAAAAACTTGTTCTGACTTTAACATTTGTGAGGCACTTTGGTGAATTTCACTTCTAGGCAATTTTTCGGACGCCACTGTCCTTCACAGTGGACATACAAACGCCTACCAACGAACTACTACCGGCTGTTATCGTACAGAAATATATTCGAACGGAACAATTATCAACGCGTTTACTATTGCTGGCTTTAGTAGAAAAGGCGCAGATGTAGGTATTTCCCCGCTGTCAGAATGCAAGGGGAAACGATGATGATGACGATCCTGGCTATCGACCAACAGCTGTTTGTTTGCACTCTGCCACTATTTCTGTATACAGCTATCAACGATACCGGAATGGGAAGCATGTGCGCGCACTACCAGGAATACTTAGATCGGGTTAATAGAATGTGTCCTCTGTGCCACTGCAATGAAGCTTTGATGAATGTCCACACTCTGCGGTATCATCGGACTGTAGATCTTAGCTTGCTCAATTGAGCTATGAATTTCCATGAACCACAACCTTTGCAAGTGCAATTAACCCATTAGCGTTACTCCACTGCTAACTATTGGAACCGTAACGAGAAAGTTCTTATAGAGCACACACCTTGAATGTTCGCCCTCACACTCCGATTACCCTCTGTTAACTAGATAGCAAAGCTTTTATCGATAGTATTTGATTGAAGAATAAACTGAAGACAGGCAGTCAGTTGCCATCCATCGAAATGCTAACCGTAGCGACAAACGGTTCCCGCTTTCGGGCACGTCATATGTCCATAACGAATCAATTCTCAACCAACAATTTTCTTGCCATTATATTCCATAGGAAAAATTTTCCCCTCAAAAACATCCACTAAAGTATCTAGTAACTAATAGCGCGTGTGTATATCAAATATCTTCCGGTTGTTTATAGCTTATAAATAGACAACAATGTTATTTTCACTATGAACACGTCTTGCGACTTTAACTTAATCATATAACTGTTTCGAAAAAGGGATTTATAACATTTTTCAAATGATGTGATGCCCTCAAAGGTGCTCGCCAGACTGAGAACGTTCGGAAAATATTGGCACGGTGTGAGAGCTAGGTTGGAAAATGCAGACTGGTATACTACTCTCAAGAGGTATAGATATCCACATCACAGGTATTAGTGTGCATGCTTATTTTTCACCTCAGTGCTCAAATTTTGTTTCGATTGCCGACTTGTTTACGGATGGTCATTTTCAGTTTCACACAAGTTCGCTTGCGTCATCGTAGTACCGTAACCTTGCGCAGAAATCCTGTTTTCTTTTTAACTAAATATCTTGCCATAGAATTAAATGAAAATAAGTGCACTGTCAACAGGAGTGCATTTTTTTGTTATCATCAGTATTTTGAGATATTCAATAAATTGCTTACTTTTTGCTAATGTTTGTCACTCAGCCAATCCAAGTTCTTATCTATTATCTCTGCACTCAATCCAAAAGAATATTTTTCGTAGTAACATAACGAAATTTGTTTTCTGTTAGTGATATAACAGAGTTTTTTTTTCATTTGTCTTTTTTATTCGTTTTATATTATTTTGACGTAGAGGTACGTCTCCAAGAAAGTTCTGCTACAAGGGTGTAAAATAAAAATCTGAAAACGGAACACGGACTGCAATTTACCAATTAAAAATGATAATAACTCGGTTAGTTTGAACGAATCTTCTTTGCTCTTGAAGCAATCGAAAAATGCGAACTATTGTACTGTTAAAAATTATTGAAACAGATTTCGACCAATAAGAGCTGAGTTATCAATAAGAGCACAGTCGACAAAATATTATACCTAATTAATCAGGAATGCACTCTTTAGGTCTGCTTTCGACTCGAACAATCATCGTATCAAATATCAATATGCAACACGCAAAAGCGATGCGTGGCTGAGAGTGGCCTGCAATCTGCTTCCATCCGACACGACTAGACTATTATCTCCTTGTCCCACAGGTGCAATATGCAACACGCAACAGCGTAATAAACTGTTGTTTGGCTCAGAGTGCGGCAGCTCCTGCTTTTTGCTACCATCCGACACGAAAAGAAGAAATCGCTTGTCGTTCTAAGTCGCAACACGATACGGGGCTTAATTTTTCGTACATCCGGATTGCATATAGACTAAAATCTCTTGAGTTTAGCAAAACTTAAATAGACATAACTTGAAAAAAAATTAGGCCATTTACGAAAAAGGTGGGGTCACTTACATGTGTTTGATATAAACATTTGGAATAGAAAGCTAGCTCGTGCATGGTTGGTAGGGAGACAATGACTGTACCGTCTGCCAGGGTGACATTAAGCCACGGGGGTGAGATTGAGCCAAATTGGGAAATGTTTGTATGTAAAATTACTTAAGATTTCTTGAACCCAATGCCCCAAAGTTAGTACTATAAGAAACACGACATATGTATTCACAACTTGAAATGGAATATAGATAATATTAGTAAACTGTTTCACTTAAATAATGTTTCAAAAAAAAAACACGCATAGATAACGTTATTAAAAGTTGTCCCATGCAAACCAACCCGATCAAGAAATCACATCAACCTACTGTACTTTAGGATATTGTCTGCAATGTATTGAGGAAATATTATGTATTGAACCTGTCTTGATTCATAACATAATGTTTTTCTCAACTATACACTTTTCGAGCTCTTTTGGGGTGCGCTTGTGCCAAGTTTAATACCGGTGCAGTGTGCGAAATTCACATTGACATCAACATTATATCAGTGTACACCAATACACTCGCATTGTTTACATAGGGTAGGTGTTCTAGCTACGGTATTATCAAAATTAATAAAGACTAAGGCCTGAGAACTGTAGGCTAACAGTTTCCAGATGGAAAATTACAATGACTCATATTAATTATGGAATGTGACATGGTACCCCAATCCTATCGGGGTATTTTCAATGGAATATACAAAGACAAATAATAATTGAAAAGAAAGGTCTTCGGAGGCTTCACGCCAAACGGTTTCCCCAGGAGAAACCTGGTGACGCCACTGTGTATAGAGGCTGTCGGTAAACCATGTTCTCATTACTGGTTATTTTAAATGTTTCCCTACCCTTTAAATTGATCCGGTCATAAATTTTTTTATAACTTGTATGAGATGTAGTTTCTTTTCAACCCCCTTCAGCACCCTAATAGTCCACGTAGTTTATGGTCGGCCCTATACTTACTATTTTATAAGGGGCCATCCATATACCACGTGGACAGCTTTGGAGGGGGGGTTAGCTAATGTCCACGGTCCATACATTTTTTTTAGAATTTATATGGGCAGCTGTCCATGGAGGGGGAGGGAGAGGGGGTAATAAATCGTTAAAAATCTGTCCACGTGGTATGTGGATGGCCCCTAATGTTATTCATGTGTACTATTGGTAGATGCATTACTGTTCATTTTGCAGATATGCCAGGTCTTACCTCACCCTCTCCTATGTAACAAATCTTAACGCCCTAGGATAGCCCCCCTCCCCTATGAGCGATACGTAATTTATGGATGCCGCCTTAATCATATTTTGTTGTTTTCAGCGCATCAAATCTTAAAACGAAATTTTGCGTTAGCGATATGCAGAACAAATTCGCTTAAAATTAACTTAAAAATACAAATGAAATATTATATCATATACTATTCATATACTATTTTGGTTGAAGTCTATTTTAGGTTTATTCCAGATCATGCTAAAACATTCTAATTCTTCAGAGGTGAGGTGAACCAACTGTTTTGGTGAGTTGAAAACCTCTTGAAAAAAGCCATATCTACAACATATCTGGAGACAAGCGATGCTGATCTAGAGTAAATATAGCGTTAAAAAAATAATGTGTCCCGAATTTCATGCCGTTTTGAAATCTTACTACAAAGTATAATGCGACACTAGCATTTAATCAAATCACATTTTCACACAGAAAAATCAATCTTCCTTAATCCATTTTGGGCCCGGCATTAACTTATCTTGCATATAAGGCCAAAATAAACAAACTGTGTGTTCCTATTCCATTAGCTAGCGTTAGGGTCTGTGACAAATATAAGGTAATGAAGCTGGCAGATATGATACCCATCAGTGCGCACTATGCGGTTTATCACTCGATTGATCTAGTGAATCAATATTTTCGTTTGCTAATAATATTTTACCAGCGCAGCACGGTGTCATCTGAAGTGTCTTTACTTGAACTTGCTCAAAATAGAATCGTACGTATGGAAGAAAAAAATATTTGCCTAATCGGTCAAAATCAAGTTTTTCATCCGATGAAATATCTATAAACTCATCTCAATTTTATTGGTTTTGGATCGCTGAATGCACTAAATCAAGCTATTTTTTAGAGTAGTACACACTAAAATACTAATGCAAACTAAAATTTAGTATGCCAAAGTAGCAGTTCCGTTCTATACCACGGATAATTTCACCCAAACAACGTAGCCTCATACAAGTGATAAAAATCGCATTTGCCTTTATTCACATCGTTGCATACCGCCAATCACCCTATTGGGTGGACGCAGATTAACTCATAAACATAAGATAAGTTGTCTCTAACTAGCTGAGTAAACCAGGTTCGATGGCAGCCTGCTGACCGCAGTTACACCGCGATAAACAGCTGACTAATGCTGGTTGCTCCGAGTAATTGCCGTTAAATCGTGTTCTGCATCCGCGATAGGTGATTTTTACTCGACATGGTGAAGTACTCACTCAGTCGGTCGTAAGTATAGCAAGAAACCCAATGCAGAGAATTAAAATTAACTAGCCATCGATTGCGTCGAGCGAAACAAAGTCGTACCATTCAAAGAAAATTAAGTCAGGTTTCGAATTCTAATGTTGATCTTTCCACCAAACAAAAATTAGGACCAAAAAAGAATTAAATTTCATTGTGATCTCACACAATGATAAAATTACCGGCAATGAGAAATTCACGAAAAACTGCTACCGTAAAGCGCCCTAATTCTGCACGGCTCTTAATTCTGCGCACTTCGTATTAAAATGTTAAAAAATATTAATTAAAAGCAGGTTTTCAAAAATGTTGTGTGGAAGTTATTTCCTTTACATAAACTGTCAACTTTCTGCCTATGTTTCCTTTTTTACTAAACGGCATCAACATTTTGATACGAAGTGCGCAGAATTAAGAGCCGCGCAGAATTAGGGGGCCTCACGGTATTTGAATGATCAAATGATTTATTATGTTGACTGCGCTCTTGCGAGAACAGGTGTAAACTAGTTGTATCTTGAAAATCTCGGGCGGAGCTGCACTATTTATCTGGCATTGAAAGATACGTTGGTTTTCAAAGAAGAATCGATAAATGTGATTTACATATTTTAGTTTTAGCTCCGGGGTTTAGCTTCCGGGTATTTTTCTGATTATATTTTTTTATTCAGTATTATTACATGCATGCTGAGATAAATAAAAATTAGCAGAGAGCTGTGCCATCACCAGTCTGACTCAAGTTGATGTCTGGATATACCAATATGATAAGGATGATTTTTTAAAGCGATCACAGACTTTATAGATCAGAAGGATCATGTTTGTTGCATGTACAACTTTCACCGTCACCGTCAACTCGGTCGCGAAATAGACTACACATGGTTGTAGTCATTTTCGCGGTTGTCCTTTGTTACGCCCAGTACTTACCGTTGATGCAAACTCAGCACACTGGAACCAATACTGCAATGGAAAAAATCAGGAAAAAATCATTATTATATAAATTATAGCTTGAATTAAAAAAATATATTTTTTGTACACTTGCTCAGTTAAAATAATACAGTTTGTTGCAGTTTCTTTCATTTAATAAAAACTGGTGAACTTAACTCTGATCGCTTTTTCTATCTTGATTTTTTTTTTCTTTTTAAACTTGGTATATCACCCGAATTAGTGTCACCCGACAAAACTGGGCTTAAAGATGATTAAAAGTGAACCCTTTTCAAATTATATGAAGCTATTTCAACTGTTGTCAACATTAAAGTTTGGCTCAATAAATGTAAACTTGTATGCAAATACTGAATACTGATGGTGTTATAATTTCAAACTGCGTAAATCAAACAATAAAACGTAAATACTTTGTTTTGAAAGGAATCTCCAGTTCAAAAATGTAAGGAGAAAAACAGGTTCTATCTTCACCCTCTTTACACAGCATACTATACGCAGAGTAAAATACTGCCTGGGGTGGACATATGAAGGGCTGAAGAGTTTTATTCGACTTCTTGTTTGTCGCTAGAAAAAATCTCATACACATTTTGTAATATTTTAATATTTATTTTACGACACGAGTGACACATTCTTTATATTGAGCTCAACAACGATATGCATTTCAGCCAATGAATTATAAATCCCTAAAAAAAATGTTAGTTCAGTTTTTTGAGGCAGCCAAACCTTGACATGTCTTGAAATGAAATACCTAACACGAAAAAAAAAACCAAAGTTATTCGAACTTACCTCAATGGATCCATTGTGGTGATTTACGGTCTCTTGACAGCAGTTGAAAAGTTTATTTTTCTTCTGTCTGTTCTTGTTGAAAAGGTTTTCAAGGACACTGTTAAT
The DNA here is from genome assembly GCF_029784165.1 of Wyeomyia smithii. Classification (NCBI taxonomy): domain Eukaryota; kingdom Metazoa; phylum Arthropoda; class Insecta; order Diptera; family Culicidae; genus Wyeomyia; species Wyeomyia smithii. The sequence continues at coordinate 37,563,415 of NC_073696.1, forward strand.
CAGTATCGATTAGCTCATTTCGATAACATGAACTTGTTCAGTACTAATCGAACGCCTGGAACCGCTACCACACCTGTTGATACCAGGGAAAACGCGCTTATTCTAATCAATTTAAGGGGTTCCAGTATTATTCCTAACAACTGTTTGTGTTTCTTCCCACCAGCGAGCAATTATTTTTCGTTTTCATGACCAGGCGCTGTTCAGCATGTTGTTGTTGTATCGATGTACCTCCCTCGGCAAAATCACTTCAAACTGTGGCCAATATCTAATCACATGGCACAAGAAAAAACAACGACCATCACTGCACTTACTACTGATCAAATTTGATACCACCACAATGTTGCACGATACGCTAGCCCTGGCAACGTTTTTCTCTCGATAATATAGGTATATGTCGAAGCTTCATCAAAATAATTCACTTTCTTAACGTAGTGTCAAAATATCATCAATCTTTCTCCATTCCTTGTTTGCTCGAACTTATTTCCGTTTCCGCACTGTCTAAACTAAGCACCGCGTAACTAAAACCATCTGTTCCGGGAAAAACCAACCATCTCAGCTGAATATTCGCAACGCACTGAATACTACAAAGCCAGCTCGCGACAAACAAAGCACGTTTGAGGGCGACCACGACCAGACCAACGGCGACAACGCTGTACGGTGTTGTGACGTTGAATCGATGCTAGACGATGACGAAGCTGTTGCTCTTTTGATACTCCTTTTTTTCTGCTGTTTAGCAACCAACAACCATAAACACGCTGGGTGGTAAAGGAATGGAAGAGCATAAGAAGTGCTGATGCAAATCGAAGTAAGCATATTCTGACTGCACGTGTATTTGTTTTATTTTGTGTAATTGGAATCAAAGAGTCGACAATCGAATCAAAATGCATATGTAGGTTTTGGTTGCCTTTTTTCCCTGCGTCATATTTCTGATTTTTTGGCGTAACTAAAATCATCACATCATCACCGACAAACTGACATGAATCCTTGAACAAAAATGTACGATTATTCTGCTCAAAATTTCAAATCTAAATACGTTACAACATCAGCGCCACACATACATGGGTTTGCGCAACAACTCTACCGTGCTACAGATGACCAGAGATGCCAGATGTGAAGGCTTGTCTTTATTTGGAAGATATTTGAGCTCGTATGAAGACGTGAAAACCTAATAGTTGGCAGATTAGTTGAACACAATTTGGTGTGTTTACTATGATGTTTGGTAACTGTAAAAATTTCAGTAGAGATGTGTTCACATATTAATAATGTGTGATAATATGTTTCGTGATGCGTGATAACATTTGAAAAAATGACCTGGCATCCCTGTTGATGACTGATCAGCATTCCGTCATATCAAACGTAACATCGGTTGACAGCCAATTCTGACATAAGCGATCGCTGCATTTTAAAATGACGGTTTTGGATTTTTGAGCAAATTTCAGAATCTAGTTTCATGTCAGTTTGTCGGTGACATCATCACAAAGACATTGGTAGCATAGAACACCAGTTATGTGCTAACATATCCAACTTCGAGAGAAACAACAGTTTCTGGGGCCTAAACCACGCGGTCGTGAAGAGGGGGACGGTGGGGTTTGTCAAAAGACCACGCACGAGGGTGGGGGATGGTCTTTTTCCCTGATTTATAATTTATAGTTATCACCAAGTCAAGAATGAAGCTTTTGCATTTTAGTAATATAGAATGTACTGTAGGTTTAATAATCAAAAATGTAATAAGGGGGGTTGGCCAAAAGACCACGGGAAGGGGGGGGGGGGTAGGGGGGTTATTAAAAGTGATCAAAACATGCTATAAACGTCAAATCTGATATAAAAGTCGCGTTACCAAATTTTATAGCGGTACCACTGACATTGTGGTACCACTGACGTTGCGGTACCACTGACGTTGCGGTGCCACTGACACAGCAAAACACGACAACATTTGCCAGTAACGACAATCATTATTGTGATAATTTTGGCAACACCATTCACACGGTAATATATCTTTATGTTAGAACTGCACTGTGGTCGAGAAAAATCGTGGTTTTCAAGTTGTTTACTGAACAAATGACGCCATTTTGCATTAAGGTTTTGGATACGGGATACTCATCAAACGTCAGACCCCTGTCAAATCATGACCACGTGCTTTAGGAACGGCCCCTTCTGGTCTCTTCTGAGAAACAATGACGGAGATAAAATCATGCTGCTATAACACAGAACAGAACGGATTTTGTTGCTATCAAACGAACATTTCTTGAACTGTAAATTTATCATTATTCTTCCCGTTTCACATTTATCTAAAATATGTTTTTACCTAAGTGTGAACTGCAATCTTGAAAGCTTGAAAATAATCAAAACTCAAAAACAATCATTTTACAAATAAATTGCGATTTTAAATTGGACCACTCATGGTGCATTTTCTTTTAAACTTTTTTTCGTTCTGAGTAACTTATCGTCCTTTCCCAGCTGGTCTCGAGGTCCTAACAAGCCAGTTTGAGTCTCGACTCGGGAGAGACTGTTAGTGGTAGTAGGATCGTAGCGCTAGCCCCGCTAATAATTGTCCTGTGCACTTAAGAATTGGCTGCGAAGTCTGTTTGATAAGAAGGTCAAATTCCGATACGGAATGTAGAACTCAAGGCGTATCCAGCTAGAATTATGTTGTAAATTTTTCTATTTCTTTTAGACTCTTCTGATTGTGGCTCAATTCAAAATTATTTTCTTTTTTTTGATTTTAGAAGTATATTTTCCCTATTCTGAGCGCAATGGATAACTTCTTATTGTTTTTTTTTTTTCTAAGTTATAAAATAGCCTTTTGCAATTCGAGGTCGTTATGCGGTCATTTTCCATTTTACTCTTTTTTAGCCTTGACATAATTTTTGCGATATATTTTTTTGTTTTCCTTCAGAAGCATGTTCTCGCAATGTTATAACAACATTATTACAGATCATTTTTTTTAGCTTTTAAAAAAAATTATCGCAATTCTGTATAACTCTGATAAACACAGGTTTCGCCTTACAGCTCAAGCTGGAAAAAATGAAAGATTATTGCTTTTTAGCCGTTCCTGTGAATTTTATTATTTAGAAAAAGCAGATAAAACATAGAGAAGCAAAAAATCTTTAAAAGGGCATAAAGGTAGAAAATGATATCAGGTTGATTTTAGAGTAACGAATAAAGGCTGTTTAGAACCAGAAATTCACAGGAATGGTTAAACAACTATCATCTTTCATTTTATTCCAGCTTGAGCTCGTGAATAAAATCTGTGTGGTCCATTGTGAAGATTTTCAGACATTAAGTGACTATCTGATACTGTGCGGAACGAGCTGATGTTTTAAGCCTGCCAATTTATGAGTTTGCACCGCGGTTTACACTTACCCCACTTTACCTGAGTAGATACAACTCAATATATGAACCAATCTTAGTGGTGTGTATAAGTAAAATCATTCCTTACTGTCAAACATCAACGCGCAAGTGGATAAACGAAGCAAACACAACAAACATAACCCCCAAGTTTAAATTTCAGTATCGATTTCGATTCCGCCGTTCTCGGAAAGGTTATCAACGTTGTCGCAAAAACAAAAAGGTAAGTAGAACAATACAACTTATAGCGTTACCTGAAAGTTAGTTGAGGTATGATATTATATAATTTATTAATAAATCATGCTACATCAAATGTTATTTTATGATGTTACTTTCAATGCTTCCTGAGAACCTTCTAGCAGAACTGGTTGTCTTGGTGATATGTATATTCTGTTTTTCAATCAACGAAATATTTTCAGGCTATCATACTAGCATACAACAGAACGATGGCCGAACTTGACAAAATTGAGGTTCGAGATATCACCCGCATCGAGCGTATTGGCGCCCATTCGCATATCCGAGGATTAGGGCTAGACGATGTTTTGGAAGCGCGCTCAGTTTCGCAAGGCATGGTAGGGCAAAAAGACGCCCGTCGTGCCGCTGGCATTGTAGTGCAGATGGTACGCGAGGGCAAAATAGCCGGACGTTGCATCTTACTGGCCGGGGAACCAAGTACCGGTAAGACAGCTATCGCTGTTGGAATGGCACAGGTTAGTGAATCTATAGACAGTTTTATCTTTAAGTAACTTCATGCTCCCGATGTAGGCTTTAGGAAACGAAACCCCATTTACTAGTATGTCTGGCTCGGAAATATATTCCCTTGAGATGAACAAAACCGAAGCGCTTTCCCAGGCTCTACGGAGGAGTATTGGTGTTCGAATTAAGGAAGAAACCGAAATTATCGAAGGAGAGGTCGTGGAGATTCAAATAGATCGACCTGCAACGGGAACAGGACAAAAAGTTGGTAAAGTAACTATAAAAACTACCGATATGGAAACCAACTACGACCTTGGTAACAAGATTATTGAATGCTTCATGAAGGAGAAGATTCAGGCTGGAGATGTCATCACGATTGACAAAGCTTCCGGTAAAGTAAGCAAGCTAGGCAGAAGTTTTACCAGAGCACGGGACTATGATGCCACCGGAGCTCAGACTAGATTTGTTCAATGCCCGGAGGGTGAACTGCAAAAGAGAAAGGAAGTCGTTCATACCGTGACACTTCATGAAATTGACGTTATTAATAGCCGAACTCACGGATTCCTGGCACTTTTCGCGGGTGACACCGGAGAAATTAAACAGGAGGTACGCGATCAAATCAACAGCAAAGTACTGGAGTGGCGTGAAGAGGGAAAAGCGGAAATCAATCCTGGAGTACTGTTTATCGACGAAGCACATATGCTAGATATTGAATGTTTCTCTTATCTCAATCGAGCGCTTGAGAGTGATATGGCTCCGGTAGTAGTTATGGCCACCAACCGTGGCATAACCAAGATTCGCGGAACAAATTACCGCAGTCCCCATGGTATTCCGATCGATTTACTTGACCGGATGATCATTATAAGGACCGTCCCTTATTCAGCAAAAGAAATCAAAGAAATTCTCAAGATCCGCTGTGAAGAGGAAGACTGTCAAATCAAAGATGATGCATTGATGGTGTTGGGCCGCATCGCAACGGAAACCAGTCTTCGGTATGCCATACAATCGATAACAACAGCTCATCTGGTAAGTAAGCGGCGCAAGGCTACTGAAATTACTGTAGAAGACATTCGGAAAGTATACTCTTTGTTTTTGGATGAGAAACGCTCCAGTCAAATTATGAAGGAGTACCAGGATGAGTATATGTTCTACGATGATGGTGTTCCGCAGTCGGAACAGGCAATGGACGTTGAAACGAATTGAATTGGGTTATAACTTTAAAGTTCAAAGACATATTCCAGAGTGATGGAGATTTTCGCTAGTAATAACTAAACTTTAAGTTGAGGGAACTCACGATAAATAAAATCAGCTTTCGTTGTGAGAAAAGCATACAATAATTAGTCCGAAATTTCTAATGGTAACTTTCATTGACCTTAAAAACTTGTGTTTTTAATTCGCAAAAGGTCAATGCAGACAATTTTTTAACATATTTTTTGTGAGTCTGTTTTTCATAAAAGTTCAATTATTTTAATATAGGTTTGACTAATTTATTTTATTTCAAGCTATTCAATTATAATGTATGTATTTACGATGACCAATCGTTATGGTAATATTACGCATCTATTAAATAGATACTAATGCAGTTGATCAGTTAATATTGCTATAATATTTAAATCTAGAGGACATTCATCAGTACTAACGCTTACATATGTGTAGTTTTTCCTAGGTACACGGTTTTGGAGTTATTTTCTAATCACCATTCTAAAGTTACGAACATTGTAGACACATGAATATGGTTTGATACTTTTCACCATTGAAATAAGTAATGGTGTAGGAATACGATTTTCTTTAAATAGATGAAGTGTGTCACTAGCTTGATCAATTAGAAAATATAGGGAACATCGTTGACTATTAACAAAAACAATTTCTCACATCATTTGTAAACTTTCAACCTAATCGATGTATTTGGAAAAGTCTCTGTGGAGGGCTTTTTCTGTACGTTCGTAAACCTAAATCGAACCAAACTACTGCAGCAGCAGTAGAATAGAGCTTTGAATGCGTCCTGGAATCTGTCGGATCTCCTCGTACAACTCGTTTCGGAAGAAACGATTTATCGAGTAGAGCATCATCTGCTATCATTCGCATGATGCCGGTTTCGGTCCTCGTCCTGAAGCCACCTTGCATACCTCACTGAATAAATCCTTCAAAATAGAGGCCTGCCGTCCTAGCTGGCCATCGAGAGTAATCGTTGGAATGAACGAAACCTCCGGTCGCAGCGCATGGGTTGCTGCACCGTGCAGTTTAAGTAGCTCCGCACCATGCGGGCTATCGTAGCACTTCTGAATGGACTCAATTTCCACGGAGTTCTCTTTGGCACATCGGTAGAATGCATCTTTGGGGATGAGGTTGTCGCGGATCATGCAAGCGACCATATTTAGTCGCGTTTTCGCGTCGTGAACTGCCTCAACAACGCATGCATGAATAATGTTAGCTTCGCACTCAATTGGCCCATGCTGGCAGTCGAAGGATAGTGATCCGTCCGAGTTGGTACTGGTCTGTGATGTATAAGAAAAAGTAAAGGAATTAATCTAATCATATTTCACACAAGCAGAGTCTACGATTATCTTACCGTGGCCTTTCCATACGGCACAAACTGAATCTCAATAAGGCTTGGAGCACGCACAAAAGTGGGATGTAATTGCTTAAGAACGAAATTTTTGGAATCTGGACAAAGGGCTTCATAGTAGACCATCACATAGACGGGAGCATCTGACGGTCGATTTATTGATTCTTCCTGTAAAATTAATATTATTTTGCGTATCTAATAGTTCTGTAAAACAAATGGTTAAATCTTACCTGAAGTTCATTCGTCGTTTCTGGAGCATTGGAAAAACTCTTATACAGCAATATAAGTACGATCATAAAGATTAGCAGATAGATAATTCGCATTAAACGTTTTTGATACATTTTTATTTTATACTTGTTCACCAGGACTAGATATGATTACAGTACACAATAGAAAATCACACAGATCGCATCAACCGATTGCAGGCTAGCTTTCAAGTTTATTAATCTACTCTTAATATACGAATCCAATCATCGCTGCTGAATTGGCAATAATCTTTTATCAATCACAATCTGCTCAAAATGGACTGTGTCGAATAATTGAACTAGGCATTAAAAATAATTGAAGCTCTTACTTTTCAGAGTACCTTTGTAGTTTAGTAGTTTTTTCGAATTAACAGCAAAATATAAATGTACAAATAACAACAACCTAATCTATTTTTACACCTGAGCAATGCGTTTCAGAGTTTTCTAATGGAGTAATCAAATTGGAAACACGATAAAAAACACCTTTTTGGTTGGCTTTCGTTGCAGAATGTCCTTATCACGCAAAAAAATTGATGTGTGCTTCAATGGCGCTATTCACACCTTCTTGCGGACAGCAAAAGTGCATTCAGTTTATACCGCGAGTGACAATAGCAGCATGTGGCGCACTGTAAGTAAGAGCAAGACAACCTATCACTGTCATTGCGGTCATTGCTTTTTCGTTTGACAGTTCATTTTTATTTTGCATGCAGTGGCGCACGCTTTTGAAAAGCACTATATTAAAAGTATGGCTACGTTGCAGAAAGGTGTTCCAAACTTTCGCATAAAGCCCTGTTTAGGGTTTCAAGAGAAATGAAAATCTCATAAAAAATGTTAAAATTTTCGCGTGCGTTTCCATGCAACTTGTAATAATTTTGTTAATAATGGAACTGTAAACTGTAAATCTATTCGATCCAGTGAAATCGACGATGGTTGTATGATATACATACAGTTTGAAATATTTCATTCCGAATGTACTCCAATATAGTGCTTCAGACTTTCTGACATCACTGTTGCTGCGGGTGGTGTTTAGGTTGTTTTGTTCATATAGCAACCGTTGTCATTGTGTATTTTATTTCCACAATTTTCATTTCGCTTTTGATTTTAGATTCCGAAACAGGAAAGAACAAGCAGATATGTATTACCGCTTCGGAACCTTCGGTAAGCATAGATTTTTTTCCACACCGGCAATCGACATTGTAAGTGTTGGATGTAATAGAAATTTGTTCCATCAGGCAGGACTCAGGAGGAGCAATTCCACTCTGCAGATTGCGATCAAATTTGGGTGTCACTTCAGGATGTGATAAATATCGGCCAAGCTGAACAATTTAAGCCTATCGTCCCGGATATGTGTCTGGAGCACCTTTGGACAGAAAATGTAGCTTTTCAAAGTAAGTGTGCGGTAAAACTACAAATGAAAGATTTATCTAAACCAATGTCTTTTTCTAGGGGATTTCATGAAAAAACGTCCACTGGGTTTCGACAAGTAGACGTGATAAATGACTACCTACTGCTACGATCGAAGAAAATCACGACGATGAGAATCTAGGGATCCCTTTCCGATGTACGAACTATCCCGCTAAGGACGGTTTCAGTTCATATTGCTGAGAAGGAGGAGGAGGATACAATCACCGGAAGCGATCGCAGCGAGCATACCACTCGATATTTCCCACCGTATCATCCGTAATTTATATCCGCGATGTGTTGGAAATCGAGCCGCCATCCTTCGTGCCGCGCTATGTCGATAGTGGCAAATTGTGCTTGTCCGAAATCTGAAACTATCTGAAACAAAACGGAACCGAAATCTCCACCACATGCCTGTTTCAACAAGGATAATTGGAAAATTTTAGAGTGAGTAGATATCGGAAGACTGGTCAAGCTAGGCCAAGACCGGTTGCACAGTTCCAGAAAACTCTTAGATAGGCGATAGGATTTCGGCAATAATAGAAAATAATAAAATAAAATTTCAATTTATTTTGTCGAATCAAAGTTTCAATCTTTTGTCCGAACGTCCTGGATGGTCACGTTTCTCATGACCATGTCCGCAGGCTCTCCAACCGGTTTTACGACGGATGCAAATCAGTCCACCCAACGCTGAAATATAAAAACAAATTATAATATAATCTCAAGCTGTCAAATAACGATTTTCACTCGTAGGTAACCATGAAAAATCAACACCTTAGCGTTGTTGTTTGCCGAAGAAAAAATCCATAGCTACCAATAAACAAAACGACGATATTCAATCGTAGTACACTAGGCTATGCAAACCCTTACAATAATCATAAGAGGATAAGGATAGGATAGGAACGAACATACATTATTCTTGCTCCGTGATGGGATTGCTTAGAACGTGTTGGAAGAAGTTAAAACGCACGTTTGGGGCATGTGGCTGTTTGTGCCGGGACCGGAGTTCCGAAGAGGATGAAGTTTACAAAAATTCGAAGGAACAAACGATCCAACCGGCGTATTTCACTGCAGCGGAAAAAGTATTTCCTGATACATTGGCGCTAGCTGGATCGCTTGTACCATTGAACGATACACCGAATCCAACAATGTTCGCGAAATCTTATCCCAGCCTATTCTTACAGGAAGCGTTAGTTACCAGCATGATGGTGCTAACTGACAAACAACGTCGAAACACCTGGCCGCAATGTAGCGGAATGTCACAAACGAGATCGGTGGATTGCGATAGCCAAGGGTTGCTAAGACGTACTCGCCGCATGCAAAATCTTTGCGGCGAGGATGAAATATTCGTTTTTTGGATTTTTGTTACAGTTTTATATTTTGTTTGTGTAAGTTTTTTCTATATGCATCACATCATTGTATTGCTAATATTGCTTTGTAGTGATTATTGCATTTTGTTTGAGTTGTACATTTTTCTTGTGTGTATGTGTGGTGTGTATCTGTGTGTGTTGATATTGTGTATGTGTAGATTTGGAGTATGTAGCAAATAAGCAATGAATGGAAAATGGATGGCGGATAATGGAAGGATGATTAATGGATTATGGATGGATGGTGAATGGATGATTGAGGATGTATGCCGAATGACGGAACGAAAAAATCCTATCCTTATCCTCTTATCCTGTGTGTTTATGTTGTATGTTTGCAGTGAATGTTTTTCTTTTTCATAAACACACTTCATTTGAACAGTGTGTGTATGAAAAAGATGGAATGAACGAATGAAATTGTGTGTGTATGTGTATATGTATGAATCTTTTTTTTTTCATATACACACTACCGTTGTACAGTGTGTTTATGAAAAAAAAGGAATGAGAGGAAATGTTATGTATATGTTGTATGTTTGTAGCAAATGTTCTTTTTTATATACACACTTCTTTTGCAAAGTGTGTGTATAAAAAAGATGAAATGAAAGAAAGTGTGTATGTATGTGTATATTTTTGTAAGTTTTTTTTCATATACACACTTCCTTTGTACAGTGTGTTCATGAAAAAAAAGAGACGAGAGGAAATTTGTGTGTATTTGTAATAAGAGTTCATGTATATGTTGTATGTTTGTAGCGAATGTTTTTTTATACACACACCCCTTTGCATAGTGTGTGTATAAAAAAATAGAATGGAAGAATGTGTGTTTGTTAAATATTAGCGAATATTATAGATATAAAGAAGAATTCTTAACTATAACTTTGAGAGTAGCAATAGGTTTGAATTTGAAAATAAAAAAAAAATTGAAATAAAAAAAATTAAAATCGAAAAACGAATAAAATTTGCAGAATTAATTTAAGAAAATAAAGACTAAAGATAAGCCATTGTATTTTCTAATTTCTAAATTGGTAAGAAATGAGAAAATACAATTTAGCAGTTAGAAATTAGAAATAAAAATTAATAGTTGTGATTTGAACAGCAGGTATGAGGAAATTGATAGCTAAAAATTTTAAATTTGTAAGATATGTAATATGTAATTTGAAGTAAAAAAATAGTATTTTGAAACAATTATTTTTTTATTTTTAATATAAAGTTGGAGATTAGTAATGAGCTATTGAGAATTTGAAATTAGACATTGAAAATTTTAATTTGAAATTGGAAGCAGACTATTTAAGATTAGAAATAAGAGATTTAAGATTAGGACAGGAAGAGATTAGAAATAAGAAAATCAAGAATTTTGAAATGGAAAATATGAATTTGAAATGAGAAATTGAAAATTTGAAATTCTAACTTAAAATTTGGAAAATCAGTAATAAGGAATCGAAATTTAGAAATCAGACTAGAATTTGAAATTTTTGGGTTGCAAATGAGTCCGCCTCCACGTGGTGCAACCTGGGTAATGCTAAATGGACTCAATAAATTTATTGTAACAGAGCGATACAAAAATCACAAAATAAAAATTAAGTGCTAAGTAGGTATATATTTTTAAACAGAACATCAAGCTTTAACGAAATAAATCTAATGCTTCCAGTAGTGGTACTAATGGTTCGAGCAAAAATTACAAAAAAAAAAACCTGATTTACAATCCAATCAATTTATTACAGTTTTTACTGAAAATAAAACACACAATTTTCCCCTAAATGTATTGCTGATTGTATAACAATTCCCCGAAACCCATTTTCTCGAAAGATATTTCCCCGAATGTACCGATTCCCCGAAGATCATTTCCCCGAAAGATTTTTTCCCGAATGTACCAGTTCCCCGAAAAATATTTCCCCGAATGTAACACTACCCTGAAAAACGATTCCCCGAATGTAACATTTCCCCGAAGAATAATGTATCGTTTCCCGAATGAATCATTTTCCCAGAGGATGTTTCTCATATGTACTATTTTTTCGGAAACCACAACAGAAACGTTCTACTCTAGTTTATGTTTTCTGTCTAATTTTGATATTATCTACATTTTCAATTGTATATTTAAAGCTATATAATAATCAAATTCCATGAATAAGGTTACATAGAAATATTCATATATTTTAGTTTGGTATACTTTTGTATACTTAAAGCCATGGGCGCAACGAAGGAAAATTTCTAGGGGGGGCTAGTTTTCATGTATGTCATTTTAAAAAAGAGAAAAAAGAGTTTGAATATGCTTATTTAATGACGCTTAAAATAGTATCGTAAAAGCAAAAAAAATCACTTCGGAATAGAATCTCCGAAGATGTACTGAATATATTGAACACATCGTCAACGCCAAGCTCTTTCAGCAACAATGATTCGATATTGAGGAGAGCTAGATTTGGTAAACGGCTGGGCAGTGCTTTTTAACAATTCACCCGTACTAGTTAGAATAAAATAGACCCCAGTGTGGTTCAAGGCATAATGCCCTATTCCTACCTCCACGTGGTACCGACTGGGATACGAGCAACCAAGGAAAAACCGGTGAACCGGTGGGGTAGTTGTTCTCCTTAGAGAGCAGCTTGTCTGCGCGTCTACCCTACAGGCTAGGGGCGGCTCAAACTGCGACTGATCCGGACCGGACGGTTGAACTATGAAATGCGGTGTCTCACCAGCTACATCCATGGCGGCAGCTCCGTCGCGAGACTAGGCATCGCAGCCCTAGTAAGGCAGCATACTAAAATAAACATACTACGGAGAATCAAGAATTCAAAACGAACCGGAGCAATCGGCAATGACCCAGCCGACGAAATAAGGACGACGATTAGAAGCTCAGTACATGTAACAGTAGATCGCTTAACGACCCGGATGTCGACCGGATTCTGCTGGATCAGCTAGAACCCCGTCACTTCGACATCGTTGCGCTCCAGGAGCTTTGCCTGAAAGGAGAGAAGGTACGGTGGATTTGTGGCCGCAAGGCACAGTACCACCAAAGCGGCAGGCAATCAGCGACAGGTTGTGTTTGTTGAGAATTAAAGGCCGGTTCACTACACTATTCCCAATGTGCACTGCCCTCACGAAGGAAGACCTGATGCAGGGAAAGAAGCGTTCTACGCACAGCTGGAGAAACTCTACGATAGCTGCTCGCGTAGAGATATCAAGATCGTCGTTGGGGACATGAACGGAGGGATAGACTTATATAAGCCGGTTATCGGCCCGCACAGCCTGCTATGCACCAACTTCGCAGCTTCCCGCGGATTAGCAGTCCAAAGTCCCTTCTTACCTCGACCAACGTACAGCAAAACAAATTGACCACGTTCTCAACGACGGCCCGTTCTTCTCAGACATTACAAACGTACGCACCAATCACGGTGATGATCGGACATGACCACTTCGATACAAAAAACTACAAAACCCTGATAACCTGTAGTCCTCTACGGAAGTCCTTTTGATATTTTCGAACAGAAGGTGCCTATCGGCGAACAGAAGGTGACTATCTACGGCGGAGCACAAGCGGACGACGGATAATGGCTACAGCGCATGAACCATGAGCTACAAGCGCTGTTTGGAGAGAACCCCATTGCACACCTGGCGAGAGACAATAGGTTGCGGTGGGCCGGTCACATCGTAAGAATGCCGGACGACAACCTTCTCTTCAGCAACCCTACCAGCGCAAGAAATTAAGGGGCGCAGCGTGTATGATGGCTCGACCAGATCGAAAGAGACTTGCGAGTGATGAGACGTTGCAGAAAGGTGTTCCAAACTTTTGCATAAAGCCCTGTTTAGGGTTTCAAGAGAAATGAAAATCTCATAAAAAATGTGAAAATTTTCGCGTGCGTTTTCATGCAACTTGTAATAATTTTGTTAATAATGGAAGTGTAAACTGTAAATCTATTCGATCCAGTGAAATCGACGATGGTTGTATGATATACATACAGTTTGAAATATTTCATTCCGAATGTACTCCAATATAGTGCTTCAGACTTTCTGACATCACTGTTGCTGCGGGTGGTGTTTAGGTTGTTTTGTTCATATAGCAACCGTTGTCATTGTGTATTTTTTTTCCACAATTTTCATTTCGCTTTTGATTTTAGCCGCCCTTACAGTGTGCTGCAAAAAATCCGATTGATTCCGAAACAGGAAAGAACAAGCAGATAGGTATTACCGCCTCGGAACCTTCGGTAAGCATAGATTTTTTTCCACACCGGCAATCGACATTGTAAGTGTTGGATGTAATAGAAATTTGTTCCATCAGGCAGGACTCAGGAGGAGCAATTCCACTCTGCAGATTGCGATCAAATTTGGGTGTCACTTCAGGATGTGATAAATATCGGCCAAGCTGAACAATTTAAGCCTATCGTCCCGGATATGTGTCTGGAGCACCTTTGGACAGAAAATGTAGCTTTTGAAAGTAAGTGTGCGGTAAAACTACAAATGAAGGATTTATCTAAACCAATGTCTTTTTCTAGGGGATTTCATGAAAAAGCGTCCACTGGGTTTCGACAAGTAGACGTGATAAATGACTTCCTACTGCTACGATCGAAGAAAATCACGACGATGAGAATCCAGGGATCCCTTTCCGATGTACGAACTATCCCGCTAAGGACGGTTTCAGTTCATATTGCTGTTTGTTTGAAACGCATTCCAGCGCAAGAATTGCCTAACCGCTAGTACGGAATGTGAAACTCAATTTTGGCATGGCTTTTCCAGTAGCCGAAAGTGAACATTTGAACAACCGATTGCGGAAGCTGGGTTTGACTGGCAAAGGGAGTCGTTGGCTCGATCTGAATTATCTATAACAAGCGGAACCCTTCGGGGTACAATGGATCTGACTGTTGAGTTGGATATCCAAGTCGCCTTGCACACGGGAATTTATCTGGTCTGGTATCAAGGTACCGCCAAACGAACCCCGGAATTAAAAAAAAAAAAACACTTCGTTGAACATGAGCATTTTATGTGTTTTGTTGGCGAAGCAACTGTCGACGAAAAAAAATTAGCAGGCTGTGAGAAAAAGTCTCGAATGGATCTTTGAATGTCAGCAGCAGTAATTATACAAACGAAAATACTCTTGACGGGAGCGACCACGTCGCAAGCGTTGTACAAAATTTTCCGTAAGTAACGATTATGAAATACCAATTAGTTTAATAAATAAAAGTGACTCTTTTAGTTTTAGCGCGCCACAATGCCTCGACCATCGATCGTCATAGTTTCGGCACCTGAAAATGGGACATATAGGCTTATTCAACATGAGTACCGGTCAGTTGACTACGTCGAGTTCGAAACCATCCGCAAACGCACTTCCACCTTGGAGTAGGAGGAGGAGCATACGATCACCGGAAGCGATCGCAGCGAGCATACCACTCGATATTTCCCACCGTATCATCCGTAATTTATATCCGCGATGTGTTGGAAATCGAGCCGCCATCCTTCGTGCCGCGCTATGTCGATAGTGGCAAATTGTGCTTGTCCGAAATCTTAAACTATCTGAAACAAAACGGAACCGAAATCTCCACCACATACCTGTTTCAACAAGGATAATTGCAAAATTTTAGAGTGAGTAGATATCGGAAGACTGGTCAAGCTAGGCCAAGACCGGTTGCACAGGTCCAGAAAACTCTTAGATAGGCGATAGGATTTCGGCAATAATAGAAAATAATAAAATAAAATGAATGCTAATAAAATTTCAATTTATTTTGTCGAATCAAAGTTTCAATCTTTTGTCCGAACGTCCTGGATGGTCACGTTTCTCATGACCATGTCCGCAGGCTCTCCAACCGGTTTTACGACGGATGCAAATCAGTCCACCCAACGCTGAAATATAAAAACAAATTATAATATAATCTCAAGCTGTCAAATAACGATTTTCACTCGTAGGTAACCATGAAAAATCAACACCTTAGCGTTGTTGTTTGCCGAAGAAAAAATCCATAGCTACCAATAAACAAAACGACGATATTCAATCGTAGTACACTAGGCTATGCAAACCCTTACAATAATCATAAGAGGATAAGGATAGGATAGGAACGAACATACATTATTCTTGCTCCGTGATGGGATTGCTTAGAACGTGTTGGAAGAAGTTAAAACGCACGTTTGGGGCATGTGGCTGTTTGTGCCGGGACCGGAGTTCCGAAGAGGATGAAGTTTACAAAAATTCGAAGGAACAAACGATCCAACCGGCGTATTTCACTGCAGCGGAAAAAGTATTTCCTGATATATTGGCGCTAGCTGGATCGCTTGTACCATTGAACGATACACCGAATCCAACAATGTTCGCGAAATCTTATCCCAGCCTATTCTTACAGGAAGCGTTAGTTACCAGCATGATGGTGCTAACTGACAAACAACGTCGAAACACCTGGCCGCAATGTAGCGGAATGTCACAAACGAGATCGGTGGATTGCGATAGCCAAGGGTTGCTGAGACGTACTCGCCGCATGCAAAATCTTTGCGGCGAGGATGAAATATTCGTTTTTTGGATTTTTGTTACAGTTTTATATTTTGTTTGTGTAAGTTTTTTCTATATGCATCACATCATTGTATTGCTAATATTGCTTTGTAGTGATTATTGCATTTTGTTTGAGTTGTACATTTTTCTTGTGTGTATGTGTGGTGTGTATCTGTGTGTGTTGATATTGTGTATGTGTAGATTTGGAGTATGTAGCAAATAAGCAATGAATGGAAAATGGATGGCGGATAATGGAAGGATGATTAATGGATTATGGATGGATGGTGAATGGATGATTGAGGATGTATGCCGAATGACGGAACGAAAAAATCCTATCCTTATCCTCTTATCCTGTGTGTTTATGTTGTATGTTTGCAGTGAATGTTTTTCTTTTTCATAAACACACTTCATTTGAACAGTGTGTGTATGAAAAAGATGGAATGAACGAATGAAAGTGTGTGTGTATGTGTATATGTATGAATCTTTTTTTTTCATATACACACTACCGTTGTACAGTGTGTTTATGAAAAAAAAGGAATGAGAGGAAATGTTATGTATATGTTGTATGTTTGTAGCAAATGTTCTTTTTTATATACACACTTCTTTTGCAAAGTGTGTGTATAAAAAAGATGAAATGAAAGAAAGTGTGTATGTATGTGTATATTTTTGTAAGTTTTTTTTCATATACACACTTCCTTTGTACAGTGTGTTTATGAAAAAAAAAGAGACGAGAGGAAATTTGTGTGTATTTGTAATAAGAGTTCATGTATATGTTGTATGTTTGTAGCGAATGTTTTTTTATACACACACCCCTTTGCATAGTGTGTGTATAAAAAAATAGAATGGAAGAATGTGTGTTTGTTAAATATTAGCGAATATTATAGATATAAAGAAGAATTCTTAACTATAACTTTGAGAGTAGCAATAGGTTTGAATTTGAAAATAGAAAAAAAATTGAAATAAAAAAAATTAAAATCGAAAAACGAATAAAATTTGCAGAATTAATTTAAGAAAATAAAGACTAAAGATAAGACATTGTATTTTCTAATTTCTAAATTGGTAAGAAATGAGAAAATACAATTTAGCAGTTAGAAATTAGAAATAAAAATTAATAGTTGTGATTTGAACAGCAGGTATGAGGAAATTGATAGCTAAAAATTTTAAATTTGTAAGATATGTAATATGTAATTTGAAGTAAAAAAATAGTATTTTGAAACAATTATTTTTTTATTTTTAATATAAAGTTGGAGATTAGTAATGAGCTATTGAGAATTTGAAATTAGACATTGAAAATTTTAATTTGAAATTGGAAGCAGACTATTTAAGATTAGAAATAAGAGATTTAAGATTAGGACAGGAAGAGATTAGAAATAAGAAAATTAAGAATTTTGAAATGGAAAATATGAATTTGAAATGAGAAATTGAAAATTTGAAATTCTAACCTAAAATTTGGAAAATCAGTAATAAGGAATCGAAATTTAGAAATCAGACTAGAATTTGAAATTTTTGGGTTGCAAATGAGTCCGCCTCCACGTGGTGCAACCTGGGTAATGCTAAATGGACTCAATAAATTTATTGTAACAGAGCGATACAAAAATCACAAAATAAAAATTAAGTACTAAGTAGGTATATATTTTTAAACAGAACATCAAGCTTTAACGAAATAAATCTAATGCTTTCAGTAGTGGTACTAATGGTTCGAGCAAAAATTACAAAAAAAAAACAACCTGATTTACAATCCAATTAATTTATTACAGTTTTTACTGAAAATAAAACACACAATTTTCCCCTAAATGTATTGCTGATTTTATAACAATTCTCCGAAACCCATTTTCTCGAAAGATATTTCCCCGAATGTACCGATTCCCCGAAGATCATTTCCCCGAAAGATTTTTTCCCGAATGTACCAGTTCCCCGAAAAATATTTCCCCGAATGTAACACTACCCTGAAAAACGATTCCCCGAATGTAACATTTCCCCGAAGAATAATGTATCGTTTCCCGAATGAATCATTTTCCCAGAGGATGTTTCTCATATGTACTATTTTTTCGGAAACCACAACAGAAACGATCTACTGTAGTTTATGTTTTCTGTCTAATTTTGATATTATCTACATTTTCAATTGTATATTTAAAGCTATATAATAATCAAATTCCATGAATAAGGTTACATAGAAATATTCATATATTTTAGTTTGGTATACTTTTGTATACTTAAAGCCATGGGCGCAACGAAGGAAAATTTCTAGGGGGGGCTAGTTTTCATGTATGTCATTTTAAAAAAGAGAAAAAAGAGTTTGAATATGCTTATTTAATGACGCTTAAAATAGTATCGTAAAAGCAAAAAAAATCACTTCGGAATAGAATCTCCGAAGATGTACTGAATATATTGAACACATCGTCAACGCCAAGCTCTTTCAGCAACAATGATTCGATATTGAGGAGAGCTAGATTTGGTAAACGGCTGGGCAGTGCTTTTTAACAGTTCACCCGTACTAGTTAGAATAAAATAGACCCCAGTGTGGTTCAAGGCATAATGCCCTATTCCTACCTCCACGTGGTACCGACTGGGATACGAGCAACCAAGGAAAAACCGGTGAACCGGTGGGGTAGTTGTTCTCCTTAGAGAGCAGCTTGTCTGCGCGTCTACCCTACAGGCTAGGGGCGGCTCAAACTGCGACTGATCCGGACCGGACGGTTGAACTATGAAATGCGGTGTCTCACAAGCTACATCCATGGCGGCAGCTCCGTCGCGAGACTAGGCATCGCAGCCCTAGTAAGGCAGCATACTAAAATAAACATACTACGGAGAATCAAGAATTCAAAACGAACCGGAGCAATCGGCAATGACCCAGCCGACGAAATAAGGACGACGATTAGAAGCTCAGTACATGTAACAGTAGATCGCTTAACGACCCGGATGTCGACCGGATTCTGCTGGATCAGCTAGAACCCCGTCACTTCGACATCGTTGCGCTCCAGGAGCTTTGCCTGAAAGGAGAGAAGGTACGGTGGATTTGTGGCCGCAAGGCACAGTACCACCAAAGCGGCAGGCAATCAGCGACAGGTTGTGTTTGTTGAGAATTAAAGGCCGGTTCACTACACTATTCCCAATGTGCACTGCCCTCACGAAGGAAGACCTGATGCAGGGAAAGAAGCGTTCTACGCACAGCTGGAGAAACTCTACGATAGCTGCTCGCGTAGGGATATCAAGATCGTCGTTGGGGACATGAACGGAAGGATAGACTTATATAAGCCGGTTATCGGTCCGCACAGCCTGCTATGCACCAACTTCGCAGCTTCCCGCGGATTAGCAGTCCAAAGTCCCTTCTTACCTCGACCAACGTACAGCAAAACAAATTGACCACGTTCTCAACGACGGCCCGTTCTTCTCAGACATTACAAACGTACGCACCAATCACGGTGATGATCGGACATGACCACTTCGATACAAAAAACTACAAAACCCTGATAACCTGTAGTCCTCTACGGAAGTCCTTTTGATATTTTCGAACAGAAGGTGCCTATCGGCGAACAGAAGGTGACTATCTACGGCGGAGCACAAGCGGACGACGGATAATGGCTACAGCGCATGAACCATGAGCTACAAGCGCTGTTTGGAGAGAACCCCATTGCACACCTGGCGAGAGACAATAGGTTGCGGTGGGCCGGTCACATCGTAAGAATGCCGGACGACAACCTTCTCTTCAGCAACCCTACCAGCACAAGAAATTAAGGGGCGCAGCGTGTATGATGGCTCGACCAGATCGAAAGAGACTTGCGAGTGATGAGACGTTGCAGAAAGGTGTTCCAAACTTTTGCATAAAGCCCTGTTTAGGGTTTCAAGAGAAATGAAAATCTCATAAAAAATGTTAAAATTTTCGCGTGCGTTTTCATGCAACTTGTAATAATTTTGTTAATAATGGAAGTGTAAACTGTAAATCTATTCGATCCAGTGAAATCGACGATGGTTGTATGATATACATACAGTTTGAAATATTTCATTCCGAATGTACTCCAATATAGTGCTTCAGACTTTCTGACATCACTGTTGCTGCGGGTGGTGTTTAGGTTGTTTTGTTCATATAGCAACCGTTGTCATTGTGTATTTTATTTCCACAATTTTCATTTCGCTTTTGATTTTAGCCGCCCTTACAGTGTGCTGCAAAAAATCCGATTGATTCCGAAACAGGAAAGAACAAGCAGATAGGTATTACCGCCTCGGAACCTTCGGTAAGCATAGATTTTTTTCCACACCGGCAATCGACATTGTAAGTGTTGGATGTAATAGAAATTTGTTCCATCAGGCAGGACTCAGGAGGAGCAATTCCACTCTGCAGATTGCGATCAAATTTGGGTGTCACTTCAGGATGTGATAAATATCGGCCAAGCTGAACAATTTAAGCCTATCGTCCCGGATATGTGTCTGGAGCACCTTTGGACAGAAAATGTAGCTTTTGAAAGTAAGTGTGCGGTAAAACTACAAATGAAGGATTTATCTAAACCAATGTCTTTTTCTAGGGGATTTCATGAAAAAGCGTCCACTGGGTTTCGACAAGTAGACGTGATAAATGACTTCCTACTGCTACGATCGAAGAAAATCACGACGATGAGAATCCAGGGATCCCTTTCCGATGTACGAACTATCCCGCTAAGGACGGTTTCAGTTCATATTGCTGTTTGTTTGAAACGCATTCCAGCGCAAGAATTGCCTAACCGCTAGTACGGAATGTGAAACTCAATTTTGGCATGGCTTTTCCAGTAGCCGAAAGTGAACATTTGAACAACCGATTGCGGAGCTGGGTTTGACTGGCAAAGGGAGTCGTTGGCTCGATCTGAATTATCTATGACAAGCGGAACCCTTCGGGGTACAATGGATCTGACTGTTGAGTTGGATATCCAAGTCGCCTTGCACACGGGAATTTATCTGGTCTGGTATCAAGGTACCGCCAAACGAACCACGGAATCAAAAAAAAAAAAAACACTTCGTTGAACATGAGCATTTTATGTGTTTTGTTGGCGAAGCAACTGTCGACGAAAAAAAATTAGCAGGCTGTGAGAAAAAGTCTCGAATGGATCTTTGAATGTCAGCAGCAGTAATTATACAAACGAAAATACTCTTGACGGGAGCGACCACGTCGCAAGCGTTGTACAAAATTTTCCGTAAGTAACGATTATGAAATACCAATTAGTTTAATAAATAAAAGTGACTCTTTTAGTTTTAGCGCGCCACAATGCCTCGACCATCGATCGTCATAGTTTCGGCACCTGAAAATGGGACATATAGGCTTATTCAACATGAGTACCGGTCAGTTGACTACGTCGAGTTCGAAACCATCCGCAAACGCACTTCCACCTTGGAGTAGGAGGAGGAGCATACGATCACCGGAAGCGATCGCAGCGAGCATACCACTCGATATTTCCCACCGTATCATCCGTAATTTATATCCGCGATGTGTTGGAAATCGAGCCGCCATCCTTCGTGCCGCGCTATGTCGATAGTGGCAAATTGTGCTTGTCCGAAATCTGAAACTATCTGACACAAAACGGAACCGAAATCTCCACCACATACCTGTTTCAACAAGGATAATTGCAAAATTTTAGAGTGAGTAGATATCGGAAGACTGTTCAAGCTAGGCCAAGACCGGTTGCACAGTTCCAGAAAACTCTTAGATAGGCGATAGGATTTCGGCAATAATAGAAAATAATAAAATAAAATTTCAATTTATTTTGTCGAATCAAAGTTTCAATCTTTTGTCCGAACGTCCTGGATGGTCACGTTTCTCATGACCATGTCCGCAGGCTCTCCAACCGGTTTTACGACGGATGCAAATCAGTCCACCCAACGCTGAAATATAAAAACAAATTATAATATAATCTCAAGCTGTCAAATAACGATTTTCACTCGTAGGTAACCATGAAAAATCAACACCTTAGCGTTGTTGTTTGCCGAAGAAAAAATCCATAGCTACCAATAAACAAAACGACGATATTCAATCGTAGTACACTAGGCTATGCAAACCCTTACAATAATCATAAGAGGATAAGGATAGGATAGGAACGAACATACATTATTCTTGCTCCGTGATGGGATTGCTTAGAACGTGTTGGAAGAAGTTAAAACGCACGTTTGGGGCATGTGGCTGTTTGTGCCGGGACCGGAGTTCCGAAGAGGATGAAGTTTACAAAAATTCGAAGGAACAAACGATCCAACCGGCGTATTTCACTGCAGCGGAAAAAGTATTTCCTGATATATTGGCGCTAGCTGGATCGCTTGTACCATTGAACGATACACCGAATCCAACAATGTTCGCGAAATCTTATCCCAGCCTATTCTTACAGGAAGCGTTAGTTACCAGCATGATGGTGCTAACTGACAAACAACGTCGAAACACCTGGCCGCAATGTAGCGGAATGTCACAAACGAGATCGGTGGATTGCGATAGCCAAGGGTTGCTGAGACGTACTCGCCGCATGCAAAATCTTTGCGGCGAGGATGAAATATTCGTTTTTTGGATTTTTGTTACAGTTTTATATTTTGTTTGTGTAAGTTTTTTCTATATGCATCACATCATTGTATTGCTAATATTGCTTTGTAGTGATTATTGCATTTTGTTTGAGTTGTACATTTTTCTTGTGTGTATGTGTGGTGTGTATCTGTGTGTGTTGATATTGTGTATGTGTAGATTTGGAGTATGTAGCAAATAAGCAATGAATGGAAAATGGATGGCGGATAATGGAAGGATGATTAATGGATTATGGATGGATGGTGAATGGATGATTGAGGATGTATGCCGAATGACGGAACGAAAAAATCCTATCCTTATCCTCTTATCCTGTGTGTTTATGTTGTATGTTTGCAGTGAATGTTTTTCTTTTTCATAAACACACTTCATTTGAACAGTGTGTGTATGAAAAAGATGGAATGAACGAAAGAAAGTGTGTGTGTATGTGTATATGTATGAATCTTTTTTTTTTTACACACTTCTTTTGCAAAGTGTGTGTATAAAAAAGATGAAATGAAAGAAAGTGTGTATGTATGTGTATATTTTTGTAAGTTTTTTTTTCATATACACACTTCCTTTGTACAGTGTGTTTATGAAAAAAAACAAGAGACGAGAGGAAATTTGTGTGTATTTGTAATAAGAGTTCATGTATATGTTGTATGTTTGTAGCGAATGTTTTTTTATACACACACCCCTTTGCATAGTGTGTGTATAAAAAAATAGAATGGAAGAATGTGTGTTTGTTAAATATTAGCGAATATTATAGATATAAAGAAGAATTCTTAACTATAGCTTTGAGAGTAGCAATAGGTTTGAATTTGAAAATAAATAAAAAATTTGAAATAAAAAAAATTAAAATCGAAAAACGAATAAAATTTGCAGAATTAATTTAAGAAATTAAAGACTAAAGATAAGACATTGTATTTTCTAATTTCTAAATTGGTAAGAAATGAGAAAATACAATTTAGCAGTTAGAAATTAGAAATAAAAATTAATAGTTGTGATTTGAACAGCAGGTATGAGGAAATTGATAGTTAAAAATTTTAAATTTGTAAGATATGTAATATGTAATTTGAAGTAAAAAAATAGTATTTTGAAACAATTATTTTTTTATTTTTAATATAAAGTTAGAGATTAGTAATGAGCTATTGAGAATTTGAAATTAGACATTGAAAATTTTAATTTGAAATTGGAAGCAGACTATTTAAGATTAGAAATAAGAGATTTAAGATTAGGACAGGAAGAGATTAGAAATAAGAAAATTAAGAATTTTGAAATGGAAAATATGAATTTGAAATGAGAAATTGAAAATTTGAAATTCTAACCTAAAATTTGGAAAATCAGTAATAAGGAATCGAAATTTAGAAATCAGACTAGAATTTGAAATTTTTGGGTTGCAAATGAGTCCGCCTTCACGTGGTGCAACCTGGGTAATGCTAAATGGACTCAATAAATTTATTGTAACAGAGCGATACAAAAATCACAAAATAAAAATTAAGTACTAAGTAGGTATATATTTTTAAACAGAACATCAAGCTTTAACGAAATAAATCTAATGTTTTCAGTGGTGGTACTAGGTTCGAGCAAAAATTACAAAAAAAAACAACCTGATTTACAATCCAATTAATTAATTACAGTTTTTACTGAAAATAAAGCATACACAATTTTCCCCTAAATGTATTGCTGATTGTATAACAATTCCCCGAAAACCATTATCCCGAAACCCATTTTCTCGAAAGATATTTCCCCGAATGTACCGATTCCCCGAAGATCATTTCCCCGAAAGATTTTTTTCCCGAATGTACCAGTTCCCCGAAAAATATTTCCCCGAATGCAACACTACCCTGAAAAACGATTCCCCGAATGTAACATTTCCCCGAAGAATAATGTATCGTTTCCCGAATGTATCATTTTCCCAGAGGATGTTTCTCATATGTACTATTTTTTCGGAAACCACAACAGAAACGTTCTACTCTAGTTTATGTTTTCTGTCTAATTTTGATATTATCTACATTTTCAATTGTATACTTAAAGCTATTTTATTTATTATATAATAATCAAATTCCATGAATAAGGTTACATAGAAATGTTCATATATTTTAGTTTGGTATACTTTTGTATACTTAAAGCCATGGGCGCAACGAAGGAAAATTTCTAGGGGGGGCTAGTTTTCATGTATGTCATTTTAAAAAAGAGAAAAAAGAGTTTGAATATGCTTATTTAATGACGCTTAAAATAGTATCGTAAAAGCAAAAAAAAATCACTTCGGAATAGAATCTCCGAAGATGTACTGAATATATTGAACACATCGTCAACGCCAAGCTCTTTCAGCAACAATGATTCGATATTGAGGAGAGCTAGATTTGGTAAACGGCTGGGCAGTGCTTTTTAACAATTCACCCGTACTAGTTAGAATAAAATAGACCCCAGTGTGGTTCAAGGCATAATGCCCTATTCCTACTTCCACGTGGTACCGACTGGGATACGAGCAACCAAGGAAAAACCGGTGAACCGGTGGGGTAGTTGTTCTCCTTAGAGAGCAGCTTGTCTGCGCGTCTACCCCACGAGCTAGGACGGGTCAAACAGCGACTGATCCGGACCGGACGGTTGAACTATGAAATGCGGTGTCTCACCAGCTACATCCATGGCGGCAGCTCCGTCGCGAGACTAGGCATCGCAGGCCTAGTAAGGCAGCATACTAAAATAAACATACTTCGGAGAATCAAGAATTCAAAACGAACCGGAGCAATCGGCAATGACCCAGCCGACGAAATAAGGACGACGATTAGAAGCTCAGTACATGTAACAGTAGATCGCTTAACGACCCGGATGTCGACCGGATTCTGCTGGATCAGCTAGAACCCCGTCACTTCGACATCGTTGCGCTCCAGGAGCTTTTCCTGAAAGGAGAGAAGGTACGGTGGATTTGTGGCCGCAAGGCACAGTACCACCAAAGCGGCAGGCAATCAGCGACAGGTTGTGTTTGTTGAGAATTAAAGGCCGGTTCACTACACTATTCCCAATGTGCACTGCCCTCACGAAGAAAGACCTGATGCAGGGAAAGAAGCGTTCTACGCACAGCTGGAGAAACTCTACGATAGCTGCTCGCGTAGAGATATCAAGATCGTCGTTGGGGACATGAACGGAAGGATAGACTTATATAAGCCGGTTATCAACTTCGCAGCTTCCCGCGGATTAGCAGTCCAAAGTCCCTTCTTACCTCGACCAACGTACAGCAAAACAAATTGACCACGTTCTCAACGACGGCCCGTTCTTCTCAGACATTACAAATGTACGCACCAATCACGGTGATGATCGGACATGACCACTTCGATACAAAAAACTACAAAACCCTGATAACCTGTAGTTCTCTACGGAAGTCCTTTTGATATTTTTGAACAGAAGGTGCCTATCGGCGAACAGAAGGTGACTATCTACGGTGGAGCACAAGCGGACGACGGATAATGGCTACAGCGCATAAACCATGAGCTACAAGCGCTGTTTGGAGAGCCCCCTCCCCCCCCCCCCCCCCCTAGCCCCCTCGTAGTTGCGCCCATGCTTAAAGCTAAATTATATTCATCATTAAAACTGGAAATTCAAAAAGTTCATTATTTTCGATTTCATCATTTGTGTGAACTATTTGTGTTGACTATCAGACTGGCGCCAACGTCTGTATATTTCCATGCGATGTTTACCTCCAAAAATCTTCCGGTCTATGAGAATTTTCAATAGCCCAAGTTCTGCATTTAAATATAAGTTCATAGTAGAAACTACATATAACGCAACACACTCGTGGCCTTTGGCCAACTCGATTGTCCGGGGTGAATGCTGTCCTTACTCGCTACCGTTCAGACGTAAACTAGGGGATCACCCCTATGTTTGTAATAGACCTAGGAAATCCAACAGATCGGTTGTCTGAGTGCACGTGGCCGCCACTTCCGACGGCGG
Source organism: Wyeomyia smithii (assembly GCF_029784165.1). NCBI lineage: Eukaryota > Metazoa > Arthropoda > Insecta > Diptera > Culicidae > Wyeomyia > Wyeomyia smithii. The sequence continues at coordinate 37,589,948 of NC_073696.1, forward strand.
GTCGGCGGCCGGCTCGGGCTGCGGGAGCAGTGCCGGCCTTGGCGGCCGCCACAGTCTCATGCCCTCGATTATGCGGCAGGCCGCATCAGGTATACACCTATGGGTACGAGAGTACGAATACCTATTGAAATGGGGATTCGGTAACATTTGTTGTATGCTTCTGGTTGGGTAGATGGTCACGCGTCGCTCTTGCATCGATAGAATTGCGCAAATGTCTTATATACTAAAGTCGATTTTTAAGCGGGGGATACGTGCCGCGTAAAAAGAAAACGCGTAAAAAACGTGAATTTCGGAATGCGCGTAAAATCCAAAATCCGCGTAAAATACCTGCGTAATAAATTAGTTACACATTATTTCGCATCTGCTTCGTGAAACAATAAACCGACTTTCTTGGGTTAAAAACCTAGTATTGCTTAGAACGCTTAGAACTTAGGAAAAAAAATTCGAGAAAATTTCACACTCGGAGAATCAAATTTCGGGGAAATGTTACATTCGGGGAAATGAATTTCGGGGAGGTGGTATATTCGGGGAAACAGTACATTCGGGGAAATATCATTCGGGAAGTTGTGTTTCGGGAAAACGACTTTCGGGGAAATGTGACACAACCGTATTGCTTTCAGACAATTGCAACAAATACAATTTATAACATTGGACGTCACAAACTGATGCAATTGTCACAAACTGATGCAGTTATCTGAACCTAACCCGAAAGCCCATTTTGACCATAGCTAACCAGAAACCGTTTGAGGTAATACCCTGATCGACAGCGGAACTTTGCCATCTGCGCAAGGTATCTTTAGTCCTCTGGTACTGGCGCTAGGTACTAGGAGGGGCTGAATAAACTGTTCATAATACGGTAAATCAATTCAACCAAACGTTGTTAATTGTAATTGCTGTTATTAATTAAAATAAATATGACCATGAGTATGTACTGTCAGGTCTGTGACTGGGCTCGGCTGTTCGGCTCATCCGAGTATTGAAATAATAATTTATAAATAAAAAAACACTCACGCCATTTCTCCTTCTCCTTGCCTTCTCCTTTTTATCCATCTTCATATTGTACACAGATTTTTGTTCAGCTACTGAAACAATAAAGAAAATTAGTTGTTAATAAATCAATTCGAATTTTTTCTAACGGGAAATGAAATTAGTTTGAAGGTGAATTGAAAGAGTTTAAACTTTTACAGTATAATTTGAATACAAATAACATTCTTCCAACTATTGTGGTTTACGTTGAAAACTAAAAATATCTGAGTATCGACCTTTAAATAAGAAGAATAAATTATAGATGATCAGTTGTTTTTTTTTAATTCACTTCAGCGCTTACAATTTGAAGTTAACCCGCTAGTGCCTACATTAATTTTTAGACGGACTTCGAAAAAATCACTATGAAGCTTTATAAACATTTTTTAAGTTCTTATTGAAGCTTTTTTAGAGATTCAACTGAAGACCGTCTAAAGGCGGCACTGGGCACTAGAGGGCTAAAGTTACTATGAAAGAGGACTTTGGGTATTAAAAAAACTGTTTTCACCAGAGAACTAATAACTGAAGTGGTGACAGACTGTTATCAAAAAAATTACAATCAGGAAATCTGTTAGAGGGGTTGACTGCCTTTTTTTTTTTCTTCATCTATTGGGTTGACTGCCTTTTATGACACAATTTAGTAATCTGGCAGGAATAAAATTTGAAGAACTTTACCCCCTCACATCAATGTGTTCAAATAAAATTTGGATCAGACTTACCCTTAATTTGCAGTCTTGAAACAATTTTGTGTTTCGCTATTTTCACTCATCCGGATGACTGTGTTTTTCACAATAGATTAAAATTTTGGGGTTTGTTTACACCTCTTTACACTTTGATCAATTCAAAGTCAACAATCCAAGAACGTCCGCCATACAGCATACGATTGGTTTATTAAGGTATGGGTGTTGCTGCTGGCAATTAGTAACAATTCGCAGATAATCTGTTTCCTTAAGATTTTCGAGCGTTCCATCGCTCAATTCTTTCATGGTTAAATCTTACAAGGTAATAATCTGCGCTTTGCGCAGTTGATCATTTTGTATCACAGGAGAAAGCAGATCAATTCAAAGTTCGATCGATGAACGATTGTTGTAGCTGAGGTAATGCCAGTAGATCGGCTTCTGGTGTAGCTTTATTACGTGCAGGCATTGCAGCTATGATACGAAGCAACCAAAGCTCCGTTGCGGGACATATCGAACCAATATTCACTACTTTCTGTGAAACGAATTTAGGCTATTAGACGAACCGATATGAAAAATGATTTACTAGCCTTACATTCGTTAGGTTCATCAAAATCGAAAGTCCGTGTAGGCCTCCAAAATTAACTTTTGTATAATCTCCTGCTCAAGCGAAAAACACGATTCGATTTCGTTGCGTTTAGCCAATACAAAAAAATCTTGTTTGTCCGAAGAAAATGCTAGTAGCTTCAAAGTCGAGTTTCTACGAGTTTTGCATCGGTTTGAGGCGGTTTTTAATCTTCAGATAGAATGAAAAGAAAAAAATATTTCTTTTTCTGTAAGCGAGATATACACAGATTAATAGTCATGCCGCTAGATAAAAACGGAAGAACTACCTACTCCAAGATACTACTATTATCCTTGTTTAAAAGGACATGACAGTAGTTGGGATACAAAACTTTCACGTTCGACGTATTTTCCATTTCTGTTCCAATTTCCTGCAATAGCACTTCTGCTATGTACCATTTGGCGGCATGTACCTTGAAACACCAGGTCAATTCCCGTGAGTGAAGCGACTTAAATGTTCTCCATCCCATCATAAATTTTTCTACCAGTGAGACACATCTTCGTGAAGAGTAGGATTAGAGTTGCGGTTAGACGACTGCCATCATCCATCGTTCAAAGGCACAGCATGTACAACTATTTCTCTTGTTTTCCGATAAATCCATGAATGGAAACTTTCGATGTCAGCACGATGTTAACATCGTTGATCCACATGTCCATATTATCCATTCTGATTGCTTCCTGTTCAACTTTATCTTAGGAACTACTAAGCTGTGGCTGCTGTTTTCGGCACAGCTGTTTTCAAGCAAGCGGTATTTTTCTTCGATCTGAACGATTGCGGTTAGGCGTCGAATGTGGCATGGCCCAGTTCCCGTTTAATTAGCACTTGAGTAACGATGGCCATAATTTCTTCTCACTAACTAGAGACAGTAGCTTGGCGTTGTTTAGAATCTTCTCCGACTGCGTGCTACAGCTAGTTAGCTCTTCAGTTTTGAAGCAATGGATCCAGTTTCATATCTTCGTAGTCGAAACGAAGCGTTGATGAAATATTTGGTGTATGGGTGAACAGATTTTGTTCTAGATCTCTCTCGGACTGTCAGTGGCAATGGCAAACCTTCATCGTCGGTTGGAAATGGTCTGTTTTCTTGCTGGAAACGCGTTGCCTGAAATGAGTCCCACTTCTGATCGATGCTAAAATTGCGCGATACGGGCGTATTGCGAGTTCCGTACCAGCGGATAAGCAAAAGAGATTCTTAGGTTCGCATCATCGTGAGTTTCTCCGAGTGGGGCAGTAGATAGCACAGAGCAGAAATTTACTATCACGTTTGAATGTAGGAACCCGTTGAAGTTTTTTCAAGAAATTTTCTGAAAAAGAAATTGATTGTATAAATCTTTTAATTGCAGTTTCACAGCATACCTACTTACTTTCGAACACTAGTGTTGTCTGTCTGAAGATGCTCCAGACACATCCCTCGGACGATAGGCTTGGATTGTTAAGTTTTGCCGACTTTTATCACGTGTCGTAGTGACGCCGATACAATTTGGAGATTGCAGTTATGTACTTACTCATCTTCCTCCTCTTTGTGGAATAAATCCCTAAAACATCAAACACTTGCAATGCGGAACGCTGGAGTGAAAAAAAAAATGCTTACCAGAGGTTCCGAGGCGGTAATATTTGCTTGTCGTTTCGGAAATATTCGGATTCAATCGAATTTATTTCAATTTGCCTCCTTAAATCAAACATGAAACAAAAATTCTGAACAAAAATATCAAAATGTCAACGGTTGCTACGAAAAAAAATATCCGCAGCACCAGTGATGTCAGCGAAGTAAATCGAGTAAATGCGTGTGAAATGCAAGCAAACTCAAATTTAGTAAATAGAAAAAATGGTAATTGAAACCTGAGAATTGAAACCTATAAAATGGATAAAATGTCAATCTTCAATGGCCATTATGTAAGTAGTCTCTGGTTACTAAATGGTGTCATTCGAGCATTTCTTTTTCAATACCGACAAGTACTTTTGAACGGTTAGAGCCAGGCCTACGAAAAGACGCCATTTTTCTATGACCGAAAAATAACGAGCAAAATATTGGAACCACAGTGGGTTCGAAATGGAAATGGAGCCACGAAAAAAGTCACATACAACCCAGTGCAAAAGCATAGGCGCGTCTAAGGCCTGGTTAGGGCATCCTTAACAGTGCGGTACCATTTAAGTTGTTATGGCGGCTGTGTACAGCGCGGCTATTTTGCTCACTCACCCGTTTTCACACCTGTCCTTGCTATCGTTTCAGTTTGACGTTTCATCCAGCATAAACCTTTAGCAGCGCTGTTATCGGGCTGCTAAATTTGAGAGCGCGATGCTTCCTGGAGGCCCGGCTACTATTTCTCTAGCGCGTTTAGCAGCGACCGGTACGGTATGAAGTGATGATAGAGCGCTGCCAAACGGGGTATAGAAGCGCACTGGTAAGGATGCCCTTAGAATACACACGACTGTAAACACGCAGAAAAGTTAACTGCACGGGCCGCTAGTTTTTATTAAACGTTATATCGTTTTATTTCTGATATTTTTTCTTCTTTTCCCATATTTTGAAAAGAGTATATTTTCGCTTATACAATCATCTTTTTTACAAATGGATAGTTAAATGATTTTTTCTTCGTTTTTCATTTTTATGCATTTTTTTCCATTCAGACGCGTGTACTTTTTTCTGCAGGATTGCTTCTCGGACTTCGGCAGACTGTAACTTTTAATTTAATTTGGACTATCAATTTAGTGCTATTTAGTGTTTATTTTTTGTTTTGTTTCACGGATTCGGAACAATATGGAACTTTTGCAATCATGATGATTCTGCCCTGCCTTACAACTGCTAGTTTCGTTTTCTCTTTCAGAACAATGATGCATTACTGAAGACTTAAATTGCTTTTCGGGAAAATATGTTTATCTTGGGAAGAAACCAACTCGGTTTAAGCCAACTTGGCTTACAAACTTACAAAATAAGGTAGGTTTTCAATTTATCTACTTTACAAATAAATTATCCGTTCGCTAGTTGGCGGCTAAACTAAATGCTTTAATAGGTAAATAGTGATAATTGTTGCTTGTTGCTGACTTGTCACAATTAGACAACATAACCGAGCTGGAAAATTATGATGAACTATGGACTAAAACAATTGTTAAAAAGTAAAAAACAGATGGCGTTGTTGTTGCGTTGCGTTCACAAGATGGAGGAAGTCAGATTGGGTACTATGTCCCATATGCAAGAAAAAAAAGAACAAATATTTAGGAAACATTCAGCATCTAGATCTACACGGCTTTATGCTAAATTAAATTATTGTTTGTTTTTTATATAAACTACAGAAAATACTTTGCGTTAAATCAAATAGTCATAAGGTTCGCATGTGCACATTCCTTCATTTTCATAGATCAAATTCCTCTTTTTATATTAAATTAAATGTAGCTTATACAGTAGCGTTTTAGACCTAGCGATTTTTCAGCTTATATTTTAATAATTTCTTAGTATTTAGATAACGAATGTTGCATTTACTCAATTACCAAAAACTTTCTCTTTTTTGCCTATTTGTTGCGTACACATTTTTTTATAATGATATAGTTATGAAAAATGGAGTTTTTGTTCGTTTTTACAGAATTTGTTCACACGGTTTGTATAAGCATTTCACTCACACAAAATTGCTGTCGGGTGAGCATCTTTTAGCGAAAAAACTGACTTTTTTCCACACAACCTAATATTCTAATAGGAAAAAACAATATCTATAATGAAATAATTCGCTTTGTGTGCTAGAAAATATGCTTCATCTTCTTTGCCTATTAAATATGAGTACACCACCTTTCCGGTTCAGCAGTTTTTTTTTTACTTGCAAATCAAACTGTGTTTTTTTTCGAGTTAAGGAGTAAGCAAGTTGAAAAAGTTTAATAACTGCTGCTAAAAAGAATCTATCTGTTGTCTGCTGGGTTAAGCTTTGCTTGGAACTGAACACAATACTTGCAACTGCTTTATCATTTTTGCTAATACATACATATAAACGGATAAGTTTTCGCATCTTTAATAGGCCTAACTTAGGATACAACAAATCTAATCATAGCTTCGACCATCCGTCTTTATTTTTATACAAAAAGTGGCATATTGTTTTGTCTATTAAATCTTAAACATTTTCGTTGATTTTGATTTTGCTTTAGTTTTTATGTCAAGTACTTAAAAGTCGAAAAATATTGAAATAGTACACGTTGCGCAAATGTCCACCGTATTTTAAAGTCATGAAAAATACTAAATAACAAATTTGTGACAAAGTTTCGATAGGGGTGACAACTATTGAGCGTGTACTTTGATATAAAATTTCTGTTTATGCACAGCTAGACAAGCCTCAGATAACCTGTCATTTGTAGATCGAGCCCTAATCTACCATGATGACATCTATTTACATTTGTTCATTCACGTAACCCCCAAAACTACCTAAACCTCCTCCAACAGAAGCGCCAATGGTTACACCCCCTCCATTAGTAATTCCTCCACCTAGACCATTACTTCCGAAGCCTGCCAGTGCACTGAAGCTGCTACCGTTACTGGCACTACCACTTGCCCCACCATTCAAACCCGATCCACTTCCGCCTCCGTGATAGGATGTCGCCGCTGCCGGCGTCTGGTTATAGTTGTTATAACCGTAGTACAACAAGTTTCATTCGAACGGTGTATTGAACATGTGAATGTTCAGATCTTCGAATGAGGTCGCTCCGCTTTGATCTAACATCTGAAGCATGTCGGATAGCTCGTGCCCTTGACCAGGATGCTGTCCCGGGTGATGACCCGGATGGTGCACCTGGTGCGGATGTCCAGCAACGGCTGCTGCATGGTGCGGATGATGATGGTGTGGATGCTGTGACGGATGGTGCCCTGTGTGGTGACCATGGTGCTGTTGACTATGACTGTGTCCATGCTGCAGCGCAGGATGGTGCTGCTGTTGCATGTGTTGAGCGTGTTCCGGAGGCATCTCCTGCTGCTGCCCGATATGTGATGCTGCCGTACCGGCTGAACTGTTGCTACTGCTGCCACCTCCGCCAGCAGCCCCACCACCGGCGCTACTGCTGCCGGTCTGCATTGGCTCCGGGGCGGACGGGTGATGTGCCTGCCAGCCGCTCCAGATGGCTGAAATAAAAAAAAAGGTTATGTGAGCTATATTGTAATAAAGTAGATTATGTGAGCTGTATTGTAATGAACTTATTGCGACTTCGTTCTTTACAGGGGCTTTACAGGGCGCTGATCGTGGATGTGAATGGAAACCGATCGGCGAGTGTTTAGGGTTTTCGATTGTAGAATCCTGAGAGCAATACTCGGTGGCTAGCTTGAAAATGAGGTGTGTAGTAGAGTTGGTGAATGAAACACGGCAGAATACAGAGAGTTAGAAACGTAGCAAGTAAGGCAGGTGAGCGACCGGCAAAATAATATTTAGCAGAGACTCAGACGGAGGCTGACGACTTCGAAGCAGACCCCAAACGACGACGTTTGGTGCATGCGCAAACATGGAATAAATTGGTCAATGTTATAATGTCAATACTTCTATTTGAATGATTTAACTCCCAAGCAAAGTGGAGCCTAGGTGCTTATATACCTATGCCGGACCTTAATAATTGCTAGGCTAGTGCTGCGATCCTACTATCAGTCTTTACCGAACTGGAACTCGAACATGCGATGACCAGCATCGGACCCCAAGACCAATCTATATCAAAGCCATAGGCGCAACTACGAGGGGGTTAGGGGGGGCTTCAGCCCCCCCTAGAAAGTTTTAACCCCCCCCCTAGAATTTTTCAGAGAATGATTGTATTCAATATAAATACATTCCATACTTCTTATCAGAGCATCAAGCATCAAGTTCATCACCCGCAAGTCTCTATCGATCTGGTCGAGCCATCGTGCACCTTGCTGGGGTTGTGCAGGGTTGCTGAAGAGAAGTGATTTCACAGGGTTGTCGTCCGGCATTCTTACGACGTGACCGGCCAACCGCAAGCTATCGACTTTCGCCGAGTGGCGAATTCATTATTCATGCACTGTCGACATTATCCGTCGTCCGTCTGTACTCCACCTTAGGTAGTCCGCAGCACCTTCCGTTCGAAAACTCCAAGGGCGTTAATGCCCTCCGCCAGAAGCGTCGTTATATTGATTCCGTAGAGGTACAGTGTCAACATTTTGCTTCGTCGCACTAGACTTGATATTAGCATGCTGGTTTACTAGTGCTGCGATACCTAGTCTCGCGACGAGGCTGCCGTATTGGGTGTAGCTGGCGAGACACCGCATTTCTTAGCGAATTTCTTCATTTCTTAGCGAATAGCGAATTTCTTTATTCCACTGTGTTCGGGCAAATCTGCCGAGTAATAAAGAAACGACATCGCAACGATGCATATGAGAAAGAGATGTCAGATAATTGTTTACGAACTAAGCACGTGCGGTGGCGGGTTGAAGCTAGCAAATTTTATAGTGCGCTTCGGCCAGCACGCCTGATCAATACTGGGTCAATATCGAGCGAATAAAGAAGAGTTTTGACAGAAGTTGGGTTGCTTCCAGGCCAAAACGAGGTGAGCTGGTAGAATAAAGAAATTCGCTATTAGTTCAACAGTCCACTGAGAATCAGTCGCTGTTTAAGCCGCCCCTATCATGGGGAGCAGACGCTCAAGCAAGCTGCTCTCCAAGGAGAACAGCTACCCCTTTCCTGTCAGCATACGACCAAGTTACTGTTTGTTGTACAGGACAATTGCGGGGCTAGCGCTACTATCCTACTGACCATAGGCGTAGCCAGAGGGGGGCAGGGGGGGGGGTCGTTGCTTAAATGTTGACATTGGTGCAAAATTTTTTTTTTCAATAACTAATAGCACAAAACGACATCTTTAGCCCATAGAAACATCTGTGTAAATGGGTTCAATGATGGCAATTTCGGTCACGGGTTTCTTTAAAACACGTTTTATTATGTCAAAGCCGACGTTTCAAGGAGGAAATATATCCTTGAAACGTCGGCTTTGACATAATAAAACGTGTTTTAAAGAAACCCGTGATCGAAATTGCCATCATTGAACCCATTAACTATTTATTGGTCAAACACCGCTTAACATAAAACATCTGTGTAAAGTATCAGCCAGATCAAAATAAATTGATTGAAATGCTTGCGCTATGTTGCGTGTAATTGCACAGGTTTTTCAGTTGATCCACCAAGGAAATTGCAGCGGCAAAATTACCGGGCAACTTGCAGCGGCAAAATTACCTGCATCAACTGGCTTGGAGTATTGGAACCGAGCTGTGACAATTCCTTACCTTGATTCTCTTGTAACCTCACTGGAAACACGGTTCGATGTAGATAGTGCACCTGCCTACGCGTTGTCCTTGCTGCATCTCGCTAACGTAATACGCATGTCGTTGGAAGAGTTCAAGCGCAAAACCGAAAATTTCGTAATTTTTTTATGAAGTTGACAATTTTGTTGGAGAGGTGGAAGTTTTGTATTAACATTGCAGCAGTATGAGAGCAGACCGAAAGAACTTGGAAGAGTTGGATCTTATAGATCTGCTAGCTAAAACCCGTTCTTTCTTCCCTGCGACTGAGAAAGCAGTTAAAATTGCACTTGCTCTACCATGGAAACATGCACGATTGAACGCTCGTTCAGCACATTACGTCGGGTGAAAACCTGGCTGAGGTCAACAATATTTGAACAGCGGTTGAGTCTGCTTGCTGAGTGTTCATCGGCAGATGGTCAACAACAATCTTGAAAAGACACATGAACCGCTTCCGGGACGTTCGATGTTTGATGCCCGAAGATTTTATTGAGAATCTTGACTGTGTCTTCAATCTTCACGTCCTTGGGAAGCTTTGACAGGATGTAGTTGAGAAAGCGGCTGTGCGAATGGGTGTCCAGCTTCCGGAGAAGCAAACGTACCTTCGCCGCATTATTCAGCTGGCCTGCATCGTTCTCGAAGAGGTCCTGGTAGCGGTTAAACAACAACGTCCGAACGTAACTCCGTTTTCTTCGTCGAAGACAAACTCGATGATGTTCGAAAAGAGGGACTCCAAAATCTGCTCCGGGGTTTGATACTGACGCTGCTGCTGCTGGACCGCTATCCACTGTAAAATTTGGGTCATCTTGTGAATCATATCTTGAATTCCCGGTTGCAGGCACTGATCAACTCTATCTTCTGCCATGTTCGTGGATTCTTGAGATCCTCGTCACCAAAATAATATGTCCGAAGGTTTGAATGAACTTAAGAGTTTTTAGTATGGAACATCTATTTATATTCACGGTTGGACAAAGAATAATCAAATTCTCCACTCTGATGTCAAGGACAACTGGTTGCCTTGATGTAATAATCACTAAAGACTAGTATTTATTTCTATTTTTCAAAACACACTACAGTCGCTTTCACGCGGGGGATACGTGCGCGTAAAAAAACGCGTAAATTCCGGAATCCGCGTAGAAAAAACGCGTAAATTTCGAAATCCGCGTAAAAACCGCGTAAATTCCAGAATCCACGTAAAAAACCCGCGTAAAAAGCGACCTTAATGTACCATTTTTTTACTTCTAAAATTTTGAAGAGCTTGCGCCCCCCCCCCCCCTATTTGAAATTCTGGCTACGCCCATGCTACTGACACCAACAGTCTCTCCCGAGCCGAGACTCGAACCTACGACGACTGGCTTGTTAGGCCAGCATCGTACCTCGAGACCAGCTGGAAGCTACCCACTCTAAAGTACAGTTGAAAATAAACACTATTAGGAAGGACTGGAGGCGCAGCATTACAAAACTGGTATCGAAATATTAGAGGACTGCTACTAACAATAAGTGCATTACCCATGCTGTAGAACAAACGATGCGGATAAATTTATTAAAATTTTCTACCAATTATCGAATGAAGATAAAGTACATACTTTGAAATGTATGTTTGACATCTCTTTGTATTGCAGGATGTACGGCAGGTCGACGATTTAGCTTGCAGAAGATAAGTAACAACCAAGTCGTGTAACTGGGAAAACGTAGCTTTTGTTGCTCTACATAACATGTAGTTTAAGACGTGAATTTATGGAAAACATATGTGTAGTTTCAACAAATTTTTCAACGTAGGGCAGCGGTTCTCAACCTGGGGTACGCGTACCCCTAGGGGTACGCGAGAGCCTACAAGGGGTACGCGAAAGACGGCGGACAAAGCAATTATTTTTATAATTCTTTATTTGTTGTTCAAACTTGTTCTTAAAACATGACTGTAACAATCAAACAAATCAAAGTTCAATTTGAAACCTAAACTAGACTACCACCACGTGATCTACCACTACTCTCTCTCTCTCTCACTCTGCGAGAACGTTCCAAGCCAGGGGGTACAATTGATTTGAGAAATATCGCCAAGGGGTACGCGGACAAAAAAAGGTTGAGAACCGCTGACGTAGGGCAACAATTAGTTAACAGCAAGGACATTGTTTTATTTTTACAGTCGGTATAGCGCCAACATACTGACGATTATTACAATCACAATCGCCACTAGCATAGGCGTTAGAACATCGCAATCCCACATATCGCTCTCGTGGGTGCTGTGAAGGATACAAGTATGAGGTGTTGTCGCGGCGACTTCCCTAGCCGGCGTACACTCCACAGGGTGACCACAGTTTTCGCATCTTGGCATCATGCGAAAGCTGGTTAGCGGAGAATAGAGCATGCGTTTAATTGTATTGTCTGAGAGCAAGGAAGGCAATCTACTTACCGGAACCGGGTTGTGCGGAGGACGGAGTGTACGTCGACGTTTGTCGCGATCCGGTTGCACTGAGTTGGGTGTACGTGGGTCCAGTTGGAGACCGATTCGGGCTGAGCTCACTGTACTGGTAACCTTCGGTAACGGGTTGAGGCTGTGGTGATAGAAAAGAAAAGGGTAACAAATGCAATGTCAACAATTACGATATGAACGTCAAAAAACATACCTGTCGTAGCGACCACGCTGTCGCAGCAGGCGTTGGCGAGGTGTTGTTCGTTCTGGAGATGTGCCCCAGCGAACCGGAAGCTCCTGGCGTACCAGGCGAACCATACCTAGGGGAATGAGCAGGGATTGGTTTAATCAACTATATTATTTTTATGAGCGGTGCAGTCAAAACACTTACTGAATAGGAGACGGCGTAGGATTATAGCTATATTGCACCGGATTGTGCGCACTGTCGGGTCGCTGGATGGAAGCGTTGGCTACCACGGCGGCCGCGGCTGACGCTGATGGCGGTTGTTGCTGTTGCGATGGCAAGTGTGAAATCAAGTTGTGAGGATTGTATATACTACTAGCAGGGGTCGTCTCGCGTCTGCTTGGCATCGAATAGTCTAGACCGGGTGCCTGATAGGATACAGGCGTATCCGCCGGATCAGCAGGTCCCACCGTGTCATGACTGGCGTGAAGAGATCTACGAATTGCAAAAAAGGAAGAATTATTGTCTTTTACGTGGTGACTTATACAAATCAGCCACTACTCACTTCGCCGAACTGTTTGTGCACACGACATACTCTATATCGTCCGTGTATGGGTTTAGGAAGGCATATGCTTGAGTTCGCATCCACACCCATTCTTTGTTTTTCGCTCGAAACCTGTACATTACCGAGAACATTTGACCTTTTTGCTTCAGAACTGTAAATAACAAGGAGTAACAAAAGAAGTGATGGCATGTTTTTTATCAATTGTTCGAACTAACCTTGCTCGAAATTCTCCTTCATATGCGCGATGTCATCAGGATGGAAGAAGTCGTAGCAGCTTTTGTTAAGCAGATCCACCGGTTGGTAGCCCAGCACACCGATCACCCGCTGATCCACAAACGTGAACTTCCCACACGTGGCATGCCGCGTGATGAACTCATTCGGATTGTTCGCATTCAAATCGTTGGCTGTCGTCGAGGAGGTAATCTGTAACCGCGCAATCGCTACTAGACAGCAGTGCGTATTGTGGAGGTCGTCGTCCTGGCCTCGGTCGATCGTGACACCTGGAAACATATCTAAATTGGGGGATCACCAACACAGGTTCCGGTTTCATTTAAAAACATTCGACACGTACAGCCGAATAAAATTTTGACAATATGCAGGCACAACACTCACCAGTCGGGGGCCAATTCTTGATGTAACCCGTGCAATGCATCACGGCGTAGTTATGACCATCGGGTGACGGACCAAGCGAGTTTTTCCTTCGTAACCTATTGAGATGACCTAACGCCATGGCTTCCGGCGACACAGGACCGATACGCATGCGGCAAATGAAACCTCTCCTCGATCCCATGCATAATCTCATAGAGGCTGGAATAGTGGAAAAAGCAGTTTATTGATTGTAAACTTCGAATTACATGCAACACTTACACTGATGCCCCTCCTTCTTCACGGTGCCCGTTTTGAGATCCAATATCCGACCGCTGTTGGCCGGCTCTTGCGTTGAAAGCTGCTCCCGCACCTTCTCGATGTCGTCCGGGTGGATGTGGTCGAAGAAACTCCCACTGTACCACTCATTTTGAGAGTAATTCAGCACCGGTGTTACCGAGTCGGACACGTAGATAATACGGCCCGTATCACAGCCAGCCTGTTGAAAGCGATGGTATGAAACATCGGTTGCAAGAGGGAACCTACTCCAGAGGTATACTTACCACAAATAGAAATCCATCCGCAGCTTCCAGAATCAGGTGCTTAAGCTCCTGATCGGTAAGAAACGAAGGCTTGTAGGATCCATCGGTATTAGTATTTCCGGTTCCTGAAAGGAAACAAATGAAAATTGAGGATGAGATTTTATTTTGAATTTTTATAAAAAAATATGACTGCTGTCAAAAGATTCCATTTACGACCACTAGGAGCGCTGCTGACTCGAACATTTTCTGTGTCATGCAATAACAGAACTCAATAATGCAACTGTTCCATGACATATCCAGAGGGAAGAAAATGCACTACTTCGGGTACGATCGCGAGACTGCATAATATTTGTTATCTATAACAAAAAGGCAGAGCAGACATTTTTTACCTGCCAGCCTGTTCGTTTAAGCACAAAGCAGTTAAGCTGTTCTCTGAGTTGAGTAGATGTTTACTAATTCGTTCACCGATATTTGATTTTGGTGTCATTCAAGTTACACGTTATATTTTAACCCGTAAAGACCCGGGACGAAACTTGTTTTTTGAAAATGCTTGTGCTCAGTACTGGAACGGCCGATTTGGGAAAACTTAGAATTTTATTCAAGGAGAATACTTGCTCTAAGTTTAAGTAAGGGGGCCACCCCTCTGGACCCCTCCCCGTTTTCGTGAGATGCAAATATGTCTGTGTTTTTTTTCAAATCTTTCAAACAAATTGAGCAAACACTGGAAATTTTCATACGTATCAATTGCTACATGTATCAAATCATGTCAGGTGGATGAAAAATGGTATGTAAGAGTGAATTTTGGAGTTTTAAAATTATTTCAGTACAAATTCACAAAACTACGTATTTTTATAAAAAATCAAACAACAAAACCGTTCTTCAAATTTTAAGCTCTACATTCTTGCGGTAAGATCTCCTGAATCCATACGCGATGAAAATTTTTAGTTTAGCATGCAAACATTTTGAGCAAAACCAGTTTAAATTCACCAAAATACGTATTTTCATGGAAACATAATTTTCTCAGTCTCCCGCGGTAGGTTTCAACTTAGCTCTTCAATTTTCAAGCTCTATATTTTTAGAGTGACGTCTCCTGAATCCAAAGATGGTGAAAGATTTTTTCTAGCATGCACAGATTTGGAGAAAATCAAGTTTTCATAAGAACTCGTACTTTAGTGAATTCAAACTCGTTTTTCTCTAAATCTGTGCATGCTAGAATAAATCTTTCAGCATCTTTGGATTCAGAAGCTGCTACTCTAGAAATATGGAACTTGAAAATTGAAGAGCCAAGTTGAAACCTACTGTGGGAGCCTGAGAAAATCAGGTTTCCGTGAAAATACATACTTTAGTGAATTTAAACTCGTTTTTCTCAAAATATTTGCATGCTAGAATAAATATTTCATCGCATATTGATTCAGGAGACCTTACTTCAAAAATGTAGAGCTTAAAATTTTAAGAACGATTTTCTTATTTGAATTTTAATGAAAATACGTAGTTTTGTAATATTGTACTGAAATAATTTAGAAACTCCAGAATTCACTCTTACATAACATATTTCATCCACCTGACATGATTTGATACATGTAGCAATTGATACGTATGAAAATTTCCAGTGTTTGCTCACTTTGTTTGAAAAAATTGAAAAAACACAGACATATTTGCGTCTCACGAAAACGGGGAGGGGTCCAGAGCGGTGGCATCCTTACCAAAACTTAGAGCAACTTTTCCCCTTGAATAAAAGCCCAACTTTACCCAAATCGGCCGTTCCAGTGCTGAGAACGAGCATTTTCAAAAAATAAGTTCCGTCCCGGGTCTTTACGGGTTAAACATTCAAAATACATTTGTCTTTTCGGTCTCTGTTATCATGGCGTAGTTTTTTTTTAAATATCTCTTATTATGCATCATTGAAACATGCCCACTAGAACAGATCTTGGACTTGACTCTTGTGATTCAGATATTTTTCCAGCAAATGATGTGTTTTCATTCATGTGGAACGTCGTGCAAATGCAATAAAATAAATCTTGCGCTAACACCACGCTTCAAATGATAGAAATCCTATCAGCACCACAAGCCGGGAGGTAGAAATTACCACGTGTTTCGTTACTTTTAAGTTTCTTGCTTGTAACTCAGCTCTACCGGTAGGCGCATGATATAGAAGTGAGTTTTTATGGTACACATATGCAATTGGACGCCAGTTATTAATTAAAATTTGCGTGATATGATTGTCTCTTAGAATTTACACCAACATTAAAAAACACTCGGTCAGCCTGCGCTACTCCTGATATATTACATTTAAAACCGAGAGTTGTTGCATATAAGCTGTCATAGAGGGCAAGGGAAATATTGAAATAAAAAATAAACTGCAGTCCTCGCGACCCGATGACGACAAGCTAGCAAAAGATACACAAAAGCATGATTTTAACTGCAGAATACGAAAAAATGCCGCTGTTGTTACATCGGGTTTCCTGCTGTGTAATTATGCAGATAAAGCCCCATTCCGTTCTCTGCACTTCGTGGGACACAGTCGGTCGGTCGAACCAACCGGTAGCTGAGAACTGGGGGACCCCTTTTACTACTACTGGTGTGTCCCTTTCGGAGGAATGTGTAATTGAAGGAAAAACATACATACAGGAGGCACCAGCGGTGGGCCTTGAGCGAGAGGAAACTAACGAGAATATATCACCATTCTACGGACGCGGGGGTTAGGCAATGGTGTTATTTTTTAACATCTTTGAGCTTTTAAATTTGCATATAGCTGTGTTATCTTGGGTCGTTTAATCGATCACTTGGGGCAAGGTTAAACGACAGGAACGGTAGTCATTGTTTGGTGCACCGAAGGTACTTACTACTTTTTGCAGGATGTTTATAGCGTAAACATGGGGACGTAAACTTCGAAAATAAAAATGACTGATAAGTAAAAATATCGCTTTGCACAGATACGGTGAACTAATTGGGTACAGCGGAAAGACGTTTGTAAAAGTTGGAGTACTATCTAAAACACAAACATGAGATTTCCGAGTAAGATAAGACAATAATTTCTGTTTTATTGAAAAAGTAAAAGAAATAACAAATGACAATAAAATCAGAATCTGGATAAAGCATTGCACACTATGAAAAAATACTTTAATTTTTCTTTAGTATTATGTTCAAGTTATGTAAATTAAAATTTGAAAGAAAGCGAAAGGTCGTTCAGTTTTATGCTAGTTGCAGTCGTCCTTTCCATCGCACTGCTGCTGTGTTTCTCAGCAGCAAGATACAGCCTTCTGGCTGGAACAACAACACTAACGAAAATGTCACGAAATTTAATTTTCCATATCGCTGGAATGGGCTGTGGCGGAGCCGTAGTCACAGTACATCGATTGTCAGCCTTAATCAATCCAGTATAACGAAATTCGCTTTTAAAGTGTCACTTTTCGCTACCGATTATGCATGTCGGATGGCATGTGTATTGGATCGAATGTCTGTGATGTGCAACAGAACAGTAACAACAAGTGTTTGTGTTTGTGTATCAGTCAGTCTTTGAAACAGAAACGATGAGTAGTATGAACAACGCCCGGCTATATTCGATA
Source organism: Wyeomyia smithii (assembly GCF_029784165.1). NCBI lineage: Eukaryota > Metazoa > Arthropoda > Insecta > Diptera > Culicidae > Wyeomyia > Wyeomyia smithii. Next base: position 37,607,383 of record NC_073696.1, read on the forward strand.
GCTATCCGCCGTAAAGCTATCGGAATATGGTTGTAAATGTTCCGGAAAATCGTTTGCCATAACAGTAAAGCCATTATGAAATGGAGAAAATGGCACGAAGAAAGTACTGATGCTACAACGAACTGAGAAGAAAGAAGTGTTCCAGTAACGAATCTTTAAATATTAAACGTGAATCATTGTTTCAATAAATAGTTTTTTATTCTAAGTTACTCGATAACACCAATCATAAAATATTCCCACCGACAATATGATGCACAACTCTTCGATCGATTCAAAACGAAGTGAATCGATTCGAAACAAGGAAAAAGCAAACACGAACGGCACACGAGCATAAATAAAGATGTCAGCGTGCTGTAATTAACAATATAATAGAGATTTTGCTACATGACATGAATTTCTAACAATATTAGCAATAATAAAGGCCGTTCGGTTCGAACTTCAGCAGCTCGAGCGATGCGATGGAGAGATTGTGTGCAAGCAAGCACACAGAGCAAACCAAATATCAACAATAATACTACCATCAGTAACTAATAAATAATTTCAATAAAGCAAAAGCGTCACCCCATCTTCGTGGCAGCAAACGAAGTTACACCACCTCATCCACATCCCGACATTCCGATACTTTGGTGGTGCTGAATAACAATCGTACTCCAAAGCAGTAATCGTGAGGTGGTAGCCAGAATCAGTGCCAACCACCGCCGTAATAATAATAATAGCAGTAATAATAGCAATAAGCCGTAAATAATCAATGTATCAATATGTATATTAGCCGGTATATTGTTTCCACTCCGTATCGTATCGTCACCACGGATCTCTTCGGTAAACGGCAGCTCGTTGGCCTCCCCCGATTCGAGGGAGCCTGGGTGCGGTCGTAGTTTGTGAAGTTTGTGTGACACTCTAGATATTAGATATTATGTGGAATTGTCGGTAATGACGCAAAAGTCTTGTGTTTGCACTTCGTCGTGCACTTTGTTCTGTCAACAGTTCTCGGTTGGTTAATTTGGTGTCCCTATTTGGTAACCATAATTAACAAACAACCAAACAAGATTAGAGTGTAATTTTGACAAAACGGTAAATTTGTATATAAGTAATTGTTGAAAAAGAGGTCATGAAGTCAATCAACCGTCAGTTTATTCACAGTTCGTAAGTCACGGACTCAAAAGTTGTGAAAAAGGTTATAGATTTTCCGTTTAAACTTTCAATATTAACTGCTGAGGGCATTTTATAAATATTTCATATAGAAACATGTTTCTACAAGAGCAGTTATATTTGTTTTTTTTTTTTTTTTTTTGCAAGATTTGGACCACTGCGACCTGTGTTTTGATCTTTTATGATCGTACATATTTCACAGCAGAACAAATTTCTAGAAGTGCATTTCTAGTCCAGGATGTAGAAAAATCCCTAAATACAAATTTTTCACGCCAATCGGCTCAGTCAAGTCTTTTCAAGTCTTTATGGATCAAACAGACACACAGAACTCCATTTTATATGTATAGATTGTGATGATGCCCTTATATGTACATGGTACATCACTATTTGGCGAGTTGATGTCCTTGCTACATTACACATTTATCCCAGTTAGGCAACGCACTTCGTATGAAGGTTATTACCTCACCAGGACTTCCCCTCTATATTTCGGTAGGTTCTATGTATCCCTTACCGAAGATACGCAATCTGAGTTGTATTAATACTCGGCATTCGCAGAGTAGATGCTCTGAAGTTTCGCTTTCGATGCCACACAGGCAACATTTACCATCATCAAGTTTGCCTATCTTCTTGAGATGATACTTACTCGGACAGTGCCCTGTAATAAGACCTGTGAATGACCTCAATTTTCTTATTTAACCTGAGCTGCACGAGGCTCTTCTCGCGATTTGGATCTATGAATCTTTTCGATTGTCGTAATCCGCTTATGACATCCCAGTTTGCTTTGATGGTCGCTTTCTCCCATTCACCGAGTTCAGCTTTTAGAGCGCTCGGGGAGACTCCACAGAAAGGTTCTGGGCCAACAAAGTTAGTGGATGACCCTTGTCTGGCTAGTAAGTCGGCTTTCTCGTTTCCTGCGATTCCACAATGACCAGGAACCCAGTATAAGTTAGCCTGGTTTTTCATAGCTAACTTTCGGAGCGACAGGATGCATTCCCACACTGGTTTAGAGTGGCAGAAAGGAGAATTCAGGGCTTTGCTGCCTGACTATCAAAGAAAATGCAAATATTTGTGTGTCGATAATTTCTTTTCAGACACGTATTCGTGCATTCTATTATCGCGTATATTTCCGCCTGGAATGATCAGTGTCCCATGGGAAAAAATTATTAATTCTTGGTCCTGTGAATCCCCTCCCCCGCGGAACCATTCATTTTAGAACCTTTGGTGTAGAAGCAAAGCGAATTTTGGGTCCACCTTGTTGCCAACTTTCTCGTTCTATCCCTAATATTCTATAAGGAATTTCTAAATTTGGTTTCCTCTCCAGCCAATCCTCCTTACTTTTTATTAGATAATTCATTTGGAAATCTTTCAACTTCAACTTTTTGCTTTCTCACCCTGCTGAAATTTTAGCCAAATTTCAAGTTCCTCTGTTTTTTGAGACTCGCGTGTATGTTTTTTAATTAACTGAGGGTTTAAGCGAAGATAATATTTATTGTTTGTCCACGTGGTATGTGGATGGCCCCTCAATGCCTTGGTTAATGGCATCTTATTTTGAAGTTTTATTTTTAATTTTTTATTTTTACGGTCCTGAATTTCAAATCAAAAATTTTCTCTTATTCACTGAGTGTCACCGTGAAAGTGATACACTTTATTTATGACAAAAAATTAAAACAGATGAGCATTTCTTCTCTGCTTTTTTTCCTACCATTAAAGTTACAGTTGAATCAGTTCAATTCGAATCATTAGCCTATGCATTTGGTTACGCCCCGCAAACACCTTTCAAAATTATCACAAATTTTCACCAACCGGTTTTTCAAAGTGTCATAATGTCCACTTAATGGGAGGTGTAGACTCACAGGTCTCCAGGTTGGTTCAGAGCAATGACGGTTAATCCTCACTCAGCCCGCTGATGACCGGTGAACGCTCGGGGGATTGGTTTATCTTCGGGCTACGTTTTCTGCGTTAAAGGTTATTCCACCCACTACTTTTTGATAACAGGTCTAACCAAATAGATGGAAATAGTGTAGTGTCACTGACTCTCAGCTGACTCAGCTGGGTGTTCGAAGCTGATTCAGACAAAGGTTCTCGCGGCCCTCGGGTTTTTCCGCATTCCAGCACAAATCCAAGAGTCGAACTTTACGGGGCATCTCAAGGGCTCCCGTGCTAGCCCGGATATGATTCGAGGTGGACTTTCTTATAGCAGACAGGAAAATGGACTTGGGATGGAGTCACAAGGTAATGTTTATGGGTACTACTGGTTATTATTTTTTCGGCTGGGCTTAGCCGGATGGGCTCTTTAACCGCTTTAATCACCGCTACAGTCAGCACACTCGGTTTTTACCCGTTTTCTGCTTGGGGACAATCGTGCCAGTTTCCTAGAATCGTTCGATGGCCCTATACACGAATAATCGGCTCGAATTAAGATATGACAGCTTTCTTCTGATCTATATGTTACTCATTCCAGCAAGATACAAAATCTTGATTCGTTCTCTACTTGAATCAGTTGCAATTTTCCTTCGAAAAAAAATGAAACACTGCCTTTCTCACTTACAAGTGAACTATAAACATTAGGGTGGAGCAAAGTGATCAATTTTCCAGAACCAAATTTTTTTGGCTTCAGGATTTCCTATACAAAACTTCATACAAATTTGAAATGCAATTTGATAAGCAGAGACAAAACTAATCGACTTCCGACGATGAATTAAGGATTGATTGAGATCCCAAATAGAACAAAAAAAAAACGTGGTTCTGGCTTTGTGCTATCAAGTTTAATTCTTTTCCATATAACGACGCTTTACTCTAATAAAAATGTGTTGCAATTAAAACAAGCACAGCTGATGAACAGGGTATGAGGCACCCAAATTATTTTCACGGTGAAACCCTATATATTTTCGTTTTTTTTTCTAATTCAAATATTCAAAAAATTTATATTCGTGACGTTCGATGAAAAATGAAAAAAATTTTGTGTTTTGGAGCATATTTGGAATCAGAGTGCTGAAAATAAATATACGCGGAAACATATTGATAATTGATGTTTTTTTTTTTTTTTGATGACTTAGGACATTAAAATTCGCGTAGGCCACGATTGGGGGGTTGGTAACAGTAAATTTAAAAACGAACATTTGTATTTCTATTGAAGATTGGGCATTTTAATATTATCAACTATCCACTAAACACCAATCCGATGCTATCGTAAATTAAATGCACCTTCAACTGAAACGTTGTTTCTCGTGAATGATTCGAATAACAATCATCTACAATACCTAGAGTTGAAAAAAATGGAGATAAATGAACTTCAAATAAGAACTGTAAATGTTCAGTTTATTAACCCTTTTACTACCCTCTTCATGTGTACGCGTATGCTTGAAGTGAAGGATCAACTCAACCAAATGAGACAGTCATGCAAAGTTCTGAGACTGCAAATCCTCCCAGGGAACCGAATCACGTATGCCAGTCGCGGGTTAGCGCGTAAAATTATCACAGTTTACGAATTTCCAACCATGCTGCTGCTGGCTAAGAGAGAGTGCCGCTTCATGCGAAAAATGATTTATTCCAATATGGTCGGTATGTACCTACTGTCGCTGTGCGCACTTTGCATAAGCAAAAACAACAGTAAATAAGGCGCGCCTCGCTACCTGTGTTCGGTGCTAGATTAATATGTCAGTCGCTCTACCGGACCGACGATGACAACTGACAGGCTTATCAAGTTAAATCTCATTTTTTTGGCAAGTGTTGCGAAAAAAAAACTCCAAAAAGTTTTTTTTTTCATTCGGTGGTGTGTGGGATACCACCCCAAATGGGCACAATGATCTACAAGAAGTGATGGTAGAGTGAGGGTGAGTTAGCCATTGAGGTGGTGAAGCTTCTTTCATAAAATCTCAGACAAAACACAATCGCCGCTTCTCTTCGTCAGTCCGGGTGGCATCAAGCGGTGAAGAAAAGGTGATGACGATGATTATCGGCCGTTAAAATCTCACCATCGAATATGACGAGGCAAGCCTCTCTGGACAGTCTGGCTCGGAGATGGCCATGTTCGAGCAGGAAGGTTGAAATTGGAGAAACTGAAAACGATCTGACACATAATTTTCATTAAAAAGCGATAAAACGATAGTGTCGACTTGGATTTCCTCATGCCGGGCCCAGCCGATAGAACGGTACGCTTTCATGCGGGTGTCGAGATGAGGTGCGAAAAAATCATAAAAAGGAGGAAGGAAATAAATTATTATTTCAATCTACCATATTGTTATTATTTGTATGATGCCTTGGTACGGTTCAAAAGGTTGATGCTCTTGACTACTGTTGGTGTCATCGGACGTGTATGTGTTGCCGGAGCGATAGAGAGTTGTAAGATAACATCAGAGAACTCTTGCTTGGCAGACGGTTTGAGGAACTTTGATTTTTACGTGAATCGCTTTGTAGCCTTTTTTTGTTTCAATAAGAACACAGAATCAGAATTTCCGCAAATTTGTATTTCAAATAAACTAACTACCCTAAAAGCGTAGTTAGTGGCACTTCTCACAAATTGAAAAAAAAACTGTGTAATAGAAAGGCCTTCTACCTTTTTACTGAGATTTATAAAAGAATGAAAAAAAAAAACGACGTCATCGTTATAATTTTTATTGTATTTACAAGTTCCACAACGCTATCTAATTTACCGATCGCGAGTAACAAACTGCTACGAAGTACAACTCATAAAGCGCGCATAGCCGTACCCGTTGACAAGTAAATAAAACGCTCGGTACTTTTATTTCACTTTTTATCTTCCTTCAGAAGCCATTTTACGCTTCCAACTGCAAGGCGTAAGTGTATATCTGTGCTGCCGGTCGAATCTTCTGGGGAACGTTTTTATTATTTATGATAATTTGAAAATTATTCCAAACCTTTATTTTTTTTATTTTTTCAAAAGTTACTCGGCACTTTCTTATCGTCTCCTTATGTCTCTCATTCATAACCACGCGGGACGCCTGGCCGCCTGCTTATCTTGGTTCTGTGTTTCTGGTTCGCGCGAGCCAAATCCTTTATTCGAATGGAAAACGATGATCTGGACGAAAGAACATCTCCATATCTTTATTTCTTATTCAACGCGCTCCGCTGTATTCCTCCGTGGGTTGAGCAGGCCGAACCCTGCAATCCGTATCCGAATAAAAACAGTAGCAAAACGAGCTGATGTTTTTCTGCTTGGTTTCGCCGACCCTCTGCAGCGAACGCTCGGACACCACTTGTCCTGCCCAGTCTCTTCCCTTGTTTGAGGCGATATCAGATTTTGATTAATATTTAAATAATTTCTACATCTTGTGTTTTTGCTTCTGCAGTAGTTTTGCGCACACCAGCAGCGTGAGCGCGCGGAGACTATAAGCCCCACAACAACAAAAAAGTGGACGATTTTTACGACCTAACAAGGGGTCCGCAATCAGCAGTGATCAACAAGCTCAACAATGTGAAGCAAGTCCGCAAAGCGGACTCGCCGGAGGCAAGATGGCACAATCTAGAACCCGACTGGGGCGGGGGCGGTGAGAATGCTAATGAATGTGTGTAGTTATTTTTGGAATGCTTGTTTACAAGTTGAAAAATGTGAGTATCTTTACCGATAAATCGTTGATTTTTTTAAAGACTTTCTTGTTTCGTTTTGTAATCGGATATTTTTTGCAAGTTGCGATCACAGTGGAACGATTCCGTTGCATCGTTTCTGGACTTAATTGCAATACAATCAAGGCAGTTAAGGTAGTTTTAAATACAGAGAACATTCAGGGCTGTTTTTCCAAAAAACTATCAAACTTAGTAATGTAACATTGATAAAATGATGTTCTTAACGTATGCAAGAATAGAATAAGTTTTATTGTATCTGTATTTTGATCAAACTCCACATCAATTTACTCTCACGGTCGTTTTATACTGTACAGCGAAGGATATACATATAAATCACGTGCCGCGTTAGAAGAGAAAGTTGAATCCCCAACTACTGAACAGAGATAGTAGAATAATTCAACCGACACCAGCAACAGTGCCAACCAGCGCAGATTTATTTCAATTAAATCACATACGAAATTATTTACATACTTTATGTTATTTATGTGTCCTCCTCCCGAACACAGTCAGTGTCTGTCTTTATGACCATTGTTTTTGAAGCTGAAGTAAAAAAAATAACGGGAGGAGAAACCACGAACCAAGTAGATTTATTCGTATGTGCTTTGCCCTACTGGAGGGCCAAGCCTTGGAAGACAAGAAAAAAAAACAAACAATCATCATCAAGCCGCATGGAACGAGTTGTAGACAAGATTACTGTACTTTTTGTGGTTGGTGCTTGTCCCGTTTGATTAACGCCGTCCAGCTGCGTGGCGGTGTTTACTGATTTCCTATCGTCCCCAAAAATTGGTACCACCTTGCTGCCACTAACGCTACGCCCTGTCCGTTAGGCTAAACCACAAAAAGCATAAACATGTATGTTCGAGTGACTCTTTCCAGCAATAGACAGTGGTTTTAATGGTCATTTCATTAAATTAAAACCTAATTTAATATTCCCAACATGTATTATTTTAATTATTTCTGGGCAATTTTCTCCTGTACGCCTTTGGTTGCTACCTCGCCCGTACTTTCCATTCATACGGTTCGGTCTCCGAATTTGTGTATTGGAGCTATCAGAGGTTGAAGACATGGCAAATGCGTATTTGCTTCTTGGCGAGCAAATCCCAGACCACGATATAGAAATTAGGGTGGCCCAGCGTTACGTGGCATGTAATTTGATTTACATGCGCCCTCGCCATCATCCGTTAATTCTTGTTCGTCCATAGAGTGCGAGTGCGAGGAGTGATGACGGTGTGGTCAGTTGAAGTCAAGAATTTATGCAAAATAGCAAGAGCGAATAAATAAAACCGAAAAAAGGTGCGTACAGGTTGGCTGTACGTTCGAGCTTACAGCAGGCCTACATATAAAACGGGCGAGAGGTGCGAAGTTAAATTTATGTGACACATCCTCGGAACCACGTCAGGTCGACACATCGGTACGGGTGCAGCATGAAATAAGACTGAACAAACGGTACCCTTAGGTAGGCAGACCGAACTGTCGCTAATCATAGTTACAGTGCCAGTAAAACAGAATGATAGGTCTTTGTTGGTTACAGGTTTCGCGATGACTTACATTGGCTCCTGAAGGTTGATCTGATATGCCGCAATTGGGGCACGGCATGCAACTTGAATCAGTAATTTGTTTTAACGAAGTTTTCGTCACAACGAGGTGCAATATGTTCAATTGCAACCGGAACTCTGCTAGGAAGTATCGAAAGAGTGATTCGACAAAGTAAATCTCAGGAATTGGGCCTTACTGCAGCTTGCTTGTACCAATTACACTGGTCGACAAAACTGAAAAAACGCTGCCCTAAAGTTCGAAATAGTTGCCCTAGATGACATGATTAAAGTTTTTTGACCATTCCTGTGAAATTTTAAGCCTCTAGCCAGTGCAGCATAGAAATGCGTCAACTTACGTCAAAGTGTCGCATAGTAATTGCTCGCCGGGTTCGTTACTAACGTTGAAGCAAGAAAACTCACCTGAGTCTCTGAAAAAAAGTTGGTGGCTAGAGGCACCAAAATTCACAGGGATGGTTAAAAAGCTATAATCTTTCATTTTTTTAGTTTGATCTTCAGGGCCATACCTGTTTTGACCAGTTTTATTTAAATAAAATAAAACAAATGAAAAACCTCTTAACATACTCTACACATCACGCTTTCTTTATCTTTGACCCTCTTAGAAATAAATCTAATATAGAAAGAAGATCATTATACGCTTTTTTGTTTTGGATCTAAATTGGAAGACAAATCTTTTGAAAAATGTTGAAAAAGAATATTTTTTCAAAAACTCAAAAAAATTGTCTTTCATTTCTCCATGTTGGACATTTTGTTATGATTTCATGTTTCTCTAGGAATTTTTCGTTACCAAAAATAAAATTTTAGGGTGTATATTTTTACGAGGAATCCGTACGATTCAGTATCAAATAGTTTTTCTATACAACCAAAGGTTTTTGAACTAAAACGCTTCGAAAGAAGTTTATGCAGAAATACATACAGAACGGGAAAAAATTCTTAAGTCTAAAACGATTTTCCTCCCGCGGAAAATCCTCAGTGTGCTAAGTCAAATACGTGTGCAAAGTTTCATTTAAATAAGAAATGTTCGATATTGAGCCAAAGGTTGGTATGGTTTTGCTCCTTTACGAATTTTGATTTACACTTTTTGATTACTTTATAGTGGTTTATAATATTTTGTTATCAAAAATAATAATAAACTTTTTTATTTATTGTGCCTCATTTCTTTATGCTTTGACATTTTATTAATTGTTCATTTTGATTGGTTGAATTGTTTTCCTATTCTTTTTTGTTTTAAAGTGATTTACAGTGTGGTGGTTGTGTGGTTGATTCTCAAATTTGTCAAGCAAGGAACGTGTGAATTGTGTGCTTAGTAAAATGAATTGAGAAGAGCTTTAACACCTAATAAACTAACCTCCCTGAACAGTCAAGAGGGGGGAGATGATTTTGTGTGTGCATTGATCTTCATCAATTTTTATGCGTTTGTTTATTAAAAATGTGTCCCATAAATATACTGTTCAGTCGTGTGGGATTGTTTTTGTTTCCCTCAACCTGTGGATCGTCGCATCGCCTTGTTGTGATTTTTTTGCCTTGGTTTTTAGAGGGCTTTGATGAGGAAGAAGATGTGTTAACGGGTGGATGATCTGTTTGAGTGACTCTATGAGGTGAATGGTTGTAGAATGGAGCGACACATCTCAGCAAGCGCTGTGATATTATTGTAATAACTTATTTCAATTCATGTGTTGGGCCGCAGGAAGCAACAACTACTACTGACCAGGCATGTCTAAACCCACCACACCACCGCGTGTGTGTTTCAAGCGATGCCACAGGGAGTATTAAGATTGCCCTTCAGTGCGTATACAAAACGAAAAACCCACAGCGTTCTAGATGAAACAGCCCTTCGAAAGATTCGGCAAACACAGGCCCGAGTGTTCTTGACTTCGTGAGCCCTCGGGAGCCCGCATGCCTACACGTGTTTTCTCGAACGCTTCATATTTTTCAAAAGTACATATGAAAAAAATATTGCAGGTGGTTGTATGCGATGGCTAACATCCAACTATCCATTATTATTCCATTGTCAATCTCGTCGTGGCGATTAATGTTTGTGTGTTCCCCGAAACTGCAAGCCCTCGGTTGCCTCATGTGCCGAAGTTAAAAACCCTCGGCTCGCGTGTCAACGAATGGGTCTCTCGTGTTTTGTCTTGTTAGCAGATGGGCCACATGGGCTTTGGAGTGCTATGGTTTCCCCATGCCTGCTACTGACATATTGAAATTAGTCTCATATAAATTCATCTATTTTATTCAAGCACAACATAACGGACACTTCGCATTTGTTTTTCGAATCTCTCACATTATTTTTGCATTTTCTACGTGAAAAAATTCGAAAATTTCAGCTCTGAAAGGTAGTTAACCCAAATTTTCTTTGTCACTTCTTATTGTGTTTGATTTTTTTTTGTTTATCCCACATTATATGTACATGAGCATATCTGTAGGTATTGTTACATTAATTCTATTAAACCATTATCATATCACTCATCAAAGTGAATCCTGATCAAAAACCCAGCCCACTAACAAAAACTCCCTTCCGTGGTCTTTGTGGGGATGCGAAATAGCAAACACTACATTCTAACATTCCTTCCATATTGTGGGTTTCTTGTGGCACTGGCGCAGCTCGAAATTCAAAGTTTCTTACTTAAGTTAAGTATTTAGAGAGGTGTGAGTTTAAAGCTCTTTTCTACCATCTTTTAGAAGATGTTTTCGATTTGAACTGCAAAGATACATCTTCTTATAACATTGGATGTTTTGTGAATTTTGAAATGAGTGTGAGATTAAACTTAACCATATTTGGCATCCTTTGAAATCAAAATTTTAAAATGAAAATTTCTTGAGTTCTGCCGGTGTATCACGAGACCGACATCTGGTTCTAAGAACGTAAGCTAAGCTTTGATTCTCAAGTTTTTCAATCAAAGTACATGAATCAACGGATGGACTTGTTTTGTGAGTTTGCTCTTTGGAATTTCTGTTAGGCTATTTTTAATGTTTTGATGATTTTTGACTATCAAAATTTTGAGAATCAGTGGTTGATCTGATATGTATTACTTTTTTCTAATTTATTCCCATTACTTTTTAAGACTTTGAAGTCGTGACTATTTGAATTTACTTTACACAATAATTTTCTCTTGATTGATTTCGTTATTTTTTGATTAATTTTACATCGTTAATGAACCTAAATTACTGATAGAGTTGTTCAACTTAGGTATTACTGTTTTTCGGCATTTAGAAGCACTTTTCGGCGATTCGCAGCTCAATTTGTGATAAATTTTTGGCCTTCAGAAGAACTTTTCGACTATTCTGGGCTTAATTAAGGATTATTTTTTATTTTGGCCATTTTTTTTTCGTTTGTTGGATGGGGCCTTTTTACATTTTCGACAGTAAGTACTTAAGTACTTCTTCTGAAAATGTTATATTTTCGCGTAACTTTAAATGTACTTTGAATTTTTGTGGTGTTTATTTTTTTACAGTTTTTGACTGGTATTAACATTACAAGCTCAAACAACATGCTCTAGAAATAAAAAATGTTTCGAAATTAGGCAAAAATATGATTCTGATAAATAAGAAAAAAATGCTTCCAAATTAAACTCCAAATTGCCGAAACACGCTCCTAAACGCATAGGTCACAGTAAATAACAACCCTAAACTAAGCTCAGAATCGCCGAAACATGTTTCCGAAGGTAGAGTGAGAGTTGTCTATTCGATTCCATTCAATTATCTATTAACATTCATTCAATGGTGACGCATGATGCAACATGGTAGATATTAGTTTGAAAAAAACTACCTCCAAATTAAAGATATGCCACCTTGAAGCTTGATATTTAAATTTGTCCTTTTATGTGTTTCCTGAAAAATAAAAAAGGATATCAAACGATTAGATCTCTTTAGTCTTGAACCCTCCAAAATGTCAAATACTGTTTGTATCATGATTTTTGCACAGTTTTTGCTGTTTAAAGTACAGTTTTGTATTTTGACACGAAAAATCCTTTTATTACCTTCAAATTAACGCTAAAAGATTCAAAATCGGTCAAACTACTCAAAAGTTACATAAATTTTGAAATTAAAAATTTTGGAAAAAATTGATTTTCTAGGGTACTCTACTCCAGAAAGAGTCACCCTCAGCGCTAAAAATACAGGTCTGAAATTCTTCGTTAGAAAGCAATTGTTACGTTTTGAGTATAATCGGTGAAAAAAATGTTCGGATCGAATTTTTCTGCATGAAATTGCTGAAAAAAGTCTTATAATAAATTTAGAGTCGCAAAAGAAAATTAGGAAACGCACTCATAATTAAGTTCAGAATCGTCAAGAATCGCTTCTATAGGCCCAGAATGCATAAGAGAAAATGATCCTCTAGCTGCCGTATCTGTTCGTATTTCTAAAAATTCTGAAAAGATTACAACGAAAATAAAAATTAAAAGTAGGCTCAGAATTGGCGGAAACTCCTCTAAAGGCTAAAAAAAATCGGAAAACGGATAGGGAATGATCTTAACGAAAAAAACAAAATAGAAATTGATAATAAATTAAGCTCGAAATGGCAAAATTATACTTCTCTTAGTTTTGAAAAAAAAAATAGTGAAATAGCTCACAATTGCCAGCAAGAAACCAGCAAGACTAGAAATTCCCGCATTTTTGAAAGCCCTGTAATTGTTCTTTATACTTTGTATCAAAAAACAACAAATACAAATAACATATGAACAAATCTGTGCAATATTTAATTTGTATAAATAAGACTGCAGGAATATCTCAAATATTACTAGGGCTACACCCTAATTTTAATGAGCATGTTTAAGAAACACCTAGTGTACAAATTATTTTTTTTCTAATTCAAGGCTTTGTTTAAAAAAAGCTACATTTTCATTATTAGAAATTTAACCCATCGCTAGACACATCTTTCCTAGTCTTTTTGGCAGCATATGAATGCTGTGTCGGAAAAACTGCTCTTTTTTGACGCTATCAATGAATACAACCAATTTCTGGTCTCTTCGAAACGGAACGGAAGTGTTGGTCAGCCAGGCGATCAGAAATCAGAAAAGGTGATAATCGAAATTTTTACATAGCTCCAAGATACTCCATGTTTTCCACGTCAAATCTTAATTTTCGTAGCGATGATTCTTTTCACTTATGCACTTTTCGCCATAAGTTCAAACAATTATTCGACGTGCCTTGGTTGCAGATTTGTCCGAATTTCTGATGTAGCGTTTTAATCGACTTAAATTTGTACACCAAATTTTAAATTTGTGAACCTAATAGTTACAAAGTCATTCTTGAAGTCAAATCTAGCGGGAGCCGCTGCCTTTCGAGGTAGATATACCGCAAACCCATTCATAACGCGCGGAATGTTGGAGCGGTTTCAAGCAATTTTCCAACCCACTGATAAGCCAACGAGTGTTGGCTGCTGGCCAATGATTTTATATGGATCTGCGAAGCACATAGCCATTATTATAAATTGTATACTAAAGTTGGTAAATTTATGAGTCCAAACGAGCTGATAATTGGATGCGTCTACACGGGAGAACGGGTACGAGCGGGAACCGTCGTCCCATGGCCACCCGCATTTGCAGTCGAGTGAGTTTGCGGCCAATCTCTACTACGAGCATGAATTTAGTACCGTTCCGCGTGTCGAGTTGCACAATGGCTAAGGTTTTATTGCACTTTTCCGCCATGGTTTGCAGCTACCGGTCCTACCTGATGGTTTTATTGAATATAATTGAGTGTTTATTTCATCAGTACACTGCCATCCGCCTGTCAGTTAAAGTGGTATGAAAATCATTTACGTCTCAAGATTTTACTGGCGCACTGGTTGGCCTGCAGAATATTCGCAGACTAGTTTAGTTAGTCAGGAAAACAAACGGTCGCTATAGTATTCGGAAAACCGGGCAAACTCATATTGTGACTGGTGATCAATAAATCGAATAAATTTTATTTGACAAGTGTCTCGAGACACACACAACAATTCACGTTCTTTGTCACAAGACAAGACGAATGTCACCTAACTGCTACAGTGAGGGGCAAAATAAAGTGCCCACTTGATTATTTTTTTCTTTTCGTTCATTTTTCTGGTTAAAATTAAACGAAACCACATCGTAATCATTTTTAAAATCTTATTTATTATGTTTTTTTCAAGTTTAGTTAATATTGCTCTGGTAACAAAAATAGTTTTTCTAATAGAAAAAAAAACAGTTTGGGATACTTAAATAAACAGGGACAAAATAAAGTGCCCAGATAAATATAGTTTCAAATAAGCCAAACTGAAGGCAAACAACAACAATTTAATAGTGTGTATGGCCTCCTTTAGCCTTCAACACCTCCTGTAAGCGCTTCGGCATACTTTCTACAAGGTTTTTCAAGTGTTGTGGGTCGAGTTCTTCCCACGCGCGTTCCAGGGTTTCAAAATTGTTTTTTTTATTAGTTACACCAGTTTTATCCATCCGAGCATCAAGGATGGCCCACAGATTTTCGATGGGGTTCAGATCAGGACTTTGTGGGGGCCATTCAAGGGGTTTGATGCGACAGGAACGAAAAAATGACTTCGCCAGTTTGGCCGTATGCTTCGGATCGTTATCCTGCTGGAAAACGAAACGCTCCTCGAGGCCCGTCTTGATGAGATATACCTCGAGATTTTCCCGCAGGATATTGCAATACGACTCAGCTGTCATGACTCCGTCTATTTTCTCCAAACTGCCCACCCCACCCCAAGAAAAGCTCCCCCACACCATCACGTTGCCTCCTTCGTGCTTGACTGTTCCTTGAATATGGCGGTCTTGGAACTCCTCAGCCGACTTGCGCCACACACGATCTCGCTTCTTCCGATTGAACAGCTCGAATTTGGATTCGTCGGTCCACAACACAGTATTGCAGCGGCTTATCGGCGTGCTCCTTGGCGAACTTGAGACGCTTAGCCTTATTCGCCTTGCTGATGAAAGGCCTTCTCACTGCCATCTTGCTTTGGAACCCCTGCGCTTGGATGCGGCGACGGACAGTACGACGCGAAACCGAAAGTTGGAGCTTTTCCTGTATCTGCCGGATCGTAACATTTGAGTTTTTCTTTACCTCACGAATGATTTTCTTGTCCGTTCTGGCATCTGTCTTGCGTTTTCGTCCCCTTCCTGGGCGATCCACCACCGATCCGAACGTTTTCATCTTCTTCAAAATTTTTCCGACCGCTGCCTTGCTGATTTTGTAGTGCTTGGCCACTTCCCGGTGCGATTGGCCGTTATTGACATCGCCAACAACCAGTTTCCGGATGCACAACGGGATCGTACGGGAAATTACTACGTTCTCCATATTTTACAACTTTTTCGAAGGCAGACACGATTACAAATGCTTTAAAGCCAAGCCAGTTGTTTGTGAAACGTCAAAATACTCAAAACAAACAAAATCAAGGGGTCTCACGATGGAAACTTATCGAAATTTTATCGATGTTAAGAGTGGGCACTTTATTTTGTCACTGTTTTTTTTTTTGGGAATAAAAACTGTTTTTGTTCTATAAGAAAAAGTTTTTTTTTATCAGAACAAAATTAAAAATATTAAAAAAGAACATTATGAGAGAGATTTAAGGAATGATTACGATGTGTTTTCGTTCAATTTGAACCAGAAAAATAAAAGACATGAAAAAAAATAAAGTGGGCACTCTATTTTGCCCCTCACTGTACGTACGTACGGTACCAGTGACGCGACGACTGGAAGTGCAACCAGAGTCCCCATTCGAATACATAAACCTTACAAATTTGACAGACGTGTGAAATAGTGCACTGACAAAAGGATATACGGGTGGTAACGAGCCAAATTTGATGAACGCGGAGTCTCGTAGTCGTACCCAGTACCCAGACTGCGACCGTGTCATTCTGAGTTTAAAGGTACTTTGCTGGAAAAGTCTGCTGATTTTACTTTGCTTTAAAAATGGAAATTTGTGGGCTAACATTGACGTACACATCGAACATTGTTGAAAAAGAAAAACACCGACAAGTTTGCCTTTAAAACGGTGCTCCAGTATACACAGCTAATCTGAAAATGACAATCTGTAACGTCAACAGCAGCGCCGGACAAATATAAACAACCCTGCTTCAAAGACAATGGACCCACTCACGCACCATGCTGACCGAAAAGAAAAGACCCAACCTCGGCAAGGCGCGAGGCCGGTGAGAACCCAAGGAGAAATAATATTGAAATAATAAAAATAAATATAAATGTTATTTACCGGATGCCACCAAATGCGTACCCGAGTGGAATATCTAATGATGCGCTCATTCATCGAACAAGACGACCTGTCGGGAATCGACCCGAGCCAACGTCATGTGTCGTACATGCATCCAGTTAGCTGTTGTCGTCGGTGGCGTTTCGGAGGAAATCAAGACATCACGAGAACTGACAGCCAGCGTCACTCAGGGTTAAGGGAAATTAGATAAGCATCGCAAAAAAAACGGAAAGTTTGCAGCAATGCGGACATTCGATATTGCTGAGAGCGTGAATCAAACGGTGATTACTCAACGGTATGTGTACTATTGTATAAATATTCTAATCCGAATTTCCAATCCGCTTTAACAACATTCCCCACTCTCCACTTTCAGGAAAACCATCATCCTAATTGCCGCATAATAATTACATGATTATCATAACCTGTAAATCTTCTGGAAACTTTTTAACGACTTTGCGCTTACGAGAGATTTGCGCTAGTCTGTCCCTAGAAGCATCCACGGTGAACTGTTACATGTACAGCTGAACTCACCCCAATCCGCTGGAATTAACCGCTAGCATCTTCGGTACTTTCTTCTCAAGACGTCTTTTGCAGTCTCCACCCACAGTGCCCACGCCCTCCCTATCAGCCCAGCACTGATGGAAGATAAATGATTATGATACACCTTTTTGCGATGATCCCCTTCCCAGCGCAGGCCAAACAAAAGCTCTGTCGTCTGCTTTTCGGGCTCGGGTGAGAACCGAAGCATTTTGGTCTTTGTTTCCTAAGATTTTCACGTTTCTACCGGGTTTTTCGTGGTAGCCAAAGCGCCTCTAGCCAAACTGGCGGTGTTGTGCGAATAACGGCCGTCGGTAGTGAGAATCGCGTGCAAATCCCCCTAAAAACCCAACCCTGGCGGATGGCACTTACATATAAAATAAGCACACAAACATTAATCTGCTGCAATGTTGTGATAATGCTTTGCACCTCGGTCGCTACTAGTCTACCACCGGTGCTGTGGTGGCCCAGGTACGAGATGTCGGAAGTAAACGGGTACCCATCTATACACACACATGTACACATTCGCATATGTGCATCACTGGGAATATTTTAGAGAAATATAAATATAATCGTAAAGCATAGAAAAAACACCGTAGGGCTTTCCCACTACCATCTGCCGAAGAGGATGACTGTAAGAGCAGGGAAAACTTTTTGTCGTGATGGTTTTCGGTATTGCAAAGTGGAGAGTTTCTTGTAATTTGTTTAAATATTTGTTTACATTTAATGGTATATTTTTGATAGAGCCAAAAACTAAAACACCTTCAGGGCACCTCAGGAACAGATAATACTGGTCGGTATAAGTGAAGAAAGTTGCCATTAGGCTCAACATAGTTCACTACAAACAATATAGCTTTTTAACCATTGTAAATTTTGAAGCCCCTAGCGTATGCAAAAGTGCGTCAATGTGCGGCAAAGGATTTGGTTGCCGGATTCGTCGCTTCTACATTGGTTTATGTGAAAACTCATTTAAGTTATCTTCACTAGAGGCACCAAAGTTCACAGAAATCGTTAAAAAGCTATAATCTTTCATTTTTCCAAGTTTGAGCTCTTGGGCGAAACCTGTGTTTACCAGTGTAATCTAACATGTCGTAGCATAATGTGATCTCGGGTCCAATTAGCGATGATTTGCTTCTCAAAATATTTTGGTTTCTATGCTTAACTTTTAACTCATAAGAATCTGAAATGTTCAGCTCTGAACACTTATTGAATATTATCATAGTAGTTTATAGATTCGCATAATTGTCATAATTACACAAGATCATGGCAATTTAGTTTTTTTTTAATTTTAATTCTGATGTATGTAAAGTTACATGTATTACTTTTCTAGAGTAAAGATAGTTTAAAATCAACACATCACAATTGGCGAAATACAGGCAACTTCAACGATCTCAAGCATCATCTAAGCATAGATAGCCTTCTCGTCCTCAAGTAGACAACCCGTCAGGGCCAGTTCCGATATTATCATGCTAATATGTGAATTTTACGTACGACTTCTTCGGTGATGTAGCTCTAGGAGAAAGAGATGTACCACGTAGCGTTTTAAACGGCTGACTCGGGAACGATTATGGCGTTCCATAACATAACTCCACTCTGTCTCCGGGAAAGTATACTGGAAACGCAAACTCACATTAAGTACAAAATGTCTAAAGCATTATCACACCCCTTGCCGACCTGCACCGGCAGGATCATCACCAGCAGCAGTCAAGCAGTCTCTGTGCATGGTTGGCACCTGATATCTTCTGTACCCACCGACGAAAAGTTTACCGAAAAGATTTTCGTCCTTACCTGTGCGGAGAGGAATAGAACGACAGCAAAATCGGGTTGCGGAAAATATACACTCATAAGTAAATTTTCACCTCGTACGTGTTCGATATCGCTGAGAAATATTTTAAGCTTTCTTGATACGATCGTATGAAGCCCATAAATACAGTTGTTTTGCACAAGAACAAATGGAAGAAGGCAAAGGGAATCTACAGCTTATTTTCTAGCAGAAGTTTGGATGGCTGGGTGTGAAACCTGGTGCTGGGACATGTTTGTTAAACATGCTGCAGGAACACGAGCCAGCCTTTGGTGGCGCATAAAAAATGTCATGTTGCTTCTCGTAATAAACACTTCGTTAATTTTACAGGTTTTCTAAAGCAGGTAAGTAGAACATAAACAGTGACATAAACATGACCATTATTCACCAAATTTTCCCCTTGTAGGTTATCTATTCAACCATCGCAAAAATAATGAATTTAATTTGCATCACCATCATTTAAAGATCTTGTTGTTCATGTTCACCTGATAAAGCTATTGGTGCTTATTACGGGAGTCACTTCAAGGTGAAATCAGAGTGAAGTGAACAAAATCCTATTACGGGACTCACGTAAGTGAGAAAAACGTCGCAAAGTGACATCTGCTGCGGAATCTGGGTTATTATGAGTGTCATATCAGTGAAGTGAAAACGGAAAAAGCGACGTTTCGCGTGGAATTATTTTACGACCATTTTGAACGGTGAAATGATTCCACGAGGATGCCATAAGTTTTAAAGTTGATTGATTTGTGATCTAATGGTAAATATTGGATTTATTCTTCAGTAACGAAACGAATCAGAATTTGATCAGTGCCGCAAAGCGGTAAAATTTTAATTTTTTGCCCGATGAAAAAAATGCAAACTAGTTCAGGAAATTTTCGATACCGAAAAAATATTTTTTTTGATGCCGAATGTCTTAGAAATGCAGAACACGTCAAGATCTGGTGTTATCTAAAAAAACGAAAAAAAAACGTCTTTCTAGGACTTAGAGATTTTTGAGCTGGGAAACAATCTCATTTCACTTGTCCTATTCTCAATTTCACTTCACTGTCAATCTCACCCCAAGGAGGTGATTTTTGTCACCTCACTTGAGGTGGAATCGGGAATAGGTCTAAAAAAGTGAAGTGAGCGTGAGAGTGAAATATATTTCACCGTGAAGTGACTTCCGTAATAAGCACCATTGTGGTTAACGTGAGTTACAACTAAAAAGTATCACAGTTCGAATCGCATTGTATTTTTTGTTTGATATTGATAAGATAAGCGAGTATTTATTCATGCATTAAATTAGTAGTCTTCCAATCAACAAACTACTAGTTATAATCATCCTCGCCATCGATGCGAATCAAGCTTATACACAGTGCCTTTTCCGCATTCCACCAATCGGTCGCGTTGCTCTAGAGGGTAAGAAGGGCCACTTTTTAAAAGGAAAGGACACCGTGTCCGCATGGAAATTATTTATCTCCATCGTTATTATTGCGCCTTAATGTAAAAGAGACGGCAAAACAACGATGGATAAGCAAATTCGCCTCGTTTGCTACTGCAGAGCAGCAAATGACAAACATCGAGCAACAGCAGCAGTAGCAGCAGCCGCCAGCAGTGCAAAGGGAAAAGAGTTATTATTTATTTGCCTACCTCAGACCGAATGTGCTTTGCATTTTCTGTGCGCTTCTTGCTGTGACTATTGGCTTGTTTCGGCGCTCCAGTGTCGTGGGTAGGATTTTTCAAGAAAATGAGTTATATTATTCTTTTCTATTCAACAGTCTGCGCACTGTCGACTGTTCGGGTGCAGGATAATTCCTCACCACTTTCTAACGCAACTGCCATGCACTGACAGCGTCATCCTTTGCTCGATGAATCGCTGCCGGTCCGCAAGATTTATGCCCTTTTCTGGCATAATAATTCTGATATATAAATAATTGTAGAAAATTATTCCTATCAAATTGAAATTTTATCCTCCATACCATCATGACCCAATAGGGTTTTCTGCACCAAATCAAGAAGTCGCGCTTGGCACAACTTTATTATCTCACCACCTCTTGCTGAGCCGGGGACGATTTCGCATGTTGGGGAACGTCCATGTGTCGGGGTAAATGATGGCAGCCATAATGGGATGGAAAATTAAAATTAAACTATTTTATTATGAATAACAATAAATAAGCACAGCGCCGGCGCTAGTTCCAAGGGAAAAAGAAAAGTGGGGCTTATGCTTGATGGTTCGGAGGGGAATAACCGAAACAAATAAATAACAAAAAAGGAGTAAAATGTTTGAAGTTTTGGAGCAGACTGGCATGACAAAAAAAAACCTGCCTGCTCGCCGTGTAGTTCTCAGTTCCCGGGTGATTTGCAATTAAGCAGCGCGTTCACAACATATTCATGAAAAAAAGTCTGCATTCTTAGCTATTCACTCCCAACGTGTAAAGTGGCATAAGTGAATGATTGATAACCACATTAGCATAATGAGAATATAAAAGACCGACGGGGCTCGCGTAGACTTAGAATAAGGGTAAGCTGTGTTCATTTTTATCCGATGAAATATGCGTTTTTTGTGTAGAAGCTTAATTTCTAATGCGACGGAAAATATATGCTCGTATGAAGCTTTTGATTTAAGAGTTTAAAACTAGTATCCGAGGCTGTATGAAAGTATTGAGCGGTTTTTAGCTTACCAAATCCCAACAAATTCACTTAACTGTCCAGGGGCTGTCTTAGTTTGGATAAGCAAAGCATCATATTACATTACCTGAAACGAAACAAAAACAAAACATATCAGTAAAATGGAGCTCGTTATTGTGCAGGAATGTTAGTATCATGAATATCTAATAATGGCTAGCTACTGAAGCGATGTATACTTTGGTCCCTCCAAACAAGCTTCAAATGCGATTAATGATTTTTAATGTCAATATTAAAATTTTGTTTATTATGATTGAAACTTTAACAATATGATTAAACAAGTATACTTTTGGTTGGAATAAGTGCCAAACTGGTGAAATATAATACCAAGAATTAAGGTCTCTAAAGGTAGGCGAAAAGCAAATTCATTTCTTCGTTTACTAAGTGTATGATGAGAAATTGAAGAAATCATCGTTATCAAGGATTTCAGGTTGGCCTGATGATCAGGAAATAAAAAGTGTCCACATAAAACAAACATCTCGTCATTCTAGATGAAAGAAATCGAATCGAATCATAACAGCCTGTCTTATGCCAATGTAGTGCTTGCAACAGATTCGGGATTGCATTGATTGATCGATCGGGGTTAATCAATTTGATGGTGTGAAGCGGTAAATTTCAATAATAATTCTCTTTCAACTCTCTTTTTTCATAAATGATTGGTGCTGATTGAAGAAAAGCATTGTTTAAAAGGGCTTGAAGTCATTCGAAAGAAATGTTGAAGGGACACAGCTGTAGGTAGAGTTCCCACTTCACCATCAAAACAAAGCAACATTAATGGAACTGTATGCCAATTTTAAATTATAAAAAGTGGCTTATTTTTACTGTTTCAGTTGAAAATATGTGGTAGTCCTTAAAAGGACGGTTAGTTCTAGTTTCTACGGAGCCGAATTATTTTCTTCGCCAGCAGACAGCTTCAATATTCGGCACAACAGATGATGAATTCGACCTACCGGAAATTGAAGACCAGCACGAGATAAACGGGACTTTCCCTTGACTTAGCATCTATTGCCTTGACCGGGCATTGTAATTTGTTAATTCGATTGAACGGAATAGCGATGAGGCGATAACCAGCGGAATAGCGATGTGATGATGGGAAAACCCGTGTGATTGTCTTAATCACCTTCGGAGAGAACTTACGTGACAACACCCAGGCGGTGTGGCGTATGTGGTAGAATGAAAGGATTTGAAAAAGGGGACGGACTGTGCTGCACACTGTTTGAAAGTATACAGACCAGCGTTGAGCGCAAGTAACATTAGATTTTCGTCAACGAGCATATCATTAGGATGGTACCAAAGACAAACGGCAGAGCAATCAAGTCCAGACTTAAGTGCGATTACTGTTGCCAAGAAATTTGCTTCGTTAAACACGTTCTTGAAGCAATGTTGAATTTTCATTATAAATGTTGAACATTTGTTCCAAGCGATTAAAAAAAGTGGCGCCAAAAGTCCTTGAAATAGAATTTGTTCTCCTTAAATGCACTAAATGATCATATTTAAATTATTGAGCTAGTTTGAAGCATGTAAACAAGAAATCTGTGATTTAGTAATATGTGATACAGATTCAATGGATTGTGAACAGAAAAGGCAAATAGTTTAAAGGGCACTTTTTTGTCAACATTCATGACGTAGGAGTCCAAAAACGATGGCTAAAAATTAATGTTTGGTGCATTTTTTCAAGAATTTTTTACAAGTTATGACATTTTACGGCCGAAAAGTCTTCCTGTGCCAATAAGAAATGCGGATTACAATTTCAAATGGTATTTGCTTGTTTTGGTGATCTACGTCACAACCCAAAAGCACAAACAACTTTTTACCACTATCAACAACGTTTTAGGGATTGACAGAAAAATAATGAATGCTGCCATAATGCTCAAAATAGTTGCCCTAGAAAGATCATAGCTTTTTTACCACTGTGAATTTTGGTGCCCCTAGCCATTGTCAAAACGCGTCAGTTTACGTCAAAGTGTCGTATAGTATAGTACACGCCAGATCTGGACAGAATCACTAATATATCTCAATTCCGTCCGTACATTCAACCATGACAAGCTGAATCGCTTTGCGATACTATTCGCGATTACTATGTCATCGGTTTAACATGTCGGGACAGCAATGCTGTGCAGTGCGGTTCACCGGGTTCGTCTGTTGGTCCGTCTATGCTCTGCTCCCTGCGGGTCAAGCCAGTTTCCAGAAAACCATATTCTTGTTGCAGTGATCTGTTGTACAAAAAAAAACTGAATTTCTGCGTGCTAGCTTTCATACGTAACTACTGAGAGTTATATTTCCGGTGGGTGTGTCGATGTGCACTCGAGCAAGTAAAACATCAACAAATTGTTTACAAAGCCAAATCGTGTGTATACTTTAGTGTCGGCTGTGCTGAGGGAGATAGGTAATCCCTGGCTGTTTAATTTGATTTCGACCGACACTGAGAGTTTTGCTTGATATTTGGTCTTGTTTTTGGCGTTTGCGTTTAACAAAGCTCTATATTTTCCAATAGTACAATAGTTAGCGTGACATAATCACATTTCTCCGCGCTTTAATGAACGCATAGCTAATTTTCCAATCGAATGTTGTAACTGCTGTAGAATGAAAGTTCCGTTGGAAACTGATTGAGTTTAAATTCAAAAGTGGACAATTTAAGACGTAATTCTATGTTCAAAAAATTGTAAACGATCAAAAAGAGATTCGAATAGTTTCAATTTGATATGCAAATATATCCGTCTATTAGAACCAGAAATACTGAGAATAATAAGAAATTACTTTTTTGAATCAAGGATCTTCCAGATTTTAGAATTCGTTCACAATTTTGAATTCAGATGATAATTTTAAGCAGGCGATGATTAAAATGATGAAAAACCCGGTTTATTATTGAAAGTTATTTCATTGAAATCAACTCAATGTCCAATAACCAACAACAACACATCATTTTGAAATAGAAATAGTAGGCATCTGAAAAACAACATTAAGTGAAGTTGGTATAATAAATTCACTCAAAATAGATCAATTGCACACATGATAGTAAATGCAATTTTCTGAAGAGATGAAGAGCAGCCGCTACCAAACTCTCTCAATCTACTGTTTACTTCACCGCGAGAATGATCGACACGTTAGATTACGAGCACGATTGAGATATAGACAGGTAAATGGAGAAACAAATTGAATTTGGAAAAAATAATGCCTAGTCAGGCTACCATGCCTCACGCGGCTCGAATAACCGCTGATACTTGGGAACGAAATATAATTGTGCATATCTAGTTCCGATGTAATGCTGCTCTCAGACCTTTCAAGGATCATTTGTCAAGAGAACCAGTCAATATTGATTGGCTAGAGCACACGATACTCGGGCGAGGGTGCTATGCTCTAATGGTTGACATCCGTGTTTGATACAAAATAAATGATTCTCGATTGTATTCATATGTGCGTTGATGACTTGCTAATGGAAAGTCGTTAGTGATAATCAGAAATCACTAGACTTGGTAATAGGTATTCTATTAGCAAGTGATAAATGACAACAATATAAATAATGACTTCTATCATACTGTGATGATTAGTTTACTCTGTAATTAGCAGCGTCAGTCGGTTAGTAGCCACATGTAGACCGTTGTTTTTAATCCAGTGTATGCAAAATCTACTCCAAGAAAAATTCGAAATAAATCGAATGGCCTGAATTCTACTAAGATTCGAAACCACGACCACGCGCTTGTGAAATCGGGCTACGAATCTAAACCAGGCTTCAGTTGACATTAAAAATTCTTACTTAGACAAAATGGGATTTGAAGTTGATCAAACAAAGTTCGCAATGTCATGAGGCTAAGCAAAAACTTTACGCTTAGCACCGACGTTAAGATTAAACGTCTGGGAAGATCATCAACGGTTGGTTATCAGTCCAGTTTCTCGGTGGATTTCGATTCGATGGAAACGTGCTTCCGCCGGACTGGTAGCAGCAAAACAAAGCTCTTATAGATGGATTAAATTAAATTACATATTAATGATCGGACTTGGTCTGAAGGCACTTTCCTCTGATAAGCCCGGCATCCAGACACAGAGGGCCGCGCCCATTCGTGTTTCTTGCTAGGAGCAAGCTAAATGAAATGCCTTGGTAGCATCTGAAAATTAAGCAATAATGAGCTAATTAAATTCAGTTTTATTCCTTTTTACCCCGCTTTGGTACGGTCTGGTGTCAGTGTCTGATCGAAACATCCATCGACTGAGGGAAAACGGTATATTTCTTGTCAATACTTGGTCCTGCACCACATTGGCATCCTACTTTGCACATTTTTATGTACGTATATATACTATATGGCACATCGAGTAGCGTAACTACATTCTCGTGGCGCTATATAAAACCCATAAATATACTGGCTGAAATGAAGCTCTTGTAAAATGTTGCAATGATTATTACAAATATTAGACGTTCGTCGCTTTCTCTCGGACCCCTTAAACCAACGAGTGACGGGTGATTAGGGTGCTAGTGAGCAGTTTTATTGTTTTATAAATCATAAATTCAGAGTTTAATGTTCGTAACCGATACCACGTTGCATGTTACATTTTTTTTTTCGAAGTGAAGCATTATGATGTAAATATATGCAAACACTTGGACTTTAGTATAACCGGATGACTTCTGTTTTTGCAATTTTTTTCTGCTAACCGTTCAATTGTGCAAAGTCGCGACCGTTTTATATGATAAACACTAAAGCGGTGCTTAAAGTTTTAACAGCGTTTAATTATTATGTTTTAATTTAACGTAACAAGGCTACCTGCAAACCGAAACACCATTAACGGTGCTTTTAGTTATGGCACAAACCGCAAACGTATGCAGACTGGCTGTTAACGCGACTGCAATAAAACCGAATGACCTGTTTGCATTTAGAGCGAGAGCCGAAAGGCGTATGCGTTTGTCGACCGGCAGCAAATAAGGTTCATAGTGCAATACTGCTTCTTGCTGGGGGAAACAAGTGCTTTATTTATATATTGGAGAGAACATTAAGGGCAACGATGAAATCTTGGACGAATCTGCTTTTTAGACGTATTAAAATCTATATGGTACTTCATATTTATTTTGTATTAAGTTTACATGAGTACTTTTTTTCTTCATCTATCATTATCAGCTGGTTTTGTAAACAGTGAATCAGAAAATATATTTTTAAGTCATCGGCGTAAATGATTTTGCAACTCAAACGCAATTTCGAAGCAAACGGCGTTGAAAAACAGCGTAATCAACAGCGAGCCAAAGTTGCTGCGTTTGAGCACTCCGGTTGGCCATTTTCTGGAAATCAGAAATTTAGAAAAATTCCCACGTTTGACATTCCAGCGCATCCTGAGAAGGAACTATCAAGAACAGTTTCAAAGCAAAGTTTAAGCGAATCAAAATTATCGGAGTCAAATATAAGACTTTGAATTCTAAAAAACGGAGCGCCTAGGTTTTCTTGTATTTCCCTTTCGAACTAATATCGGAATCTTGAATCACTACACAGCACATAGCCGCCAATCAGACAGGCTCACACGGTCAGAGTAGAGTAGGGAGAGAGTGCAGCGGAGCCAGTCAACCGGGGCCTGCCAACAGACCGTGAAGTGAACTGCTTTATGACACATTCCGTAGGGGCAAAAAAGATCCGAACGCCCGCTCCTGGGCCGGATAAGGGAACGTGCTTGTGGGAAGAACCCCAAGAACAACCGAGGGGCAGTGCTCTTCGCGCGAAAAGTAAATTATTTGCATAATAGTTTCAGTGCTTCAGTGGTAATTTATCAGACGGCGAGAAAACTGTGTAGCACTTCATTTTACGAGTGGCAGAAAATTGGATTAGGAATTAACTTAATGCGGTTCCAGGCGAGGAACGAAGGGTCATCCTGGCGGAACCACAGAACTACCCGGGGTTCGGCTAGACTTTAAGTGAATGTAATCAATCACTGTCCAATTGAGTAAATTAGTAAGTGGTCAAAAGGCGGTTTGCTACGCGTATTTCGAGTAAAGCGAAAAGGTTCGCATATTTTATTTGTTCTACAGTGCAGCGCCCAATGATATTGAACTGGTATATTTTGTACAAAGTTGCAAGTTTCTGATGATTAGATCTTGGAAAATTTCATCCAAAATACTTCCGGTCACTATAGTTTATTTATTTATGCCCACGAACCTTTGGGGAGCGAAAAAGTTTTTTCTGTTTCCTTGAATCGATTCGATTGGCCTGCCATTCAAGATTAAATAATACCGGAGAGCCCTTTTTTGCTTTGTTCTTCTGCATTCTGTTAACCTAGGAAAAGATTTGCAGAAGGGTGGCAAATCTCTACTGCCTTCGAAAGCTTCAATAGTATATTCCAGTATCACTCGAACTGAAATATCCACTCACTTGAGCCGCTTTCGAATAGAAACCAATCGAATGAAATTGTCGATTGGATGTGAGATGTGTTTTTTTGAAGAGTACAAGCGAGAGTGATTTTGGAAGGTTTTTTTTAAATGCAAAATATTTGTAAGTTGAAACGGGGTGAACCTGATGTTATGTAAGTTTTTGGATTTTGTTTTTGTCACGTTGAGAAACAATTTCTAACAGCCTGACGTTTTTCACCTTGAACACGTTAAAATAATTGTTCATCAATATTTAAAAACACCGAGAAAAATTTTCTAAGCAAATCTAACGAAATAAGCAATATTCAGCACCTGTTACTTCGCCTACCGTTTCACTCGGTCAGTTGAATTCTGCTAAGTCAGAGGCCACTAGTTGCTGGCGCGCTCGAACTCGACACGTCTTACACGGCGTGTAATCGTTCACGTCCTCGTGAATTACCTCAATCAGGCACAAATTTTCCGGGAAAGTAGGCCTCGATAAACATTCGCTGGTTGCGCTTTTTCCGAGGCGAATCCTGTACCCCTTCACGCTCCTAGGTCCACAATCCTTACAGGCCGGTCGTAGGCTAATTGTTAGTTTACACGGCATTATCACATTGCCTTGCTAGCTAGCCTATCGGCAGCGCACTTGTGGCGAAACCATAGTTTCTTCGTACTTAGCTAGGGAATAAATATCCTCCGTGTATTGTTTCAACATTTTTCTTCATAGTAGGTATATCAACCATGTTATGGGAAACTTTTACCATTTTCTCGCAATAGGGTACAGATTGCTACTGTTCAACACACAGGTAGCAACCTTCACGAGAAATCTTGCAAACGGCAGCTGAATTAAATGCTAATGATGTTATAAACTTCTAATGATTCTGTATCATCGACCCGCACAGAAGATTATCGACAAGAAAAGCGCGATTTGCAACCAGCCTCGATTTTACAGAAAACCCACCAACAAGGCTCGCAGGCAAGCAGAGGCGTTATGAGTCCCAGAAGGTGAATGCATGAATAATAATAATGCCTCGATATGATACCCTTTTTTTTTAACCGAACCTTGTTGCTGTAGTTTTGAAAAACCAGGCCGGGGAAAAAGGGCACACATATAATTAATAGTAGGTTTTTATAAAGCACACGCGGGGGCCTCCACTTGCCGTTCGCAAACCTACACAGGAGTGAACATAAATATTTTCGACGGATGTGAGCATAAATAAATTATTCAGCCTTTTTTGCACCGTGTGTTCGCTGTTTATGTGAATCACAGTGGGTTGCGGTAGGGTAGAATTGCAACAATGATTTTTTTTTCACCGAATATTGAGAATTTAACGTTAACCACTTTTGATATGTTTTGCAACTGGTTTTCTAGAAGCTTTTTTCTATTTAGCTACATTTTTACTACTGCTCTTTTGTCCACAATGTGCCATAGTGCATACCAGTTATCGGGATGGGGAGAGGGAATGACTGCTGACCGGAGTAAAAGTGCATAATAACTCCGCAAAATAGTGCATTTGTTGTTTTTGTGTATATGTGGTGCAGGCAGTCGTAAATTTTCTTCCCTGTTCCTTATGCATACTCGTCAAGCGCTATAATTGTGCCTATCAAAATATCTCAAACGGCTCCATCGTCCATATCTGAATGCTCTCATCGATTGAACCAAGCGCCGCTTCGAGTTAGCCATAATTTAATTCGCTTTAAAATGGGCAGAAATTTTAAGACCTTTTCTCCGTTCGTTGGCCAGTGCTGCTGCCCGGTTCAATTATTGCTTTACACTTGCATTTAAATCGCTTTTTTATTCGGTACTTAATTTCAGTGGGGGTTGCACCATTTTTTTTCTCAACGAATTTCAGCAAAGAACAGGCGTGAGTGGCTTCCCAAGAATCGGGCAGCCCCAAAGCGAAACGATTATACCGCAGCCGTAATGAAGGCGCAGAAGGCGCCTCACGCTGATCGTATATTAATTTTTTGTGATGTTGTTTTTTGCTACGGTTTTCCTCTTTCTCATATTAGTTATTAAGTGGTTAAGTGGTCTCGGTGATGAGGAAGCCGATGAGCATAGTCGTATGAATTATAGTGGAGGCCCCACCGTTTTCGACTGTTCGGTTCCCTTGCAACATGGGAACGTGAAAATAATTGAAATTGCACGTGAAAACTTGAAGCCATTAAAATTTCGATAAAAAAGTGCATTTTTTTAAACATATTTCATATTTATGAATTTTTTGAAGGAGTTTTTTTTCCAATACGATATATGTATTACTAACTAATAGAGTGCTCCATTTGTGATTAAAAATATTTTTACAGTCAAAACGGTTTGTTTGATTGGTATAGTGTTTTTGGCAAAGTTGTAGATTAGTAAAATAGGCAATGTATGGAATTTTACGAGGACTTAGAAAAAACAAATTTCCCATCCAGGCGGGACTCGAACCCGCAATCTTCGGCATGGTGTTCTGGCCAATTGAACTACTAGAGAGGTATTCTCCCCTGAAAATAATATCAATTACCGTCTACTATTGTGTCCCGTGTCCGCCTCGATCAACCACATAGACTGCCTTGTGGTAGTTGTTTTTGTAACTGAAAGATTGCCTCTCTCTCTCACGCTTTGTATAGCGACTTACTATATTTACTTGTGAGAATCGACGAGACGATTCAGTTGGTTGCGGAACTGTTCATAAGTCTAACTACCTTCTGTAATAAGTTCATAAAGAAAAGTTCTAGATTATAATTTTATCCTTCAACCCTTTCCGACCGAGCACACACAATTGTGTAGGTAAAAAATGACGGATAACAAAACCTTAACCGAAGTAATCCCTATATAAAAACATTTGCTTGCTCCGGTTTTTTATTTTTCGTAGCAGCTGTGATGTTGATACTTGGCAAATGACAATGAATAGCACATTCAAAAAGCGAGAGAGAAGGTTTTGTTTAAGTCACCTTCTACTAATTATATGGGTCCGGTCAGAAAGGGTTAAAAAAATATATATATCCTGTAAAAAAATTAAATAATTTTTTTTCAAGAAACTTTTATTTTGTTTCCTAATTTCTCCATAATCAGACAGTCGTCAACGTTTAGGTTATCTTTCGAGTTTCTCTCTTGATTCTTTTTTTTTTGAAAAATTCTTATTTTTGGAAAAAAATTGTTTGGAGTGTATGTTTTTTTGGGAAAGACAAAATTATTATCTACAACTTTGCCTTCGATCTTTGACGTCACACCGATCAAACTAACCGTTTTGATTGAGTCTAAAAATATTTGAAACCATCGATACCTTCCCAACATAAATTTTTTCAATAGCACAAAATCGCATCTTTTGGCCATAGAAACGTCTATGCAAAGTTTCAGTCAAATCAAAAATGACAATTAAAAAGTAGAAGGTTATATCTGGCACACAGCCGCATTATTGATGTAGGACAACGAGGAGTTATTACTCATTAACACAACAACACAGTGAGCAAGAGAGTAGAAAACTAAAATTACCACGTCCCTAATTGATACTTGCTGAGGTCATTGATGTGGGCCCCGTGGTTCTGTGGTTAGCGATGTCGGTCGGCTAGCTCTCCCACACGGTTGTGATATCGGGTTCATTCCCTATCAGATCGAGGATCTTTCCGAGGTGGAAACTTTCTCGACTCAGTACTAGGGCACGGTGTATCGTTGTACTATTCCTACACATGCAAAATGTGCCAAAAACAATATTGATAACGAATTCTCTCAACTAATCTAGTTGATCGAGACCGCATTAGCCCTCCAGGCTAGCATGCGATATTGTTTTGTTAGAGATCATTGATTTCAATTTCATCACAGCTTCAATAGTCAACGCAAGTTTTCTTCTTTTTTCAACAGGTGTAGGAATAATTGCTTGCTCCTGACGACACTTTCGGAAGTCTCCTGCCGCCTGTCTGTATTGCTTTTATGCATGAAAATAATCTTGAGATCCTATTTTCCCATCAGCATTGCATTTCCCCACCAACATCCGACGATATATATATATATATATATATATATATATATATATATATATATATATATATATATATATATATATATATATATATATATATATATATATATATATATATATACCATTAAAAAAATATTTTTATTAAAAAAAATTGTAAATAAACACAAAATTTCAATTAAAAAATGAAGTTATTTTTTTTAACTTGAAGTTATTACGCAACTTCAGGATGGAGAAATAATCAAATTTTTTATGGAAAGTTATAGTTTCCTAAAAATTTCGAATTTTTACATTTAAGGTGGTAGTGTGTAGAAGCCACCACGTGGTCGACTACTAATTTTCAATGCCACAAGACTCGGGAATAGTTACACTGAAAATATATTTTAGTTTATTCCACGAAAACGTATGTTTTATATACAAAACCTTTTGTTATTTTCTGCAACGAAACCAATGCGTAATAAATATTAAGGTACTTTCGTCAGAACTGTCAAAACTGTTACAGATTTATATTCGTATACGTAACGAAAGGTTTTAAAAATAAACGCAATCAATCGTACAAACAAAGGCTGCATAATGTAAATAGTACGAAAAATTAGTAAGCTCACGCAAGTAATTCGTACACAGAACGCTGCATAATGTAAATAGAACGAAAAATTAGTATTATACGAAATCAAAAATAAAAGAGAGAAAGATTGATCATCACCGGTTTTTGCCACAACGCGATTCTAGTTCTATCGATTGCGAGAGAGCGACGACGCGCGCCTTCCCAACTTAACCCCAGAGACGTACAAATGTTCACGAAAGTTATTTCAATACGAAACCTGAGCTGAGCGGAGGTTATATGTATCGCGGCGGTTCTATCGATGCGAAAGTGAAGTTTTTTCAGAAACGTATAAATGTTCTCTACCTCATCGTGGAAAAGCAACGGATTCGGACCAAGTGTGAGAGAGAAGGAGTGGAACTCACGACCATCTGCTTATCAAAGCGGACTCTGTAACCATGTGGCTACCAGCTCTGTTTATACGAAATCAAAAATCACAGAACACCTTCAAGTAATTACTCGTTGTTATCCACGTTCATACGAAAGTACATTCGTGAATTGGACAAACTACGCGTAAGTTGCAATTCTATTCGATAACTTGCAATTCGAATGTTCTATAAAATCAACAAAAGTGCTGTACACTCTACGAAATCCATGTTTACGGATTGTGCGTGAGTGGAATAACGAAAAAATATTTGCAATGTGGTATATCTTTAATGAGTATTAAATATGAAGGTACATACTTTCGTCAGAACTGTCAAAATGGTTGCAGATCTCTATTCGTATAGGTAACGAAAGGTTCAAAAAATGAACGCAATCAATCGTACAAACAAACGCTGCATACTGTAAATAGTACGAAAAATTAGTAAGCTTACGCAATAACATGTACATTATACGAAATCAAAAATAACAGAACACGAAAATTTCGTTCAAGTAAAAACTCGTGCTCCCGTTTTTTTTTGTTCGTTGTTATCCACGTTCGTATGAAAGTACATTCGTGAATTGTACAAATTATGCGTAAAGTTGCAATTCTATTCGATAACTTGCAGTACGAATGTTCTATACATCCAGCAAAAGTGCTGTACAATATGCGAATTTCATGTTTACGAAATGTGCGTGCAGAGAATAACGAAAAAATATTTTCAGTGTAATGCGTTATCTATAAAACACTATTTTATGTGTTCGTCACCATAACAAACTCGAAACTCGAACTTTTGGTAGCTCACATTCTTAATGCATCGGTTTTCGAGTTACTTTGAATTTAGGTTCCATTTATTTTTTTATTTTTAAGAAAATCACGGCTTTCTCAATTTTTTGTACACTTAAATGTATGATCATTATTATACAGCTCATTCCTCGACAACAGGACGATCAAAAATTAAACTGCTCCAAGACAAAAAACAGCAATTGGTATTTGACTTTCCCGACATCGGACATCGTCCAGCTGATGGGCAAGATCGTAGCCCGAAACCGGTCGACGAAAAAGGTAAATTTACTCCTTTTTATGTTTCGTAAGAATAATAAGTGTTATGTCCTGTCTCGCGTCGTCGCGGTATGTGATTGTTCTTACGTTGGCACAAGAAAATTAATAGAGTGGTATTTGACTTTCCTACTTTTATTATTATCACATATGTTTGCTAAGCTGAACCCAATTATTAGCATTGTACTTACAAAAACAAGAACTATGACAGTTAGTACTGATCTTTTGCAAATATACAACTGATCTTTTGCAAATATCAGGGTGGCCAGCAGATTTCCAATTTCAAATTACCGGTTTTCCCGGTTAGAAATTGATATTTTTCCCGGTTATGAAAAGCATAAATATACAAGTTCAACCACGTTTATTCATTAACAAAAAAAATATGTGAAAGAATTTTGATTTTAATATCATTATTTCATTTCGAAACTTGAAAAGAGCTAACTACTTCGACCCTCATCTATTTGCTGTTGATTTTTCGACTTTTAATGGCTGAGGAATGCAACTCGGCCCATTGAGTAAATCCTGAACGAGGTCTAATACAAAGGGCACACTTGGGGCTATTTGAAACGTGTAGCGTGCAGAAAATATCATTCTCTCAAAATTTTCATTATTTCACCCAGCCTCAAGATATAATTTAAATTCAATGTGAGCTTCATGCTTCAGAATATTTTCACAAGAGTTTTAATTTTATTTCAAACCGTTCAATTTTCTGTCATTTGAGACTTACATAAATTAATTACTGGTTTAATTAAACTGTTCAACGAAAGCGATATTTGTAACTTTCTGCACTCTCTGGTTGAGTTTTTCGACGTTTTGTAGAGCTGGTTTTTGTTTTTACAAAACTTTAATACATACGTTTTCACAAATTTGGAATTTAAATTCAAAATTGTTTGGCTGAGCTTCGGAAACGACAAATCTTTGCAATAATTTTCTATTATTTCAAGCCATGAGAAATCTCATCATTGTTTCAAGCTTAATTACGGATTTTAGCATTATTCAAAGTGCTTATTTAAAAATAAAATATAAAAATTCGTTTTCCACTAATTCTGAATTGAATTTTAAATATAATTGTGGATTTTATTGAATTCAATTTGGAATCTATTCTAGGGTATGTTTTTCTAACTTCTGGTCAGACTGAAATTCAGCAACTTTTCAACTAAATACCCCTTTTTGACATCATTATCTCATTTAAAATTTAATTTTAAATTCAAATGACTTAAAAAAAATTACTTCAAAATATTTTTTTCTTGTTTCCTAATAACTTTTTCATAGTCATTTTTAGTGAATGAGAGGAAACATTCTAGTTATTTTTCAGAGTTTTCAAAATAATTTGAGCACATTTTTTGACCCTGAACCGAGATAACTTTTCGCCTTGCCTGAATCTGCAATAATAGCCGTTTT
Source organism: Wyeomyia smithii (assembly GCF_029784165.1). NCBI lineage: Eukaryota > Metazoa > Arthropoda > Insecta > Diptera > Culicidae > Wyeomyia > Wyeomyia smithii. The sequence goes on from NC_073696.1 coordinate 37,642,546, forward strand.
TTGGAAATTGTTTGAGAACCAACTTTTTGCTTTTTTCAACTTTATTATTACCCATTTTCTGGTGTTCAGCGACTTTGCTAGATTTAGTTTTCAAATTGGTTTATATTTGTGTTGTTTGTTTCATTCGGGCTTAAATACAATTTTATTCACATAAAAAACGCGACGCGCTAACGGACACAACACTTATTGTTCTTACAAACGTAAAAGGACAACAAAAAATTACCTTTTAAGTCGACCGGTTTCGGTCCCCGTGTGGACCATCTACTGGACAATGCCCAACTGATGACATATAGAAAATTGCACAGCTTCATACTGGTACAGTACACGTCGGAAGGGGGGTGGTGTTAAATTATCTTCTGTTTCGTCAATTGGAATAAGGCAGAAGTTATTGGGGCATCATCTTCGTTCATCAGTGGCTTATCAGCAGTCTCGATGAACATAGATTCCCAAGCGTTCAAATGTGAAGGTTTTCTGACACATTTTTTCAGTTTTGCGTTATCCCAGTCTATCACATGGTTGTTCTCCTTAGAATGGACGGCCACGCTCGATTCGTTGGGTCTATCGTTGTCAACAGCGTTTTTATGTTCTTTTAATCGGACTTTAAATTTCCTGCGGGTTTGGCCAATGTATATTGCAGGGCAACTTTTACATGGGATCTCGTAGATGCCTGACATTTCGTCCCTCGGAATTTTATCTTTCAAAGAACATAAGAGGTCCTTCAGCGTATGATTACTCTTATACGCTGTCCGAAATCCGCCTCCCGAAGATCCACAAAAATCCGGTGGCAATGAGGCCTATCTCCTCCAACATTTGCACACCGACAGAGAAAATGGCAGCATGGCTAGTTGACGAAATGAAACGGTACCCGGTGATTCACGGGAAAAGTGTGAATAATTCCGTTGATTTGGTGGAAATGTGTCAAAAAACCTTCACATTTGAACGCTTGGGAATCTATGTTCATCGAGACTGCTGATAAGCCACTGATGAACGAAGATGATGCCCCAATAACTTCTGCCTTATTCCAATTGACGAAACAGAAGATAATTTAACACCACCCCCCTTTCCGACGTGTACTGTACCAGTATGAAGCTGTGCAATTTTCTATATGTCATCAGTTGGGCATTGTCCAGTAGATGGTCCACACGGGGACCGAAACCGGTCGACTTAAAAGGTAATTTTTTGTTGTCCTTTTACGTTTGTAAGAACAATAAGTGTTGTGTCCGTTAGCGCATCGCGTTTTTATGTGATTAATACAGTTCTTACGTTAGCACTAAATCGAAAAATGAGTACAATTTTATTGCTGCTTAGAAACAATATTTGCCTTTTCGAGCTAAATAAGAAGCTTGTTTTGTGTTTTCTGAATCCGCCTTCTAAATTTCAGAATTTCCAACAAAAATCTTTATCAAAAATTGATTTTTTTAAGTGGAGAAAAATCAGTTTTTACATTAAACAATGAACTTCAAACTCTTATTACTAATCAACTATATGCATAATTAACACTAAATGTAATGCATATTAAACATCAATCTATTCTCTAACGATGCGGAATAGCTTCGTCGTGCAAATTTTTGCTTATTTTCCGTCGGTCTATTCCCGCCACTATTGTGTCAATCGTCAACACCCGGGAATGCGACTTCAACTAGGGTCCTAACTAACGACCCGTTGGTTAACGGACCGGCGCCAACGGCCTCACTTTCCCATGCGATATAAGAACTCAGAGATTTTTCTCCTCAGAAAATCTCCGGAGGATTGAATTTGGATCAGTTTTGGTTGATTGTGAGTGGTTCACGTCATCACACAACCATCGACACTTATGGTGTTGGGATTCGAACCCAGATCCAGCGTGGTTGGTGGAGGAGTTAATCGCTTTAGGCTTTAGATATTTTTTATCATAGTTTAGTTTTTGCCTATTTCAAGTTAACATATAAAGCCTGATTGGAATCATTCTTGACTTCTCTGGCCTTCAAAATATTTTTTAGTAATTTGAAGTGTCAACATTCCCTGGGCTTTTCGTTGGCGATTTGTAACCTAAAATTCGAATCTTGTTTCATCAAATAAGTTATTATCATTATTATTATCATTATTATCAATTTTAACAAAAAATATGGATAATTTGGTACATAACTTTGAAACATACTCAGACATAAATAACATCAGACGCTGATCCTGTAAAGTGGTGATTGTTTTGATGTTTGATCGGCACTTACTATTGAAGTCCTTATCAGTGTGAATGAGAAGGAAGACAACTTTGAAAAAAAAATGGCAGCCAACTGTTAGTGTACAGAACTATTGCGGGGCTAGCGCTAGGATCTTATTGACTATAACGGTCGTCTTTTTTAGCCGAGAATCTAACATATGACGACTGGCTTGTTACTCCAGCATCTTACCCTGAGACCAACTAAATAGTTCCTTGTGTCTTTCAGTGTTTGTGAGATGGCAGAAAATGTATAGCGCGTTGAACTAATACAACAGATCCCACGCATGTAGTAAATGAAAAATAATGTTCAAAATAAATATGAGAAATTTCCCGGTTTAGTATTGAAATGCCCTGGTTTTCCCCGGTTTTCCAGGTTCATTTTCGAATTCCCGGTTTTCCAGGTTTTCCCGGATCGCTGGCCACCCTGATATATACAACACTTCGAGTATTTTTTCTAAATCTAAGTTTGGACAACTATTGCGCTCTCGAAAAAAAATTTAGTTCAGAGTCACAGCCCCGATTGTTGATGATTGGCATAACAGTAGACGGAAAACAAGGGAAAATTACAAAACAAAAACTTGTTTATATAATTTGCAGTTCAGACTGATTTTTTCATGCAAACTGCATAAAAACCGCTCCAAACTGTCAAGAAAGGTGAAAAAAAAAAACAATATAGAAAATTTTCGACCCGCAAAAAGAGCAAAATTTGAAGATGCTATACTTACGTGACCTAAAATCGATAGAATAATCGTTGAGAAAACCTTTCTTCTTAAATTTTGACAAACTTTTAAATGTTCTCAAAATTTTTTTCATCACTGCGTTTATGATAATTCGATTTTATGGAGACAACGAACTTAAGCCTCTAAAAAAAGTCTCAAATATGACAACCATAACACGTACCAATCGAAATAACACGGCACTGTATCTTCGAGAGCAAACACGCCTTTTCTCGCATCGAAATAAAATATTCATAAAATTGGAACCAGTCAAATACAGATTTATCACATAATAACCCAAAGTAATAATGCACCCGAATTCAGCTTTTTCTCCGTAGTCCGATAAATTCTCCCGAGTAGGCTCTCGATGGGTACAGGAGAAGACAAAATACGACAGAGTCCAATCGTAAATAACGCGGGCCCGAAAATCAAAATAAGTAAGAGTTCATAAAACATTCGTAAAAGTGTTTCTGAAATTGAAATGTCTCATTCCGACCGGCGGAGAAGCTCTTGGACACAACTACCGCCTGGTACGAAGGAAGGCATGCATTATGTACCAATGAGATTTTTTTTATATCCAGTTGGATAACGCAGGCTTGCGTGCATGTGTTATGGGTGACGCACACCAACCGGAATAGACGGAGTATCGCATTATTTTATAGTCGGTCGTCCCTCTTACGATGGTCAGTCAGCAGCCGGCAATTTGGGAAAGTGAGATATAAAATATAAATATTTCACGTCAGACAAAAAAGAGTCAAAAGTGATATGACTGCTGTTGGTGGCAAATTGTAAACATTATGTTTACGCGTACTTTATCGGGAACGCGGCAGACTTTGGAACATTTGTTGAGCACCAGAGTAACTGATATTTTATTTATTGTGATATGACGATCATATCTAGAATATTTTCATATTTTGTTAGGATTTGATATCATTTGATTTTTGTTCAGAATGGAAAGAAGGGATCTAAAACAAATCTTGATTCCCTCTCCGATGGAATTACTAGTTCAAAAGCCATCTTGAATTTAAATCGACTTACTTGTTTCTTAGGTAACATTTATTTGATTCTGGTAGGATTGTATCCTAAATAAACCTTCAACAAATCCATAAACCATGCTTTTAGTTAACTGTTTCGCATATTAACAACCGTTCCACTATTAAACGTCACCATTTTTTCCCTGAGATCATCAGTGTGTCACGCCATAAAACAGTTTACGGCGTCACAAAATTAAAATTAACGAGAATAAACAGAAGCCCAGGGCAAATAGTTTGTCCTCGACATCATCCCCCTTTCCTGTCGTCGTTGAGAAGTTTATGCAGTTGCAGCAACTCAATCTTGCAGATTACAAACATCGACTGTGTGAGCGAGATATTAGAATACACGCAACACAATAAATGTGTTTTTTTCTTCCTTCCATAAACGAATACAGTTGCAGTGTTTCTCATTGAATGGGACGAACAAGCGGAGTGGTGTGGTGAAAATTTTTGCAATAAAACTGCATTGTGTTCCTTCGAAGTGGTAATAACCGTAAAAAGATTGCGGAAGTAAATGTACAAACGCTCACTTTTTAATGAGGGTATCCAAGTTTTAAGCTTTGCGATTATATTTGAAATTTTATTATGACGGTTCTTATATGAATAAATGGCGTAAATGCAAAACACTATCCTGGTGTATGTGAAAGTGCACTATCGAAGCTTTTTTTTCTAAATTTAATCTATTCATTTTAACGTAAGATTTATATGGTACTTCAAGGAATTTCGCATAAATGACGATTATTAGTAACACAAGCAAAATCAAAGCTTGTTTCTAAGTCTGTGAAAAAGTATAATATTAGAGAATTTCACAAGTGACTGTCGAATTCGTTTGTGAGGCCTTGAAATTAGCGTTACTTACACTATGTTGTTATAGACCGTTTTATGCAATAATAACATGCTATTGATGATAGTTTTATAATTGAAAATTTCCTGTTCATCATCATGAATGTAAAGAACAGAACAAACGAATGTACACCATTTTATGTACAAACCATTTTAAAGCTGACGGTCCCAACACCTCGATTCTAGCTTGACTCTTCTCATTCCATCATACGTTGAGTTCTACATTAGTTGTCCGTTCGTGAAAAAAAACTGTCCCATTTCCTGACGCCCGATGACAAAGCACCAATTCAGTTTTCCTCGTTACCATTAGCTTATTAGATGCGGCCGTTGTGAACCGAAACAAAAACTAAACACATATTTTATGTCCTATTTACATTAGTAATCTCCTTTTTTTCGTTTCTCTCTCCTAGACCACGTCATTCATGTACATTCACACTGCCCGTGTGCCGCTAGCTGGCGCGACTCGCGGAATCCGTTGAAACTCATTTTCCGCATCGAAATAGCGGACCACTCAGAGCCACAAAGGAGCCTACATCCAGGCTGCAGTAGTTAAATTATTCAAATTGACCATTTCCAGTGTTAGTTTTTCCCTCTCGTTTCCGCTGGATTTGTCTGGCACTACTTACGTAACCAAATCGGATCGCAGTTAGAGCAAAGAAGTAGCGACGCAGCCTGCCAATTTCTCCTAATTTAGCGTCTTTATTACGTTCAACTTTCTTTATGAACAGTACGACCGTTGTATTTTAATCCTGGACTGGGCCACAATCAGTCGCCGCAACGAGGAAAAGGCACTAGATTATATAATTCATGCCGTACGACGAGAGAGAGAGATAGAGAGAGAGCACATCATCTATGAGTGAATGCGAATCCTTGTGCAGTGCATTTCATCAGTGCCTGTGCGGCGGGAGCGAAAAATAATTGAATTTCACTATTTGCATAAATCTGAATTTCTAATTCCGCTATCCTTCGGAATGAACGAGTGTGCCCGGGCGCGGGCTGCACTCTCAATCTCGAGTATGAAATCGTTGATCCGTGCTGTCGCGTCTTATCAATCTAGAAGATTACTTCCGCAGCAGTAGGCTGCGCCGAAGTGTCATAAGGATTGAGCAGGATGGGAAATTTGAAGAAGTCAGTGGAGTTCAGGTTCACTTAGCAGGGCAAGAAAAAAGTTCTTTCGGCATGAACATAGCAATCAGAAGAATCACCGAATAAAAAGCCAAAGAATTTAACAGCAACAAAAATTGATTTCGGCAACTTTGCGAATTTTTTTTACGTATATTTACGTCTTTATTTTCTATACTGGGGTACATTCTGTAAAATTTGAAAAGAAACTGGTAAAAGCCCCGTCGGATTTCAAGCGATGATAACAGCATAACCACATGATGGATAACAATTACCAACATGTTCTTGGATAGATCAAATATTAAACAATTTTGTAATACATTATCCTTGTTATTTCATTACTCGGCGGTAAAAATTAACAAAAAGTTTCAAGGACAAATTTACGCGAACAATAAACCAATCATATGCGAGCATGCCTAGCACAGACGACAAGAATAGACATCAACCAATAACTGTGACACTCCCTATCTAAACATATAAAAAAGCAGCCCTGTCTGTCTGCAAATGAAACCAAATTTGGCATGTAAAAGTTTATAATGGCAAGAAAATATTTCAATGGTGGTTCGATAGCCCTCCCTCTTCTGAAAGGGAGGGGTCCCACACAAATGCAATACAACTCGAGAACTAATCAAGTAGGGCCGGATTTAGAAGCTGGGGGGCCCGGGCCAAATTTGTTTGTGAGGCCCTTTTTTCTTAACACATTTAGAGGCAACGTTCTGGAAGGTGACGAGCAAAAAAAAGTCGCCCTAGGACTAAAGGAGTCCCTTCAATCGGGAGGCCCGGGGCATTTGCCCCCTTCGCTCCCCTCAAATCCGGTCCTGTAATCAAGAATATGCAATCAAATTTCGTACGTACAAGTTTTCAAAGCCAAAAAATCACAGGAGGGTTGTGGGCAAAGCCACGACCGCAAGGTTGAAGTAGAATACTTTTACACAGCTCTACTTACGGCTGTACATTAACCTACGGCCGGCGAATCGGTTCGCGCCGCTTTTCGCGTTTAGCCTGGCCTAATGCGCACGGCCAACACAATAGAAAGGTGTTTCCATATGAAAATTAGACATGGCTTTACTGCAGTAAGTGTTGGCAAATGCATCAACAATTGTTCAATTCCATATCGGATATGATGCAATCGCATCTGTGTAATATTACCGACAGTAATATTCTTCTGAACAAAATGATCCAACTTTTCCATTAGAGAAAGTGTACCGCAAAAATCTCGCCCGATCGCTCGCGTTGGCGTTCAGCCTAGCAGAGGCCTGAGACGTGGTGAACAACCACAGGGCACGTGATTTGTTTAATTTGAAGGCAGCCACAGGCGCAACCCGCTGCTATCTTTTGTTACAGCTGAGTGCTGATATCTGCTGCTACTGCTGTCATTGTTGTGGACGGTCCATCCAGCTCACCATCCGACTGATGAATGTAGCTAGTTTTCCCAGAAACACTCTTTTATAGCCGAAGGGTGCTACGAAATAGGCCACGCCTTTCTTTTCAGTTGTACCATTTTCTAATGTTCTTTAGACGAATTATTCCACAATTCGCATTTGATTGTTGTATCCAGCGAATAAACACCGATGGTGCTCTCACACACGCAACGATTAAACCCCTAACCGTATTGCGGCTTGTAACATCAAGCGATTTCGTTTGCTCGCTGTTGCGTGTTGCATCATGTTGCAACTTGGCAGGTGCGAGACGACGAAATTCTGTTCATGCTGATTGATTGAATCGATTTCATACTGCATAGTCGAACTAACTGCTTTTGTGAATGCGTTCTAACAGGGTAGTTTGTTATTCAAAGTCGGTGATGCTGATCGAAGCCTATGCGCTTCCCCTACAGTGGAGGGGTTTACTAAATAAAGTAAAAATTAGACAACTACAACAGAATTTGATTGCATCCCGCACAGAATGTCTGCTTGTGTTGAAGCCAGAAAATTATTAACCTTCAATTACTTGTTTAGTTGCCTTGAAAAAGGCATTTTGATGTTTAAAATTGGATTTTCTGATGGCAATCTTCATGCTGCCCCAACACGGGGGGAATAATGGCAGTCTGGCGACATACGCTGAGAAGAACCGCGTTGCTCCTGAGACGTGGTGACCAACCACAGGGCTAGTGCTGCTGCTAAGGCAGGACGACTGCTGTTGTCGCTCTCTAGAACTATTATGAGTGGCATCGACTGAAACAGGCTCTTATATAGGCCAAATAGCATGTTTTCAATTGCAAGGTATATGATTCTGTCGACCGTGCTTGGGAAGCAACGACCAATCAGAGGTCGAATTTTTCGTTTTGACAAGCCTTGACTATTTTCAATAGTACAATAGTGTGAATAATAAAATTACAATTATCTTCTTTTGGGAAGCATCTTAGAAGATTTTCCAATCTATTGCTGCAAGAACGAAGGAAATCCATCTAATACTAACCGATTTACTAGCATTTGAAATTGGACATATTTTTCACTTTTTTCGGTTTTAGATTTTCATTTCACATCTCTATGTAGCCGAACTTCCTGAGAGAAGTATTCTACTTCAAATATTTCCATGGTGGTTCGACACCCTCCTTCTTCTGGAGGGGAGGCTCCTATACAAATGAAACACAAATTTTGCACAAGTAGAGAACCAATCAAGCAAATTCGGCATGTTAAGGTTTTTGAGAGCAATAATAATCAGCATGGTGGTAAGACTTTCTCTCAAAGCATGGGCTTTTATACAAATGGAACATAAATTTCTCTGGTGGTTGGACACTTCTCCGTACTCTGGAAGAAGGGAGGTCTCCCAGACATTTCAAACAGATATTGCAACCAGTTTTCCCAGGAAACAGTTGAAATGATCGGGATGATGCACAGCAGCCAAAAATCGACTCCAGACACCATTTTTAAATTTAGGATGGAAACTTCCGGTTTCTGGAATACAGCTGAACATGAACGAATACCACTCTATATGGGTGTTTTAGAAACCATAAATACGCTCAGAGGTAAAAAATTGTCTCCAAATGTTATTCTTAAATCCAAGATGACGACTTCCGATTTCTGAAAAATAGATGAAAGTGACCAGATATCACCCAACAAGGGAATTTCCGGAATCGTTATAATGCCACAATTTTGAAGTATGAAATGGTGACTTCCAGCTTCTGGAAATCAGCTAAAAATTGCAGGTTTAGACTCAATATGAGTATCTCTGGATCCAAAATGATGCACAGACAACATCTAAGACGGCGTCTTCCGGTGTCAGGAAAACAACCGATAATGCCCAAATACCAATAAATATAAATATTTCCAGAACCATAATGACGCCCAGAGGCAAGAAACTGACTTCACATACTATTTTGGTTTCTAATATAACGATTCCCGGTTTCAGGAAAACAGTCTAAAGTGACCAACTTCCACCTGATACGGGTATTTCCGCAATCGTGATGATGCACAGAAGCCTAAAATTAACACCAGATACCACTTCGAATCCTAAGATAGCGATTTCCGGTTTTTGAAAAACAGCTGAAAATGACCGAATACTACTCAATATCCACAATCGAAGTGATGTACAGAAAACCCATGATTTCAAACGATGTGTCTTTTGACTTTGATCGTATCCAATATTCAATTTGTTATGCATTTGCAGACTATATACAAATCGAAAGGATTCAATCGATTTGGAATGTTCAAAATTATTTTAATTAAGATAAAACTAATGGGCGGGACGAAGTTTGCCGGGTCCGCTAGTTTCAGCATCAAAATGACAGAGTCCCAACAGGTCAATCAATGTTTGCTTCTATGAACTTAGACTTATTCGATGTCTCGAAAGTAAACGTTTTTTGAAAGAATTCGAACTTAATAAAAGCTGATGTCTTGAAAGAAAACATATTGGTAACCAACCGTACAACACAAGTGGAACTGAGCGCCACTGGTCTAATGTTGCAGCGGTACAGGACAATCTTTATAAAAGTAAACAAAGTCTTTAAAAAAATCGACAGCTTGGGGATATTGAAAATTGTAGAATAAAGAATAAAAAAATGTCCCAGTTTTTTTTTAAACTAAAACGAAAATTACCTAAACAATGAAAACTGCTCGATTATGGAGAAATCAAGAAAATAAGGTTAAAATTATTTTTACAGCTAAAACGGTTTGTTTGACTGGCATAGTGTCTTTGGCAAAGTTGTAGATAATAATTTTGTCCTAAAAAATATGTCCTGTAAAAAAATAATTTTTTTTCAGACTTTTTTTTGATAACTCCATGACCGGACAGTCCTCAATGTTTGTGTAATTTGGGAGTTTTCATAATAAAAATAGATTTTAAAAAAAATGAGCTTATCTAGATAATTAACTGCTGGTTTAAAAAAAAATTCTTTTTTTAGAGTGGAAATTTTTTTTTTCATAGATGAAATTATTATATACAACTTTGCTGGAGGCGTTACACTGATCAAAAAACCCGTTTTGGTTCTAAAAACATTTGTAATCACCAATAGCTTCCCAAAATGACATTTTCAAAAAGGTTCTTAAAAATTAGTCGTGTTTCAAAAAATCAACCAATAGCACAAAATGGCATCATTTGCCCATAGAAACATCTATGCAAAGTTTCAGCAAGATTCTATGACTTTGATTTTCGAATCAAACCGGAAAAGTCTTTCCGGCTCGTATGGCTGTAAAACGCAAAAAAAAACTGATTAACTATCCACATGCAGCAACCAGCCAGCGAAGATGATTGTTTATGATCTGATCATTTGTTTTGTGACGCAGATAAAAAGTTGGATTAAATTTGCATAACTCATTTGTCAGGGATTTTTACAGTCGTCAGCACTTCCATTCAACACAATGTCTGCCTGCCCGGCCCGGCAACATACAACAAAGCTGACGCACGATTTCAACGGGCCGAACACGATGAAGAAAATGGGAATGACTCAATCATCGCTCCGCTTCGGGTCCGAAATTTCCGAGATGCAGGGATTTTTTCACCCTATCACCGCGTGCATAGGAGTGTGGCGCAGTACCGGATTGGGAGGAGGATTTGTGGGGTGCCGGTGAAAAGTCAGGAAAAATCGACAGAAGGAAAGTCATGCGTGCATACACAATTGATGAAATGAGATTGAATATTTAAACGTTACATTTTTGCTCAGTTGGCTGCATTTTTGTCCTTCGTCCGCCGGACTGCTAGCTTCGAAAGGACGTTACGGAATCAAACGAAGTGCAATGAAATTTACATCAGCTTCATTGGAACAGAGGAATGTGGAGTGTGTTTCTTTCGAGCAGCAAAGAGCTTGGCAATGCCGATGAAGATTCGTCCTTCGTCGAAGCAAGCAGACAGTCCGGCTATGGATAAGCCAGCATGAGAGCATAAATTATCCAGATGACTAGGAACAGACTCCTGGGAAAGGATATTGAAACGAGCAACGATTCCATCTACGGGAAATTTATCACTCGGTGATAGGAATGCCGATCGGCCCAATTGACAGAGGTGAGCAATTCTTCTGGAAGATTGGAATCGAACCGGATGCAGTGGTACCCAGGATTATTGCGAAAGTAGCTTTAGGTATTTCTTATTGCCGACTGTTAGCTAGGGGTTTATGTATTCTCATTTTTTTCCTCAGTCAGTTGGTTTATTGAAGCTGAAAGTCACAACCATTCGTGCGTTCAACTTACGAGTCATAAAGTTGCTGAACGCAAAAAAAAAACACTTTATTTGATACTAACTGAGTGGAGTGTCATCATTAATTAATCATCAACCATTTTCTCTAAAACAAAGTAAATACAAAACGGATCCTTAAAGCAAATTCAATTACTTGATTCTGCCGAACATAATTCAATGACCAAACTGATACCGCGAACTATTGAATTGGACAGGTCCCAGAGCATGCAGTTAGACACGAATAGAACAAAAAAACTTTTTCACTCGCCCCGTTACATTTATGGTTAAGCATTTGTTCGATGAAAGCGAAAGCCAGTGTCAAAACTCCTGGACTAACATTAGCTGGACCTCGCACGTTACTGGTTTGCGAATTTCTCCAAGAAATTAAATGCTAGGGATAGAACAAAGTGCCAGCACGAAGGGGAGGGGGGGTAAAGTAAGCAGTCGAAACGAAATGTCATTAAAGTGAGTTAATTGTTTTTCCAAGTCCAAGGATGTTTGTTTCCGACCGGCCGTACGTTGCCGGTCGTGTGTCTATGGATTACGGCAGTACACGGAAGAATAATCTTAAGGACGATTTACCAACCTATTTGCTGGTGCAGAGAAAAAGTAGTAAATTCGAGAAAATGGCGTATATATCATCAATCTTCATCTAACTGACTGACTTGTCCACCTTCGGAGCTAAAATTGTTCCAGCTACGTGCGTGTGTGTTGATAGGGGTGAGATTGGGTGGTGACAGGAAAAGAAAACAAACATAGGAAATTCGAAGAGGAGAGTTTTTCTTCGCCGAAATCCATTACTTTGATTACAGTGTGAGATGTAGGCCGGTGACCGACGGAAGGTAGGTATTCCGAACGAAGCACGAGGATGTATCTTCATATAACTTCAAGCTGCCCGAGCGACGTGTGATTTCAAGGGTTGCGGTAGTTCATCATCTTCCCAAACAGCAATACTATTACTGGTATACGCATAGCAGTTAGGGATACCGTTTGAACCGAAAGAGAGAAATTATTAAATGTGACCATTATAGTACCTTCATTTATCATAATTTTATTTTTATCTTCTCTTCCGTTTCCCAACTCCCGGGATACTTCGAATTTCGCTTTCCCTAGCCAGAGTGGCAGTGTGGCCTGCTGAGCATTCTGACAATTTCCGTGGCTATGAGAATCTCTTAAAGTAAAAGTGTAGTAAATTACAGAGTTGATATTGTTTACTTATTTATTACTAAATTTTACTGGCTTGGATTCTAACGCGTATCACAAAAATCAAGCTGCTTCCTGGCAACATTGCTCCAGGATGCCACCCTTTCTAAAACCGAAAAAGTAGTAACTTACGGCGTTCAAACGGAAAATGAAAAGTGCGACCATTTTCCTCTACTCAGTAGATTCGCTGCAAACGGGTCCGGAATGGTACAGATCCCTTCTCGAAAAAAAAACGAAGGACATAGGAAAATAATAAAAAATTCCCTCACAAATGATTTATGACCAGCGCCTAGCTAGAGCTAGTCTACGGTGTCTACGGTATGGTAAGCTACACCGGCAGCAAACGAAGCAAGTCTCGGATGCCCAGAACACATTTCAAATTCAACATAATTTACATTAAAGAGAGATAGATCTAAAGCCGAAGCGAACTGTACCGGCTAGTACACTAGTTGGGAAGGAAGTGGGATCCCTGTGCAAACGCAACCCAGCACTGCTGGAATGTTGAAGACGGGGGAAAAGATTTCAAGTATTTTATTTTTAATTTCCACTTCTTGCTCGGCCAAACTTCGGAACCGGTGGTGCTGCGGTGGGTGGACTATGCATAGCCCGGTTTGAACAGGACGGAGGAAACGCAGTTCCCGATCCGGTTTTGGGCAGGACTGCGAGTGCAAGAGACAGCACATCGGGCGGATGATCGAACGGATCCTGTTCTTTTTCCGCCGACCGAGTGGGCTGAGATGCGCCAGGAATGTTTTGTTATGGGGAAGGAATAAATAAAACTGGTGCCAGAGTATTTTAATGTTTTGCTCTAATGCCAGGCAACTCGTTGCCGTTGTGAAACAGTGCTTAGGCATTCGAGTAATTAAATTTCTAAAATATGTGTCTTGGCAGTTGCAGGAGGTAAACTGTGGTGGGAAATTAATCGTTTGTGGGTGTAGCATTTTTTACCGTTGAAAAAAATGGCTGTTTAGCCTGGAAGAACCCTTGAGGAAGTTTATAAATGATTGCCAATCGATTTAAGCTGTTGCGCCAACTCGCCGACTCTATGCTTACTATTATACTAATAAGATAACTCGTAGTTTGACGTTGGGATTCGAATCTATACCAATTGAACAAACAGAAATTGTGGCCAAACAAGGCAGACCTTTTTTTTCAAACCATATTTTTGTCGTTTTTAATATTTCATTGAAATACTTTTGAAAACGCCCTTTCAACATAATTAACACTGTCAATTATGAACAAAAAGGATATTATTTCTAAATATATATTTTTAGTCTTCGACCAGTCAACTGAATGTTCCACAAGGCAGTGCATTGGAACCAGTTGTGTTTGCATTGTGCATATAAGATATTTAAACTTACGCAGCTGACACAGTATGTGTTTCTACCACAAAAACGATTATGAATAAATAAAAATTGAACTTAGAAAACAATACCTAGACGTTGCATTATGATTTCAGAAGCTTGAGTTTTGTTATTTGAAAAAAATTCATTCATTGGTTGGACTGAGTCAGATGTTAGTCTATCTTAAGTTTTATAACAAATATTAATAAACGGATATACTGTAGGCATGGCAAATAGACATTTCTTTCAGCATTTTTTTATTGAAATGTAAGATAACAAGAGTTCAAGAACACTATCATCGTACTTAACAACCGCAGTGCCTTACGCGAACAAGCTTGAAAACCCGAGAGCAGGCGGCGGCCTCGCAAAACATTTCTCAAACTGCCCCGATAGGTGTCATGTGGATCTAACAGCACCAAGATTTATGATACTGAGAGACAGATCTTACCGTTCCCCGGCATCACACCATCCTGCAGTCCTCAAACTTTTTCGCCACCCCTCCCGGCCGAACTATTAGGAGACGAACGCGATTCATTTCTGCTGCCTGTCTGTGTCTTGGTATTATTGCTATTTTTATTTCGCCATCCAAATAAAAGCCACTCACTTGGAGTCTCCGGCCAGAAGAGACGGTTCTTTGCACTACGGTGGCAGAAACCACCGCTCGGTGCACATCGGAAAACTTTCTGTTCTTATCTTACCCACGTGTATAGCTACACGAGCTCTGGAGCTTGGAATCACATACACTTTCTCTTGCGATGAACGACGGGGAGACCGCCCGGAGCAAGCCGCGCTAGCCGAGTTGTTCTTTTGCCATCTAGGGATAGTCCTTTTTATTGGTATCACTAGTCTTTTTCTACATATACGTATCCTGTGACTGCTGCTCCACCGTGCACAGTAGATTGCCTTCTTTCCATTTTTATTAAACCATTATTAGTGCTAGGTTTGAGCTATAGTGCGAAGGATCGGTGCACCGAATACTAGGAACGGCCGTTTAGAGGAGAACCAAAAAGGAGGCCGAAAAGACAAGAGCAACGGTGAACGAAAAAGCTGTGAAAAATGATCCTTTCTAGCAAAATGTATTTTGTCTCCGTTTTACTTCGCAGCTATTCATTCTAGGATACATTACAAAAGAGGTGGGCGTGTGTTGGATTATGTGGATGAGTGGGTGATGGCGGTAAAAGACGGACAGGGTGGTGGGATCGGAATGGGGGTAAGGATACTATCACCCACCACCGCGCGGTGGCCGAGTTCGGGCAAAGAAATTGTATAGCGCGGTCCAGTGATTATATTGTGCACCGTGTAAGTATACGCATTCTGGCGTATACACAAAAGAAAGATTATGGGTATGGGTAATCATTTTGTTGCTGCACTGTATGAAAGACTTTTAGCACAATTTATCGTCTGTTAGGACAGAATTGTTTGAAAACCGTGAAAACTAGATTATATTCTAATTCGAATGTAACCACGAACGTTGGCGGTGTTTATTGCATATTTCTAGAGATGGTAAAGCCTTTTTTTAAGTTTCCTAATTTTCGTACTGTGCCATGGCGTGGTCAGCATTGCCAAGAGATAAAGGTTAAACTGACCGTCGCACTGCCGGTCAGTGACGGCAGAGGATAGCGAGCGCCACCTGTTATGGATGGTTGAGCCCGAATGGCTTTTATCGCTGGTGGTAATTCTACACTGCCTTCTGTAGAAAGGAGCACCACTACGACTCTACTACAGAAAAAACTACAATAAGACTACTCCGACCAAAGGATTCCCATTACTAGGATTAGATATCGCGCGTCGGTTGGTGCCGGGTGTGCTATCACTAAAGTGGATCGATGTTAAAGCTATTTCCTATCGCATGTTACAGTAGATTACGAAGAGTGGTCGACAGGAAAAGAAGGCATTGGCCGCAAGGAGATACATAGTCTCTGCAGGCTAAGTTCTGTGTGTATGTTATCATATAAATAGATCGACGGCGTTGTCTTTGAAGATTGTTATTTGCTGTGGTTTGTAAGGTTTATCAAATTCACGAGACTTTAGATTGCTCTTGAAATGGATTTTGATGTTTGTCAGAAGCAAAATTGAGCGTTACTTCTCAAAATACAAGCCAATAACGTATAACTATCTGCGGATTTATTTGATTATAATTTCCTATCACTATTGATGTCTTTTCGAGCAAGTTCGAACTACATTTCGATAAAAAGCAATTCTACAAAAAACGGGCAGTTCTTTTAAGCGACCATTTTTGGTGTGGTAAAAACTTTGCATAGATGGTTCTATAACAGGGTGGCCAGTGGATTTCCAATTTCATATTCCAGGTTTTTCCCGGTTTTCCCAGTTAACATTTAGGATTTTCACGTTTTTTAAAACTACAACAACAACATTAATTTATTGATAAAATACATTTTTGTAAGAATTTTAATTTTCTTGTCATTATTTTATTTCAAAACTAAAAAAGGACCGAATTAGTTCTACCAATATCTATTTACTGCTGATTATTTTTCGACTTCTTTTTAAATGAGGTACTGCACCAGACACAAAGAGTACACTTCGGGTTTTTCGGAATCACTGATATAATTCAGAGTGTGCTTCCTGTTTCAAAATGTTTCTATATCAATTTTTTTTTTGTATTCGGAATAATTCTCTGTCATTTCAGGCTTTCAAAAATCCAACTCAACTGTTAAACTAAAGCGATTTGATATTTCTGTTCTTTCTAATTAAGATTTCGAATCAGTTTCTATTCTTTTAAGCTTCCAGAATATTTTTTTCTCAAATGATGAATTCAATTCAGAACCAATGTCATGGCTGCTTTTAATGACAATTCTTTGAAACCTTGAAAAAAATTATTTTCGGTTTCTTAGCTTCGTTACAGATTTAAGGCTTAATTAAAGGGATTATTTCGAAATAAAATATAAATAATTTCCAATAAACTGAAATTTAATTTAGTATATACTCAAGATTTTTTTTTCCGATTTCTCGTCAGACTATCATTAATTTTATTTTCCTCTCGCCAGTTTCAAACTAAATTTAAAATTGATTTGAAATATTTTTACTTAAAAAAAAACAATTTCCCTGTTTTCCGGTAACCTACTTATAGTCACTTTTGGCTGGATAGAGGAAAATCTTTGATTATTTTTTAAAGTTTTTAAAATAACTCAAGCGGGTTTTTTGACCTCGAATAGAGATAATTTTTCGCTTTTCCTGGATCTGTAATGATGACCGTTTCTGGCAATTTTTTTTTTGCATTTCGTAGCCTCATTCTCCTTTTTCTGGTATTCAAACGCATCTTTTGATAACTTCAAAAATAATTGAAGATTGCTTGTACTTCCTTTGAACCCAATTAGGAAATTTATTTTATACTGAGGTTGTTAATCTTTTGCCGGCTTTATTACATTTTTATTGCTACTTTGAAACAATTTTTGTTCTGTGTTTTCTGACTCTTTCTTCAGGACTTTTATTAATTTTTATTCACAATGATTTGAATTTATTACTTCTATTGTAAAATTCATTTTTTAAGTTTGCTAGCCTCAAAAAGTTAGCTGCAACAACCATATTCCCTATTTCTGACCTCAAATTAGAAGCTGATTCGAACTCCCGATTTTTCCCGGTTCCTGGCCACCCTGTTCTATAAGTGAAAGATGCCATTTGTTGTTATTATATTTTTTTGAATCACGGCTCATTTTTGAGAAGCTGTGTAAAAATGCTATGTAGAAAAGGTATTGATGTTTACAAATATTTTTAGAGCCAAAACGGTTTGTTTGATTGGTGTGACGTGTTCGGCAAGTTGTAGATTTTTTTGTCTTTCTGAAAAACATAAATCTTAGAAAATATTGATTTTGCGAAAAAAAGTTTAAAAAATTTAAAATTAATTATCCAAATTAGCTCATTTCTTGAAAATCTAATTGATTTTTAAAGTAACTACAAAAAACTTGCTAAACATTGATGAATGTTGTCCTTCCAGAGAAAAATACACCGTGAGGCTCAAAGAATTTTTTTCAGAAAAAAAACATAAAAATCATGAATTGAAAAATAAAAAAAATGAATATCTCAAAACACTCACTGTTTATAAATCTGAATTTATTTTTACAAAAACTACACATTAAAACTAACTAGAAATACTTTCTTGAACTTGGAGGAAAAGAAACTAGAAAAAAAATTTTTTTAACATTTTTTTAGTGTATTTTTTTTTTGGAAGGACAAAATTTAAATCTACAACCCTACCAAAAAAAATCTGGTACTTTAAAATAACATTCTAACGAAAGAAACAATATTGATTACATAAATGAAGAAACAAAACAATATTTATTACAATTTTTATGACGGTGAAAATTTTTAGGCGTGGGGCTACGTCCTCGTTTTCTAAACTGGGATACATTCTGTAAAATTCGAAAAGAAACTGGCAAATGTTGTCAGATTTCAAACGATAATGATAGCATAATCACATGATGCATAACGAATATGTAGTTGGATAGATGAAATGTTGGACAATTTTGTAATACGCTAGTTATTATTATTTCATTGCTCAGCGGTAAAAAATGATTAAATGTTTCAAAGACAAATATACGCGAACAATGAATCAATCACATGCGGGCATGCCTAGTACAGACGACATGAATAGATACCAACCATATACTGTGACATTCTCTATAAATAAAATGACAGGGTCTTCTCTTCCCAAAAGGTCAGCTAATGTTGCTTCCATGAACTGAGACTAATTTGATGTCTCGAAGGTGAAGGTTTTTCGAAAAGTTTGGAATAGCCCTCATTTATAAACAATTTTTTAACCTGCTGCTAGGGTTTCTCGAAGAAAATCGATTGAAAGATAATGTCATTTATAGTTTTGTTGCAGAACATTTCGATTTTCTAAAATATTGTTTCCAGGCCCAAACGAGATTTATGAAAAGCGAAAACCACTTTTGTATTTTTTGCATTTCTGGTCGATTCCCACATTTTACTGTATATTTTTTAGTTTTGTGGGGTTATTTTTGAATATTTTGCATGGCTTAGTTCAACATCGCATTCAGTTATTTTACACACAGAGTCTATTATGCTGCAAATAAGTAAATTTTGTCCATAATTTTCAGATAAAACCCTCCAAAACACAATTTTTTCGGTCAAGAACTGAAATTTTTACTGCAAAGCAACATTTGCTATGAAAGTTTACATTAAAATATCCTTTCCTGGGGAAAATACGGGAACATCTGAGTGCTTTATCCGAAAAATCTTCTCAGATTACCTTAGTCTGGGTCCCTTCTCATTGTTCCATTCTGGGCGATGAGAAAGCGGACACTTTGGCTAAGGTGGGCGCAACAAACGGTGATATTTACAACAGACCAATTGCCTACAATGAATTTTTAAAATTTTAACGTCAGAATACACTTGTCAACTGGCAGGCCTCGTGGGATAAGGGAGAACTGGGAAGGTGGCTACACAGCATCATCCCCAAGGTTTCCACCAAACCTTGGTTTCGAGGATTGGATGTAGGACGAGATTTCATTCGCATGATGTCTCGGATTATGTCCAACCACTACGGGCTAGATGCACATCTCTTGCGTATTGGGCTGGCGAGCAGTAATCATTGCGTTTGTGGATTGGGGTATCAAGACATTGAACACGTGGTTTGGGTGTGTGCTGAATTCTGCGGCGCCAGATCTCTACTTTTGGATACCCTCAGGGCCCGAGAAATACAGCCCTATGTGCCAGTTCGTGATATTCTCGCTCAGCGAAACTTGCCATACATGCTACATGTTTATAGCTACTTGAAGAGCATCAAGGTGCCAATTTAACAGCGAAACAAAAAAAAAACCATGTTAGTTTTAGTATTAGATTTAGTTTCAGCTCGTAGTCGGCAGCGAGGGTAAAGAATTTGCCTTTAGATTATAAGATATTTTAGACCATAAGGCATTAGATTTATTTGGCTCCGTAAAACATTAATTTGTTCACATTTGTGTGAACAAAAAAAAAAAAATATCCTTGATATATTTTCGGGGGACTGAGATGTTGACATTTTTTTATGTGATGGAAAACGAAGCATCAACCCAAAAAAGTATTTTTGTTTTTCATAAATCTCGTTTGGGCAACCTGAAAACATTTTTTTAGAAAGATGAAATGTTCTACAAAGATACTTTAAAATACATTCTCAAGAAGCAACATTCAAGTTAAGGTAGGTGGCTTTTTCAACATCGATTTTTTTGGAACAACCTACTCCTCTTTGAACCTAATAAAAACTGATGTATTGAAAGAAAACATGCTGGTAAAGTACAGTACAGGTGGAGCAAAGCGCCGCTGGCATTGCAGCGGTACACAATTTCTATTCTTGTTTAGTTTAGGAAAAACTGCAATGCTGCTGCTGACAGTGATTCACAGTTCATCTCATAAATGTGGTTACCATAAAAACCATAAATTACTCACCAAGAACTGAACATTTTTGCAACGGTTATAAGTTATTTCATTATGATAAGATTAGGATGGTTGGATTTGACAGATTTGGTTGGATTTGTTTTTTGAGGAAATAGAATTAATTCTCATTTGTAATAAAATGCGTGTTACTCGTTTGGAGTCTCAAATAGAAGAGAACATTTATTCTTGAGGTAACTACAATCTGTTCGATCAGCACTCATTTATCTGAGGCCGTATCTTATGCTCTTGATCGATCGGCTCTATTAGGCCGTGTCACTACAGTTCTTATCCCTTATATTTTTTTTGAATTCTTATAATATAAGGGTTTTTAAATATCTATATATATATATATATATATATATATATATATATATATATATATATATATATATATATATATATATATATATATATATATATATATATATATATATATATATATATATATATATATATATATATATCAATTTAAATAGGGTTCGAATGCTAATTACACTAGCTAAAACAATTCTAATATAAGTTGTATATAATGTTTGTTTTTGTATATTCACTTATTCGATAGCCTGTGGTCGTAGGGTTAATTTTCTCATTTGAAATTGATTTGTTTTTCTATTCTTCCTCGTTTTAATCTTTCTGAACGCCTGACAATTAGGCTAATGATTTTTCTTTTACAACCTCCATCTGTGTATCCATCTAGCCATGAATCTCTTGGTAACCGCTCTTCTGACACCGAGGCTCCTCGGAATTCGCTTTTGTTTTGTTCGTCATCAGCAACCACCCGCTTTTCTTGAGCAGCTCCAGATGCACGGGAAATTACGTTTGGCCTACGAGTTATCTTCATGGTCCTCAGCTGATTGCGATGAGCGCTTAATACCGCGCATCCAATGATGATCAATAAATAATTCTCCGTAGCTTATTCAACAACAACGATACTCTTGTGCCGTGTCAAATAAATGTAGTTTGAACAAAAAAAAAACACTACAATTTTATCCACTGTTACTAAATATATTTCCAAAAATGGAATTTAGGGAAAGGCTGAGAAAACGTAAGTCATTGAACAAACGAATTGATTCTGTCTGCGGACTTTGTAACAACCCCTAGATACCGTCCTAGTAGTATACCTTGTAGTATTCAAATTACGAGACAATTCGGCCCAACTACTTATACTGAGAAAAAAAACCCACATTCTCTTTACTATTGAGACACCATATCGAAAACAGGCAATCTATGAACAGGTGTAGTAGAAGTGGTTTCAAGTTAACCTGGCAGAAAATGAAAGGAATAAACGTTGATTTCATCAATTATCAAAGGCGCAACGCAATCATGGATCGAATTGAACAACAATCTTTTAAAAAAAAATATTTGCATGTTTTAACAGAATGCTTTAACAAAATGTTTTAACAAAATGCTTTGAAATTTCATTCACTTACAGTACCATGAATATTTCAAACGTGATATAATATACTGAGTACGCAAAAGTAACTTGAAAGCAACAAAAAAATGCAGTGCTCCGATTATTCTTCATCGGAAACACCGGTAGCCCAACAAGAATACCAAAAATACCTCAACTCGGAAGCACACGATCGCTCGTCGGATAACACCCATCACAAGGAGGTAAGCAGGTCCAGTCGAACCTCCCCCTACTTTGTATAGCTGAAGAGATAAGTTAAACAGATAGTTGATTTAGATATAGCTTTGCCCTACAGCGAAGCCAGAGCCCTCCAAAGGGGCACAGAAGACGCTCGATATAATACAGTATTTATACCAACGAAAAACGATGTCGGCGTTGCTGTCAATTTATTAAATTATTATGATGAGAAGTGGTAAAGTTGCTCCACCCGAAGTTGCCGGAGCCAGACAAAACCATTATTTTAACGAAGATAACGATTGTAATTAGAAAAAGAATTCCGCCACCCGTTGGAAGTACCGCGATTTACTGTCCCGGCAACCCTTCTCCACTTCTAGCGACGAGCAGACGAGTGAGATTTTCCTGCGTAGTTATAAATTCTTCGCTAATTATTTGAATAAATTATCCATTTCTTATCCTTTGTACGAAAGTGTCGCTTTTTCACCGGACTGGTGCAAAGGCTGTAGCCAGAGACAAAACATAAAGGGATTCTTATTTTTTTGAGCATAACTATATAGTTCGTACAGATATTACAAAAGGATAAATTGAATTTGTTAAAAATGGAACAGCCACTAAAATGTCAATTACTGACACACCTGAACAATGGGAAGACAAAACGATAACACAAAAAAAGTTCACCCTTTTCCCACCTTCGCAGATTCGAACAAATCGCACAACGATGGCGGCAACAAATTTGCCTCGAAGTCCCGTACAGAAGAACAAAGTTGTCGTCTCGCTAACAGTGAAGAACAATCTACTCACTGCTGAAGATTCGAGAGGTGAACGAGACGGCGGCTACCAACATCCATCCTTACATTTTAATTTCATAAAACTCACAAATGGTACGCTTCTTGGATGAAGCTCCCCAATCCGGGGAAAATAAATTATGTGAAAAAAAAAACAAAAGAGGTTTTTGTTCTCATTTTCACCTCTAGAAACAAGCGAAAAGGGGAAAAAACAACTCGAAAAGGAAAGTTATATCCTTCGTTAAGCCTAGTCTGTAATGTGAAAAGTCAACCGTTCAGTCCGATCACTTTCGACAGACTGCAGCAGTCATAACAAATACTTGCCCTACCTTCTTGAAAAAAAAAAACAGCGAAAAAACATATATACTAAGCAGAACATAACTTTCCACCAAAAAATTCCCCCTGAAACAGTCCCGCGGGACAGCAAACTAGAGCGAAACAAAAATGCAGTAAAGTTCTCGGTGCTATGCCGGGTACGATGTATACGTATATACACATTTTTTGTTATAATCAAAATTATTTTATTGCAGCATTTCTGTATAATTACAGTTTTTATGTGCCGCATCACCAGTGGAAATATTGCTGCGAAGCGGCTCAAATTGTGTTTATACAAGGTCGATAAGAATATTAGAATAACGACATGATGGCCACCGGTGACAGCATTTGACCATTATGGTGGTTTATGGAAGAAAAAAAACAGTGTTCAACGTTATACTAAGTAGAGTTGTCCTTACCATTAGCTAATGGATAGCAGCACTAAACACATAGGGGAAAGAGACTCGTAGCCGAGTTGGTGAATTTTGGTAATAAATAACATCAAGATTTTTTTCCTGTCTCTAGACAGACTACATTCAGATATGTATTATAAAAATGTCGTTTTGATGCTGGCTGAAGTTATTAGAAAAGTTAACAAAGTTCAAAGTTAATTATGATGTTATGATTAGTGATAATTATACGTGACCTTCTCGAACACCTCTATATTTTACTATCAGGAAGGTCCAGAAACCGACCAAAACCGAGTTTCGAGTCAATCCAGTGCAATGTGAAGTACGTACCATGATTCAGTTAGCAAGCTCACTTTATGATTCTTGGAATCTAACGTAAAATCCTCATCCGGCAAGTAAAATAAAACCGCCACAAAAAAAACTTTTATTTTCTCATTTCCAGGAGAAATGACTTTTCTCCACCGTGTTGATCTGCCAACCTCTCACGCTGAAGCGTAAATAAACTTTACCAGATTATCATAATTCTTCAGACACTGACACCGTTGCACGTCAAAAGACTGTCAAAGTCGTTAAAAATTTGTCTCTTTTCGCCGGGCCTGTTTATGACCTGACGACCGTGAGTCGACCGCAGCTGACGGTTATAATGGCGATGTGATTATTATTCCTGTCTAGCCGCAATACAGCAGCATCCGCCGGAGAAAACCCTCGAGTGGGTGGATGACAGAAGGGCTTCCGCATGGGTTAAAAAATTACCAACCAGAATGCAAACTTACCTCTTAACGCCTTCATGTGCGCCACCGCCATCCGCAGAATCGTCAGCTTGTCCGGCTTTCGCGCTAGGGCACTGCAGGTTGGGACCATGTCCGACAGTTCCGTGATGTAGGCGGTCATTTTGTTCCGCCTCCGCCGCTCGATCTCGCAATGGTTCTCTCTACTGTAAAACGAGATAATAAAACAGAGCTTGCGTTACAAATGGAGTACAAGTTTGGTTGATTTTATTATGGTTATTGAAGCGTTTCCAGATTTACAGTATCGTACTATTTTGTTTGTTGTAAACAACCATAAAAAGTTTCAATTTCTATATACGTAATCATTTTCAGAGACCGAAAACTCTTTATAAATTACATATTTATAACCCTATTTACAAGTTAATTTTTTGTTTTGTTTCGGTAAAAATATAAATGAAATCTAAGTAGAATTTTTAGCATATATTTTTTTTACAGAAACCAATGTTTCAGGTAGCGCAATTAGATTCCATTCGGGGCGGCACACGCGACGGGTAAAACGGCCGACACATTAGTTCGACCTCAAAATGTGCGAACATCATAATCTGCACAAACCCATTACCGACGGCGATTGATTGTTTTCTGTAAATAATAACCCTAAATTGAACTTAATTTCCAGAGTGTGTATAGCTCCGGTCGGTCGGTTGGTAGGTCTTTTCTCGCTTGGAAGAGAATATGTCTGCTATGCAAGACGCGGTCCCTGCCGGTGTGTACGGTCGCCTCCTGAAGAAGACAAAAAGTTCAAAAGGGCGTCAGTGATTCGTTTCTCCTGTAGTTGGAGGGGCTCCTTCTGTTGTGCTAGCCGGTCCACCATGTCCGCCGGAAAATTGATTCTAAAGTGATTCTGGACCGGAGCACACCTGACGGAAAGGGGGGGTTCAAAATGGGTTGTAGGAACGACGGGAAAGCCCGAAATGAATCATAAATATAGAGGAATTCATAATCGTAAAAAATAAGAGAGAAAACAGCCAGCGCAGGGGAATATGAGGAACCACTTCGAACTGAGCACTGTCGGAACGAGGAAAAGGCAACGATTTGTATGTGGGAAAAATAAAGCACCAGAAATGACGTAATATCGCGTAGGAAAGGTCTCGAACCGGGCACGAGGGGGTAGCCAATATCAAAAAGACCGCAGTGTATCGTAATAATAATAACAATTATTATTATTGTTATTTTACTTTATTTTTTATTGCGGAACGATTGGAAGGAAACACGCGGAAAGACTAACCGAGCAAGGCAAAAAGCTCCAGGAAAGGATTGATTTCACATAAAAATACATGAAGGCACAGAATAAGAGCCGTCATCGATAATATTGTCTTATGGGGGCACTTTTTTCGCTTTCCATTGCCTGGCGCGTGGTACTGTTGAAGGGAATACGAAGGGCAGGGAAGGGCTTTATGTATGCAGGCGGAAAACCGATTTCGCAGTCGCAGACAATCAAAACTGAAAATTTATAATCGTCGACCATGTGCATCACACACAGACACACAGTCACACATTCATGTTGGGAAGGAGGTTACTGTACGGAACACCCCTTTTCCTCCTTCGGAGGAGTTACTTGTGCTTGCGGTTTGTGCATGACTCGGTGTGTGCAGGTTCGAAGGCGCATATGAATTAATAAACGACTCCGTTTCACTATCGAAGAGGTGTGACACGCAATCGAATAAAATTATTGAGTTTTGCAGGTTAATTAGAGAGCACGGTCCTTGTAGGCAGCGGCGGACTGCAATCGCCAGAAGATGTCTTTTTTAGCCAATCGATCGCCGGTGAGGGGCTTTCAAGTATATAGATAACCGCAGTAACATTAGAGTGGTTCAACTATTCACCTCGGAATAAAAAAATTATTTCATCGTATACTGAACTGCTAACCGCTTTTAAATCAATTATGACGATCCAAACTACGCCCAAAAAATGCAAATGATCATCGGCGTTACGTGAGTTGGCGTTTTTTTAGAAATTAATTAAATTAAGTATCAGTTTGTCTTTCTTTCGCTTTCGCTCTACCCGATTTGCACACACGCTAAGAATGGGAACAAGAAAAGCCCGGCAGGAACGTTGCACAAATATTCGCTGCATTTAATAACACATAAATAATGCTCTTTTTTGCGCATCCCTGCGTTTCATCGTGGCTCCACTACCGTGTGTTTGCTCTTGTTCACTGTGTTCTTCATTCCGAGCGCAACTTAATCCATCGCGCTTCTTGAGCTTCGTTAAAGTACCTCTAGCGGGGCTTGCATTCTTGCGCAATCGCCTTTCGTCTGGATGCACGATATCCAGAACGACGAATATTCACGAATTTATACATTGTAATCCATTCCCTTGGACGTAGAACTCAGAGGGTGCTTGATATTCGTTGAATAAACCAATTTACACGCTAATGAAGAGCAGAAAGCGGAACACGGTGCAAGGTTGAATCAAAAATCAATTAAATTTCAATAACTAAAAGAAAATAAAAAATCTAGTCTAACTGTAAATACAAGCATTGCATTTTGGCGTGCAGTTGAAAAAATCATAAATGAAAGTTGTATTCCTGGAAACAATGAACCTCCCGATAAACGAAGAAGATGATCCACATCAGGAACGAAGGAAAATTAAACAAGTTCAAGAGAGAGTAGAAAGCCGTTCCCGGGCCCTACAGTATCCGTTCTTCAGGCCCTTGCACGCATATGAATCTTGACAGGAAAGGAAGACTAGCATTTCTTCCTCCTCCTCCTCGTAAAACCCAAGTAAGTTCAAATAACCAATGCAGTTCGCGTCGTTCATGCGCAGCGGGACACACAGAGGTGGCTCAGAGTAAATTTGGCCGGGCGCGCGTACATGCGGAAAATTTATTGAATTTGCCCAGAGGCAGCTCGTGCTCATAATGCCGTGAGAATTTCGTTGCTTATGTGACTTACTGCCATGGCTGTAATGTTCCTGAGGTAGCTTCGACGCATGTTTTTTTTTCCTCGCCGGACTACAATGCTCTGCTCACGAGTGCTTTTATTGTACGTTGGGTTTTCTTCGTACTAAACGTTGATTAGATTAGAGTCAAACCTGCGTTTTGTGCGATGGATACCGATCACAATAATAAATCGCATAGAAAATCATACACATACTGAGACTGTACTTTCTATTTATGAACCTTCACCAAATTCCTTGCTTGTTTTTTTCTTACCAAAATTTTTGTTCACTGCAATACTAATTGATCTTTTCAGAACTACCAATCTCTTAATCAATTGCACATGATTCGATAGCAGGTATTTAATCGTCTGCAGTGAAACTGTTTTTTTTCTCTCTTCTCTTGACTCAACATTGACCGTCAGACACAATAGATTGTAATGGACGATCCTATTAACATTAATCACCGGTGCATTACAGTTAATTGCCTTCCCTGCGCTTCCGATCCTGCCATTCCCGTTTCACGCTGCTCCACAAAATTGCTGCGGCGAAAACTGCTCGCGTGCAGGCTCCAATTGATGGCTCATTTCGAACTGGTGTGCTCGTGTTACACCCCCCTTTCTCCTCTCTGCTGCGGTATGTGACCCTTCGCGCGGCTCCATCAGGTGTCAATTGGTGAAATCAAACTAATAATCGATTATTTTGATTGTATTTACAGCGCGAATATCAACCGGTTTCAGTCCGGCTAGCTAATAAAATCAAACCGGAGCGCTAATTTCAGCCCAACCACTCTACCAAAACCTATTGTTTTAGGTCGTTATGCTTGGCCCGGCAAAAATTGCTCATAAAGAAAAATGTTACACTTTGTTCATAAAAGCGTCCAATTGGATTTATTCCGGTCGTATATAATCACCGAAAGGCGGCTAATACGTACGATTTGCATAAAGCAACATGAAATATCCATTATTCAAAAAAGCACCACAAATCGCATCTCGGGTGAAATCACCACCAGCGCGTCCGTCGCTCCCTTCTCCAGGTCCTGTCGCGGTTCATATGGGCCGGGCTCTGGACGATGGGCATGGACTGGCTGGTTAGCTCCGGAGTAATCAAACACCAAAGCTCGACAATTGCTACTGAAAATCTACACGGGGAAGCACATTCTAGGCTCGGGAAACTGGGTGGGTGGACGGACATGCATGTTCCACATGCAATAATAAGTGCGGGAACGACGACGGCGACGATGATGACGAGGACGACCAGCAACAGTGGCGTAAACATTCCGCCGGCCGGTGCGATTGCAACAGCTTTACTGGCCACGACATTGTTTGCGTGCATACATGCGACGATGTGAGTGTTTGTGTGATGTTAGATACTGTGGCCGTCGTCGGTTGTATCGCGCCGTGAATGGACCTTGTTATTGGTGCACTACCCCCACACTCACTGCACGATAATAATGTATGCACTCCGTAGTTGTTGGATCTCGGACGCGACTACAGAACTGCCATTTTAGGTGATTTTCATCGATGGTCCTCATCATAAAAGCGGCACAGGGGGAACGCCGATTGGACTTGACGTTATTAAAGTAATTAAATGCTAAATTGCGATAAATTAACCACACTGAGAGAGCAAGTTTTGCTCATTCAATATTTCAAGCTCGGCATTGCCGAAAAAACATCCCCAAAAGCTGAAGCAGACAAAAAGTTATAATTCCTGATTTAAGGTGAAACTGTGTTTAAGCCACAAATGGTCTATTCGAGCCATCACTTAGAATTTCCAAAGGCATAACACTCGGTAATAGTTAATGCGTCATCTGTGACAACGCAATTTTGTGTTTGCTATGGTGAAGCAAACCAAACATATTGTTTTCACTGGGAACGCATTAACTATTATCGTGTCTTGTGCCTTTGAAAATTCGAAGTGGTTGCTTGAATTCGGCCAATTGTGGCCTCTAAACCGTTTCACCTTTACCCACGGGCATAAATTTAGTTCTCAATCGCTCATAAAAGTCAGCAGAACTAGAATAATTACACTGTACTCACACTAAAAATTTCACAAAAACCCCTAAAATTTGAAGTTAGGCTTCATCAATAAATTAAGCAAAGACTTTTTTCGACCCCTCCCACCCATAATAAGTAAGTAAGATTTTACTAAGTAAGATTTTAGGCTAAGTAAGATTTTGCATTACTTTCTCCCCTCACAAATCTTATGTAAGATTTTCTCTTTCAGGAAAAATTTGTTTTTGGAAATTAAATATACGAATTCACGCTTTTCCAAGGTTCAACTGTTAAGATCTCAGCGAGAAAAATTCGACTATTTTTTTTTAGTTTTCTTTATATCTTTAGTTTTTGTTTATATCCTAAAATTTTTCGATCTTACACAAGATTTTTTCGAATCCCTCTCCTCTCTTTCGTAAGTATTCGTAAGAAATTTGGATACCACCCGAGTTACACCCTTTTAAAGTTTTAGGGAGGATTTCTCATATAAATATATTTAAGTTCTACACCCAAAACAAACTGAAAAGATCTCGTTACTTTTGAGCAAGATTTTGTTACTTTTTGTATCTTATTACCGCGCATTAGACACAAAAAATAACAAACTAAAAGTAACAAGATAAATGACGACTACGCGCTTGTATGTGTTTACGCTCAGGGACATACAACCAAGAGCCGAAATGCTTGTGCTAGTGAGACTTCATCCGCTACAACGTTCAACGTGCAACGTTTAGGTTCATTTCAATTCTTTTTTCTCACACGTATGCAGAAACTCTCCCGTAGCGCTTCAGAATCAAATGTCTGTTTGGAAACGCCACTATTTTGTTCACTAGCTCATCTCACTGTTCTTTCTTTTTCTTTGCTTTGACCTGCCAGGTCGGCTGTGGTCACTTATGGCTCATCTCTCCACATCGCAGTGTTTACCGGTAGGGAAAAAAAAAGAATACCGCTAGGAAAAAATAATAGCAAAAGTATTTAAAAAGTGAAAAGGATGTTTCTAGCTTGGCACGAGCGGTGTAGTATCAAAAAGATCCAAATATTTTTTTCTCGCCGTTAGCACAAAAAAGCTTAAGGAGAAAGAGATCTGCAGAAAGGAAAACAATTACATGTGGATCTTAAAACCCGTTCGACTTCCATAAAAAATGAGTGTGTCTTTACAACATGGCCTGCATCCGCGTGCTTGTTGCAAATGCAAATGTTTGTGTTTTTTTCTAACGTAATTGATTTTGTGAATTTAGGGAGTATATGAAGTCTTTGAAATCATTACCATTTGCATTCGTTATACATGATGAAGAAAAAAATATACCTGGCAACTCTTGTCACATTTTTCCTCTACTCTGCGTGCGTACGCTGAACAAACTAATACACGTACACACGTATTACACGTACACTTATGTACACGTGAAATGAGGTGAAATTGATTACGTTAATTCTGGAGAACTAAGTAAAGTTTGATGAAAAGCTAAAAAATATAATTTTCAACAATGATTATTCAATACCATTAATGTGGTACTAATGATTCAGCAGCAAGTTACAAAAAAATAATTCTAGAGCTAGTTTTTGACCTTTTGCAACAAATCGAATTAAAATTGGTCTAACGATGATGAAATGAGATCAAAATTAGTAAACTGCATCTTGTAAATCAAAATGAATGGAATATATCGAACAATAGCACATTTCCAATAAAATGTATGGATTCCAAGGGTGATTATATAATATCTTAAAGAATTCTCGAAATTATTTGATAAAGTAAACGATGGAAATTTCACCAAGAGCCATAGGGCTTTATTGAGCACATAGTACTTGTTTTAAATATATACTATTTTGGAAAAAATCTACATGAAGCGAGTTAATTAAAAATATATTGTAAAAATTGACCAAATTCACCCCGTTGCATGCTACGCCCGATGATTTGTATATCGGAGAAACTAGTAACATGTGCAATATATACGACAGTATATGTTGTTACTTGAATGAAAATAAATGTTATTGCCTTTTAAGTAACAAATTTGCTATAAAAGGGAGAAATTTTCGTCGTTGCTTTGCGTGAACCAAAATTAACTCAAACCCGCCGAATATTTAATGGTAAACGAATTAATTGCCTTTCACAAGTGTGTGTATACAATACAAGCTGGATTAAAAATGGCTTCAAATAGCCGAAAAACGTTTTTTGGAGGCTTTAAATGCCAAGGAAGGTGCAAAAAACAGCTGTGCAGACCACTAGACCAGAGAATGTCATGTATATTTTAATAGATGATACAAAGGCCAGAAAGAACCGGAAGTGAATGTTAAATTCCTAAAATTTATATTTGCCAGCAGTAAAAAAATAAAGTAAATAAAATAAACTCAAAAATAGTTGAAGAGGTTGTTTATAAGACACGACTGCAAGGTTAACGTTGAATTACGACGGACTGTCTAATGTAAACGTATTTCTTGCAATAGATTTGGGTATACAGCCGGTTGGGGTTAGTTTAATGGAGTGAAGCGGTAAATTTCAGTAGTGATCCTCTTTCAGATTTCTTTTTTATTAAATGATCGGCAAAGAAGAAGAAAAAAGAGAAATGTTGTTTGATTGACTTGAAGTTGATTGAAAATAATGTTTTTTTTTTTCACAACATTTATTTGACACGGCACAATACAAATTAATGTTTTACGGAGCCAATTTAATTGAAAATAATGTTAAAATTGTTGGAACACAGTTGTCCTATTGTCCTATTGGTTACACAATGAAGACAAAATTTCTGCATGCTAGCTTTATACGTGACAGCTGAGAGTTAAGCTTCCGGTAGATGTGAAAAAAAAGTCGAATCGTTTTATACTTCAGCGTCGGTTGTGCTGGGGAAGACGACGTTGTTTCAATTCTGAGTAGACGAAACATGCGTGCAACAAGGCTCTACGTTTTTCAAGAGTACACATCGCTGATTTTTCAATCGATTGCTGTAAGAACTAAGGAAATCGGTTGGAAACTGACAAAGATTCAAGCATTTGAAAGAGGATAATTTTCGTGACGCTCTCAATGTGATTATTCAATTGTACCCCTATATATGTTGCAGTAAGAAAAATATTGTGGAGGATGATTGTTTCTAAAATAGGTTGAGCTGAATGATTGAATACGCGCAAATAGAGTTTAAAATC
Source organism: Wyeomyia smithii (assembly GCF_029784165.1). Classification (NCBI taxonomy): domain Eukaryota; kingdom Metazoa; phylum Arthropoda; class Insecta; order Diptera; family Culicidae; genus Wyeomyia; species Wyeomyia smithii. Next base: position 37,674,890 of record NC_073696.1, read on the forward strand.
CCAATAAACTACCAGTCGCGGTTGAATATAATTTTTTTTTAAATATATATATTAAATTCAAAATCACCAACAAAGCCAGAAACAAAAGTATTTCATTTTTTGTTCCCGTTTGATAAACTCTCTAAGTGCCCCTCGACAACCGTTTGACTGAGACCTTAATGAAGAAGCCTGCCCGTGCCGCGCTCAGTTTACTGCCAATTTGATGAACACTTTCAACCCACAACCAAAGTGCAACCGATTGTTGCGCCTTCCGCCATCAGCCAACAACTAGCTGCAGAAAGTAACTAATATGCATATGGCAGCACACACATACCGCATAGTTAAATTGTTTATTTTCCCCTGAACTATACAACACAGGAATCTACTTTTCCCCGCGTCCGTTTATTCGCAGGGCGAAAGTCGTGGTGTGAGGTGAGAAATAAATACTCTCGCATGCAACTTTTTCGCTGCAGATGGCAGTCACCGGTGCGGTGGTGCTTGGGCCGTCGTCGTTGGTCCCACATGCAACAAGAACCAACCCGAGAAATGCATATCGACTGATTACCATAATCACACACTAGCTGCCGTATTCTACTGTTTCAACCGCCAGATTGCAACGCTCTGTATGAGTTGATGTGACCAGTGGTCACTACCGGTTGTAATTGATTTGACGGGAGCCAGGATATCACGGTAGCATATGGAACGAGGCCTCAGTTCTGATTCATTTCCACGTGACACATTACTGGTGGCCCGAAAGTGGTCATAAATTAATGACAGCGATTACTCTTTTCCGTTGCACCGGTTTATGCGGTGCTTTAAAAAAAGGACAGGAAATATGGGTCACTTCCCAGTCTCCTTCTCCATTGTGCGGTCGTCAGGCCAACTGGATAAGGGCACAATATTGCATTCTAATTTCTTTATTTATTTTTATATTCAATTAATCCTAAAGTAAGCTCATAACGAAAAGTTTGATTATGAAGAGGCCATCAAACCTCGACGCATTCATACTACTTTGCAACCACATATTGAGGCAACAAAAGCTATTATACAAAGATCTTTTTGTCTTGATACTCAGCATACTTTCAGTGGCAAAAAGCTTCCAAAATGAGGGGCCTGCCGGTATATCGTTTCGAACTTAGTCAGTCCCGTTACCGACACGTTTTGACCACGACATTGGCGTCGTCATCATCGTCTTCTTGTGTCAGAACGTAACACTAGACTATGTACGAGAAGCACATCAATGAACATCCTTTTTAAATTTCCTTTTCCGTCTTCCTCTCCGACGAATGTTTGATCCGAACCAACATGCTCATAAAGTAGCTGCTTATATAATCCTAAAGGGACACTATTTAACTGCCACTTCTGGCAGCCTTCACATTATGTCTCGTGCCTGCTTCCGATACTAATTAAATGTTTGATGTTTATTCCCTTAATATTTGCCACCCTAGATTTCTGAGTATAATCCCGGCTTGAGAGCTCTCCCGGAGTTATTAAGATTCGCATTTGACACTTCATTTCACGTCGTTCGAATCTCTCGGTATGGTCATAATTGCTTCGAGCCGTCAAGGATTAGTTCTTTTATGTTGAGGTGTACTTATTACGTATAGAAAAACGAAGCTTTACGGAGAGGGTTGAACGGGCCCAGTGGCTTAGCCCGTCAACAGCGAAGACGGGTCCGGTGGAGGGTTATCGCGGTGGAAGGCTATGTTTATATGGAACTGGAACTTTAATTAGTTTGATATTGTTATTACTTTTTATCATTCAAGTGACACGAGAGGGGTTCAAATTACGACGCTTTGGAAATTCGCCCCGAGCCAAGCAACTACTAGTGTCTAAACTTTTTGTTATTATTACAAAATTTGAATTTGCTCTACTTTTGCACTGAATAAATTTAGCAATTAGTTTTATAAAGTTGTTAAAAAACAATATTCTGAGTGTTGTACAAAATTACTTTGAGATCTGAGTAGTGAATCATTAATGTTGTAAATAGAATTATTGTTTCTAATATTTATCAAATTTGTAAGAAGGTGAAACCAAAACTATCTCAAGCCAGCAACTATGTTTCGACCCCGCTGGTTCGGATCTCGTCCATCGCACTGCTGCCGTTCCCGTGGTAATCAAAGAGTAATTAAAAGCAAAGTTAGAAGCGTATAAAGTTTAATTAGAAACTCCCTGTAACCCACTTCCAAGCTGGTGCGAAGACCTGTGCGGCTCGAGGTGGGCAGAGGGTGTACACGGGTTAGACAAAATCGTAGGGCGCAGCAGCTGTTCAGTTGGTTGGTTGTAAAAGTTTTCCTGTTTCCCCCCGAAAAATTCTGACAGTTATCCGGAAATTATTTCCTGCGCGCTTATGCCCCTCAGAACGAAAGCATTTAAAATCCCCGTGTACAACCGGCCAGCAGTCAGGCGGGTTGCCAGCCAGTCGATGAGATCTTTGGTCATTGACACTAGCACCGGGCGCTGGTAGTGTGCCTTCTTTTTACGGGAACCCGCTGTTATCCTTGGTTTCCCATCCCCGAATGGCAGACACATTCATTATTATACCGCAAATTTCGGCTGCACGGGGGGAGAACCAGAACACTGCAGTTTTATCACCACACTGTTTCACTTTAACGTTGGTTCCTGATGCGGTTTACGGCCTACTAGTGAAGTGCCTGACGACGAATGGTTCATGAAATATTAGAGTGGTACAAAACCAATTTAAAGAACTGATGTTTTTAGTTCATTTCGTTGTAACATAATGTTTATAGTTTTCTGTTTACGCTTTATATTTTATCTCATCCACCCTCAATTGCTCCTAACGTGAAAAGAGGTAGAGAAACTGTAGCAACGGCTGTAACGTTTAAACAGCATGCAGCCAGGAGATGCTGCTCGCCCGTGTACCTTGCAAAAACATCCTGAATGCTCACACACTAGCACTCCGGACTAAGGCCTAAAGTCTGGCACAGGCATCAACCGCAGACACTTTTCACTATCATATCATCGAGCTTCTTTTCACAACGGTACGAACTCCAGAAGCGGCCATTCTCGGGCAAGCAAGAGTAGAACGGCAACAGCATAAAAGTGCATCACCGTAGCTTCTCTTCCGAAAACGGTTCCGCGAAACTACTCGCTGTTCCAGTGCGCCTCCTACGGCGGGATCTTCTCTACCTTTAGAGCTGCCTGTGGTTCATACTTATGGTTATTGTTATACTCTGGCATCGCACCGCTTCAAGCCTTGAGTGTGTGGTACTTTCGCTACAGAGATGCTCCTGCAATCCTCCCGCGTTTGATCGTGGGAAAACTTGTTTCCTTCTTTCTATGCACATACACCTCGCGATGGTCGCTCGCTAGCAGCGCTCGGTTCACCCTACATGACGACGGCGGTGGAATCCGACGCGCGTCGTTCGAGACGCTGTTGGCAATCCCTGCCGATGACGTTGATGATAATGTTGATGATGGTGCATTGCAAGTTTGGTTTTCGCACCGAGGAAAAGTTACGAAATTGTTCCGAAAATGTTAAGTCACGCCTTGTTTGGAGAAAAATTTTCGAACTCGATTATTAATAATTCGGCTTCCGAAAAAACAACTAGTTTCTCATTTCCGCTAGGAAACTAGAGCTAGGATTTTTTTTTCAGATAATTAGACTATGACTCATAAGGCCATTTCTTGCGGAGAGATAGATTGATCTAAAATTAATATAATTTTTCTTGTGAAATATGTATGCGAAAAGAATATCGAACAAATTTTATTTTCAACTAATTTTAGATTAAATGGTAGTAGAAAATGATCTTATCAAGTAAATACTTTGTACAAGATCTACAGATGCTCGTCAGAGTTTATGAATGAGCACCAAGAATTTTACACAACGCATCTAAAAGAAAATTAACTCTATTTCCACAAAAGTCAAGAGCTCATATAATCTTTATTCCACAAAGATGAACGATGTGGTCTTGTATTGGCCTGGTCAAGTCCATTACTTAGAAATGACTTATTATATAAATCTTAATTATGAACAAGTTAAAAATAAATCTTCTAATAGTTTGGAAATATAATGATTTAGGCAGCATAAGAATAAGATATTTTTTTTAACACGAAGCGTAGTTTCTAACTGATTTTAGAAATAAATATTAATTTCATTTTTCAACCTAGTAAACGATGTTTCTATACGTTTTATGGCATACGGAAATCATCAGGCATGATAAATTTTATTTTCCAAAACTTTAAAACCGACGTAAAATTTTCCTCATATGATGCATAAAAAGTACGACAAAACTCTCACACCAAAACATATTTTTTTTGCAAAAATAATGTCAAGTTTCGGTTCATCATATCAAAACTGAGTTCAAACCATGTGTTTTCATTATATAAGGATATTTCCGCTTGGCCAGTATTTGTGCGTCGGCAGCAGCAAAGTAGTTTCCACTTGGCTGCACAGTGCACATAAATGAAAATCGAGTTTTCATCAGTGATAAACGACGGGTGACCAGCGCTTTAGTCATACATACGGTGCGGTTCTGTTGCAAAACAGTCTAGGCTCATGGAAGCAAACAGTAGTTGAGCTGTTGAGGCGGGAAGCTTCTTTCAATTTTTTTGCCGTAGAATACGTCTAACTTTAATAGGGTTCCATTACCAAATACCGCAAACAGAGTGGAACGGTAGAATGCACAATGGTCCAGAAAATTTTGAGTCTTGAGCTCTATAGCAATTTTACAATGTTATAGCTCCATTAATTTAGGCAACTTTGCAGAAAGAAATATTTCTCTATCTAATAACCGATTGAGATTGAAAAAACATTTTTCGCTCTAACTTGTTTATTTACATTAAAACTTTTTTTGAGCGAGTCTTGGGGCTTCATAGAGAGAATCCATTTGCAATGCTGACATCGCGAATATCTCAATTCTTTGTTTTCCATAAAAAATATGCGTTTTAAATTGGTTTGTCCTTTTGGCGCAAACACAAAAATATCTCTTGGTCTTAATATGGGCACATTTGGAAATTGTTTAAAATATTTTTTTTTATAAGTTAGTACATTTAGTTTGAAATCGAGAAAAAACTATGATAATTTTGTATGTTTTGCATATTAAAGTACACAAATTTATTTTATTTTTTTTTGTATTTTCGCTAAACTAGAAATAATTACCTTTCATTTGATCAACAGTCGATCAACTGGTACAAAAGTTATTAATTTTTGAAAACAAATACATCGAATAAAGCGGTCACCCTATTTCGGAGCTGGTTGGATTTTTCAATAACCTCTTAATCATATGTAACAACTTTGTAAAACAACGTTTTTCTCTGAAATGTTGCTATCGAGCTCTAGATTCAAATTTCCTCCAAAGTTCGATTTCTGGCCTATTGTGCAATGGCTTTTTTTTAAACTTATTTTTCAAACGATTTTTCCAAGTTGTGTAGTTGCATTGATCTACCTGTTTAATTTGTATTACACATAAACACACTAAACGACTCAAACTAGCTCGATGGGTAAAATATGATCGTATATAGTGAAGAACTATTCTAGCGTCACTTTTTAATTGCTTGAAATGAATGTAAAACTGCATATTTCATAATTTGCATTTGTATTTCATAACTGCTTTGTATGTATATTTGTATTTCATAATAGCTGTAGTTTCGGAGCTAGCCCTCGTGGTAACAGCAATAGTATGGAAGGCTGTTTCCTCGATGCTATGCTAGAGTTTGTTAACGGTTGAACAGTTGACGGAAAACTAATGCAATTTGCGCGCAGCGTTCGTCTTTATAACTAGATAGAACAACGTGCAGCGCAGCCCAAATATTTTTTTAACTATCTTCCATAATACTGTGTGCGCGGCCCCGCCCACTTGTCGCGATAGTCTTTTTCGTAGGAATTTAAGACAATCGCGCGGGTTTATTTCATCACATCACCATTCATTCATCCACTGATTTTCGCGCGATTCGGGCGTATATTTTAAAATCGGTTCCAGTTTACACTTATTCTTCGTGTTTCTCGTGAATTCGTTCCTACCACGTGGGTGGTAAACGTAAAAGAAGACGCACAGCCAGTCCTAAGGCTGCTAACGACACGGCCAGTACCCGTAAATTATGTGAGTTGGTACAGGAGTACCTATCGATCTGGCGGCTGCAGTGTACCTTGGTGTGGAAGTGTTGACATTAGCGGGGTACGCTGCTAGAGTTAGTATAACGGGAATCAAGTAGCAAATCGCAATGACGAGGAACTGAACATGCGAATATCCGGCGTCACAAATTGCTCAGGAGAATGCTCTTCCGAACATCCAAGTTGTTCTGCAGAACAACAGAAACAGAATAAATGGCATTAGGGGCCATCCACAAATTATGTAAGAGTTTAGGAGGAGAGGGAGAGTATCCAAATTTCTTACGAATGCTTACGAAGTGGGAGAGGGGGATTCGAGAAAGTTTTACATAAGATTTGTGGAAGGGAGGAGGATAATGCAATATCATACCAAGCCTTATAATGGGGGGAGGGTGGATCGAAAAATTCGAAAAAAAAGTCCTCGCGTAATTTGTAGATGACACCTTATTCGTTTTTTTTTCTTCACATATAGCTTATTCGATTAATTCCAAGATAAAAGCATCGTAGAATACCTACCTATAAGGCAAAATAATAAATTTGCAGCCTGCGATCAATTTTTTGAATGAGCTTATCAACTTCTCGTGCGAACGTGTCTGGATTGCATACCTAGTTTATATAGATTGCCAACCAACAAGCACATAATTATTAATTTTTACTTGAAAAGCTGTAGTTTTGCCGAAATCCTTTTAATAGCAGCTTTACAAGCTATAATAAAAAAAGGTTTGTCCGGAAGTGAGCGTATTCTACGTCCATGATGCGGTCGTGATTTGGATACAACCTCCTACTATTTTTTACAAGCATCATTGAATCCCTACTCATTTCATACAGTTTTTCTTTATAATTAACGGGTTCTGAGCTTCAATACTTTGAACAAAACCTATGCCAAAATGTATACGCCCTTTTAGAAATTCACCCTCGAGTCAAAGAATTTTTACATTTTCGCAATATTCGACCTTCAGTGATTTGCAATTGAAATCACTAAAGAAAATGTAGACTGCGCATTAAAACATTCTAACATTCAGAATCTCAAAGCTATCGTCACTGCTGGGTAGATTGAAACCCGATATCGATTCAACCTTCTGGTTACAAACTTCTCTGTGCTCAGCTCAGTAGCTAGCGTCTCCTCTGGCGGCAGAGTGTTGTAGCTCTTTGCAAACTGCACCAGTTAGCAGCAAGTAAAGAAGCATATACACTGCAAGATTTTGCATCCACGAGAGCTGTAGGGATTTCATATGGGGAGGGAATAGGTAATCGCAACCGCAAGTCAAGTTCAAAAACAAAAGACTATCGCGCGAAGCACTGGACTTTGTTGGTTGGTGGCTGGAAAAATGCGCTCCTGTCCAATGTGCTTCAGGCTCTCTGTGGCTGTGTCTAGGAAAAAAGTGAAACCGGACGGGTGGTGCCATGTGATTTCTGAAGTATTTCTCTAGTCATGCATGATAGTAATGAACATATCGGAATAATGATTATTAAAAATTCATCACAGCACACTTGCTAAAAATCTACTATTCTCTAATATTGGATTTGTTAGAAATTTAGACAAATATAAATATTAACACATGGTAAATATGCAATTGAAGTGATGAAATGATGGCATTGAAACTTCAAACTAGAAAGTTATGTTACCAAACCTCGCATGCTCCATCGCCCTGCAAAACTAGCGGTATGTTAGTCATCTGCGATCAACTTAAAACATATCTTAATTAATGCAACTTCTTTCAGCGGGTGGCCATCATCGTCATACTCCTCGTCGAATTCCGTATAGCCATTAAGTAGCACCTCAATCGCTCCAAATCGGCTTAACCACTTCGGCTGAGTGATTCCGTTCACTTTCCCATAGTGTTTTGATTGAAAGGCGATCACATTTGGGGCCGGCTAGCTAGTGCAGTAATATTCCACTCCAAGTGGGCCAACCGACGAATGTATACGCTGCGCTTCCATTGGGCTTACCCATAATAGTACACCACATATGTGGTTTTTGCTCGCGAATAGGGTGGTCCAAATTTTTATTTATTTCGGATTTCACGGGGATTCAGTGACATTACATAAACAACACAAAGGTTAGAATAAGCACTCAAAACATATGTGGGCAAAATTCTGTGAGCGAGGCAAAACCACCCGTTTCATCGCTGTCCTGTCGGGGGCTATTGATTATACTGTTGCCGACAGCTGAGACCTCACGATGCGATCGCCGAAGTGGGGAAGGAAGCGAAATACCAGCAACAATTCTGATATGATATTGACGATGGGAAAACAAACAGGCGGCTTGAGAATTTCGGAATTAAATGTAACATACACCAAGAACAAGGATTATAGCCCATAATCACTGTTTTGTTGTCTTCCACTTTTGAAGTTAGAAAGCGAAGGACTTTGAGTGAGAGGCATGAACACGAATATTAACACATTCCATACGTCCTAAAATATGAATTACTCGAGTTTCAGAAAGGTAAGTAGAAATCAAAATCACAACAAGTTATAAAACAACGTTTAAATCTTGTTCACTTTGTGTGTTCCAATCTTACGAACCAGTAATTTGAAGAAAGCAGTGGTTCAAACAATTTTCACATGTTGCACACGGTAGTTGCCGGATTCAATCTTGTGATTTATAGGAACTGTACTGAGATATTCTATTGCCCGGTTTTTCTAGCCCCGCTCCAGCTGTTCTAGCTGCCGATCCGGAGGAAAATTGAAACAAAATCCAGAAACTTCGGCGGCTTCGAGTCCGGGTGACGGTGAAACAACGGACTCCACACTCACGAGTAGAGTGAAAGACAAATGGTGGGAATCCCGGGAAAAATATGGGAAAATTTTCAACGGTTCCGAGCGGCATTGCACCGTGTCGAGACGAGGGATGGTTCCGAGCGACCGACTGGTAAGGGTTCTGCTGCTGGGCGGTGGTAAAAATTTATGTTACTCTGAAAGTAAATTGCACTCACTGGTTTTATGCTTTTTTTCACTTCGCCATAACAAGTCTTCTGCTTATGTGTGTAGCTTAGCTGTGAGGTTTAAACGTGTGGCGTTTTGCGATATGCAATCGCGTTTCGTCGGAGGTGGATATACGGTTTACCGAAACACTGCCGTGCTTAGGGTGGCAGAAATTTTGGTTAGAAACAAAAATCTATTCATCACAATAAAGCTGCCCAAGCTTTGGTATTTTGAGTTTTAGGAAGCTGAGTTTTGAGTGTAATAATAACCATAATTAAAAAGTTCAGACTACCCTATTACTCGCAGGGACAAGCAGAAGAGCTAAATCCCATTCATTCTAAATGTCTCTTCTCCGCAGTACAAGGAAACCGGGTGGAAAACGGTGGAAAAGACCGCTATATAAATATTGTAAAAAGATTAACCACAATATTTTATAAAATCTTTTTATTTTGTTTTCAAAAGTTTCGCTTGCACAGTGGCCCCCGCGCGTTCGCTTCCGAAAGATTCGCAGGGTGAGAGTAGTGCAAGAATAACAATGCAGTCCGACTGAGAATTGATTTACTTCCACCACAGCCAGCGCCATCGTCGGTGCTGTCGGGAGGGAGGTCATGGACATGAATTACTTTCTGGAGCATACAATTTTCCCATCGTTCACTGTCGGTATTATTTTTGCCAAGAGCAGCAAGCGATTGGGGTTTCCTTCATTTCGACGGAGTTTATTTTTCTTATTAATATATGATTATAAAATATGTAAAATGTCTGCACTCTTTGGCTGCATGGCTTTCAATACGTTTTCATTTATTGATCTATCAACAGTTTCTGTAGCAGTTTTGATAACTTTTGGACGAACAAAAACCATTAATTCAATTAATTTCGAAGTCATAAATTCACGGCTGTTGACACAGCGATTCATATTCGAAACAAAATTATTTTGTTTTCATATAGACATACATTTTATCGGTCATATTAATGAAACGAGTCAACACAGATTTTGCCCTGGAGCTCGAATTGGAAAAACATGAAAGATTTTAGCTTTTCATTTTTTGTGCGACTAGCGAGCTCGGAAGTGCGTCAAAAGACCGCAGAGTAATTGCACGCCGGGTTCGTCACTTTTACGTTCACTTGCGGGTAAACTTTATTTAAGTTTCTGAAGATTTGACGCACTTCCGAGTTGGCTAAGGCCACCAAAACTAAAACAGGAACGGGTAAAAGTTATGATCTTCAATTTGATTTCAGTTTGAGCTCGACAAAAGCGAAAAAACAATTTTCGAAAAAAAAAACAATTCTTTTGCGAATAAAATAAATTATAGCTTTTTAACTGTTCATGTGAATTTTGGTGCTCTAGCCAAGTCGTACTTCTAAATCTATTGCAAACAAAGTGAATTTGTTTACCATTCAATTCTTAATTCAATTTATGAACAAAGGTTGTTTGAACGCTGATCAAGGTTTGGAGAAAGCATAACAAAATATATTGAACGCGCTGCACAACAATTAATAGAAGATTATTAATTTTATTAGCTACGTTTAATAAATGCTCTACAAAGAAGCTGATTAGGAGCATATTAACTGCATCATGAATCATTTTAAAACGTAATAAAATCACCAGATTGGAATATTTACAAACTAATAGAAGTAGAATTTTACGTTAATGCTAACAATTTTCTAGCTTAAGTTTCATAAAAAAGATTTCGAGAACTTTTTACAGCATAAATTGCTAGCTGAACAGTTAAGGTATTCAGATCTAAACTGGCAAAAGCAACTCAGCTGTAACTGAATTCATCGGCATCAAAAGGGTCAGTCTACACGCGACGGACTTTAAACTCCGCTTTATTTGTAGTCTGAAAGAATTCACTATCGGTGTGTACAGACCGAAGTCCCGCAGTCTCAATATTGTTGTACACACAGTGCAGAGTGCTTCTGCAGCCTGCCTCGAAAGCACTTCTTCACTCCAGTCGTCGTTTGTCGTCCGACCGGGCGTTCGCGCGATGACCGAGGGATTCTCTCGTATCTCTCCGGTCCGACTCGGCTTTGGCGAGGGCTTGCTCTGGCTTTGCTGACTGGTTACAATTTAGTCGTGACTGAAGTTTAAAATAAAAAAGAAATTTCCACCCCTCCCGTTCCCACCCCCTGGGCTGTTGGCTGCCACGGGGAACCGATTGACTATACGAGCTTATGCGTTTGTACAGCGCACTCGATCGGAGTCGTCATCGTCGTCGTTGTTGTAGACGGTAGGGACTGGGTTTTACTACTCACGTTACTGGAGCAAAATCACTGTCCTGTCCGGAGCGAGTGGAGAGCTTTCTACCGGCTGGCATGTCTGGCTAGAGTTAATAAAACCGGGAATTGGAAAAGAAATGGTGCTACTCCTCTTCTCTATACATCGAAACTTTTATTGCAGCAGCAGTTAGCGGGAATTTGTACGCCGCCTTGGAATCGGTTTCCAATCCATGGGAATATTGGTTTTTAGTTGCCGTTTATGAGTTCCACACAGCTCGATGTCGGGTTGATAATTGAACTTATAATAGAAATTGATACTGGCTTTCATCGTGTTTGTATTTTCATGAGTAGTCAAAGTTTATCAATGGGATCGTAATAACTGTTTCATTTCGTTTAGTAAATTATTTCTGTTGCTGGTCAATTTATTGGTTTGTTTTTCAACGAGATTTCGCGTGAACAGAAGTATTGTGATGAAATGATTGGCAACTTTCTCACAAACAAGGCAAATGAAATACTTTAGCTATACTATAGAAATCTATAGAAAACTTCCCGTGGCTGTAAGAATAGTTGGTGATTTTCAAACAATAATGCAAACTCCAGATGATCACTCTGGTCTCTCTTCAATTGTCGAACTCCAGATGAAAATTCAGTTGATCACATAAAAATTATATGATATTGTATAAAAAATGTTATATGTAGAACGAGAATACAAAACAATCCATTCCTTTTTTCATTTAGTTTTTTATTCAAAAATATGCAATTCCACCATCAAATACAATTTGCTAAAAAACGGAAATTGAGCCCCAACAGCATCACACGCAGATATCAACCTTTGCTTCGGTACGTACTAATACCTTTTTGTCGGCCGCGTAAAACTGCCCCACACTGACCGACTGGAACGGCAGAAAGACGAAAAAATGAACCACTCATAATAATAACGATAATCACAACAAATTGTCAGGGATTAGAAACCTTTTAGAGGCCGCCGGAGGTTTTTTTTTTGGCTCCACCGCTTGCCCCTTTCATCCCTTCCATCAAGCGAGACGGAAAGCCAATGGGACAGAAAAGTCAACCAACAAGCGGCTGAAAAATGGCCGCAGCTTATTCAAGTTCTTCTCGGCGATGACTGCCGGATCACATATGTATCTCCTCGAAGCTTGTTTCCATTGTCCGGATTGGCCTATGACTATTGAAGTGCCCTTTGTTTCGACTAATTGTAGGTTTAATATTGTCTTCGGATCTATGATTGATCCACTCAGAGATGCAGTGGTCTTACTGTCTTACTGTTTTAACCTGCCTAAGTTGCACAATATACAATTTATTTTTTTCTGTGATTTTATTTTCAATTTGTTTGTAGAAAATATAAACGAAAAAAAATTCTCATAGATTCAGTGACTTAGTCTAACAACGGGCTTCTGCGGATCACTTGACAGAAGCGCTGGAGTGAATCGATTCCCCCGAAAATACAGTAACTAAACATATATCAAAACAACAAAGCGATACACAACGAAAAAGAAAGGGTGGAATTGAAACCGCGGAACCGGCGCCGCGCCGCACTAAACAACAAAACATCACAAAATTACTAAATTACAGATAATTGTTTGATCCAATTTAATATAAATATGGCCTTTTTCGGATTCCTCTCCTGCCCATCACTCCTCGGCCCCGGCTGTGTGTCATTCATTCTTCCATATAGCCAACCCATTCATTCGTCCATTCATTTGAATTTGGGACTCTTTTTTTTCGGGGGTTCTGTGTGTTTCGCTGAGTGGATTTTGTGTTCGTTTGTTTCTGTTGCAGCCCTGTCTTTGTTGCTGCTTTGAAAAAAAAAAGAAAACAAGGCGGACGGGAAAACATATTTAATAACTAATAATGATATTAGATAGCAGATCCCAGAAGCTCCGGTTTTAGCTTTCCTCTGTCAGCTAACCGATTGTAATAAGGAGTGGCAAGTTGGGCCAAATTCGAAAAGACGAAACAGAAAAAAAACTTCTATTCCATGGAACTCCTAACCCGTGTTAATGTGAGTGTTTGGGGTTGGTTTTTTCTCGCGTCGTTGTTTGGCAAATCATTGCCCTTTTTTTTTGTGTGAATTCCAAACAGGAACAAGGAATGATTTCTAGCAAAATGAGATTTTTTTTGCAAAGCAAAATGAGTGAAAATGTTACTTGAATTCTGGTTATAAGCTTTAAATTTCTATCTGACAAGAACGGCTTTTTGGGTTTATAAAATGTTTCTAAGAAAGTTGTGCCGTATTACAATGAGCATTCAAAAAATAAAACGGTTCCCGTGGGTATTGCCCATTGGGTAATTAGGACCAGGCTTCGAAATGGTCACGGTAGAACCACTTTTTACTGCGATAATCGTCTTCTTCTTCCTCTGACGCTAACAAGGCTCGCTGTCTTAATACATTCTTGAACGAACATGTCAAACGAGCACCGCTGTCATGACGTTTTTATCCTCCAACGTATTTTGACATTTTTTCTAGAAATGAGAATAACGCACGTTGGGTGCGGATATTTCGGAAATTTATATCATTGTGCTTGTAATAATATTCATCAACATAAATAGAACGCAGTAGACAGAAATAGGCCGAAATAACATCGAAAAACGACCCTTTTGTGTTGAAAAAATCAGTTTTTGCGCTAAAGAGCCGGTCAAAAAAATCGCGTCTCGATTTACAATTTTTTTCAGTTTTCTCTGATATTCCCTGATTTTCCTGATCGAAAAATGAATTTCCTGATTTTCCAGGTTTTTCCAGGTATTCGACACCCTGATTTCTAACAATGAAAAGGAATTCATGGAAATAAAAAATATTGACATTCATGATGCTTATAGAAGTGAAATTCAGATATTGTATAAAAAATTTATTCCAAACTCACCAACAACTTAGCAAGTTCGGCATTCTTCAGAAAGATTGAGTTTTTGAGCAAAAAAAAAATTATTCGAAATGATTTTGGGAAACAGAAATGAATTTCAGAAGAGAATTATTATTAATTTTCAAAGGTTACTTAATTTTTTTCATATAAATTGTAACCCCGAATAATCGACGCTGCCTAACAGATTAGTATCTATCAATAATTTGGAAAGAATTGTCAGCTTAAGTCAGCTGATGCGATTACTACAAAAATTCCAGTGTCAAAATCAAACATGGTACGGCGCTTGAATAACATTTATTTTGAACCTTATCATTCATACAGGAACGAATCATGGCCAAGATCAATCTCATCACTGCAATGGTTGCGACATGCTGTGCTGTTATAAGTATAATACGATACCTACAAAAAAGAGCAAACAGAATAATGCATCGTACCACTTGGGTTTGTGTTTACATTATACGAAAACAAACACTTGGTTTTTCACTCAGTATATCGGTGCTCTCCTTTTTTTCTGTTCTTGTACTTGCGGTTTCTCTTCCAATTGCTTGCTATTGATTGATTTTAAATTAAATGTCATTTACAGAGAACCGGCTTTCCCCCATCCTCCACGACCTGCGGAGATTCATGTGTAATATAAATTGAGGATAATGGAACTAAACACACTTCTCTCAAATGTTTAGTAGTAGTTAAAACTTAGTCGATTAAAAGGTAACTCAAATTATTGTTAGTAAGTAATTTCAAGCAAATTTCATCCACTGGATGTTTCGCACTGGTCCACCCGTTCTCACTTAAGCCCGCAGCCCCCGAGGGAGTTTGGTGCCACCGTCATCATCGTCATCGGTTGCGGATTGTTTCAAAATGAAAAGAACAACAAGTAGGTAGTGTAAACAATGTTCTCGCCGACGGCTCTGCGTCTTATTGCCGATCACTCCGGGAGCAGGTTTGGGGTACGCATTACTGCGCAGGGAGCTGTACAACATAGTCTTCTTTGCTGTTAACTCAAGTTTTTCGAAGCGGCCGGGATAAAATTGTCGGTGTTTGCGCGACAGCAACTCCGGCTACAGCTGGGTCTTGAAATGGGAAGCAACATCCTGACGCGGTGATGTGCGCGAGGTAATTTTCCTCTTGTTTTTTTATTGCACTAAACGTCAGAAGGTAAACCCCATAAGGAACAGTGGTACGTCAGGCTGCTGTCAGGTTGCACCGGTGGTAGCTGACATGTAACCGACTGATTCCGCAACAATTTGTGATGGATTGATGACGGTTGTCGGATGACTGCCACAACAAGAAGTCGTTTTAAATTACCCATCGGAACGGGACGGGGAAGCGTCGCCCTTATGTCCTCCACTCGGTTGGGGAATTACTTCGAAGAAAGGCAGCACCGCGAAAGGACTTCTTGGCGAGCCCAGTAATTACATTAATTTTATAGAGCGAGATTTATTTGAATTTAATGGCTGTTGGGGAACGCAGTTTAAATAATTTCAAAATTTGAAGGATGGAATCTGACGCACCATTCGGTGGATATTTGGTATTATGGATAAGGGTAATGAGTTTATGGCATTCACTAGTTGTAAACGTGACCAAGAGTTCAAGCTACGAAAATTTATTAAAGACTTTACCAGTTCACAAAATAGTTCAACGCTCCAAAAATACGTACCTTCACATCGGTTATTTTCCGCCGAATGATTTTATGCCAAGGGAAATGATTAATAATGGCTTCGATTTCTCGTTAATTCGATGTTATAACACTTAGCAAAGAACACTCAATTTCGCCCAAACTGCCGTTTAAAGCAATCAGCACAATTACCGAAACCGATTGTTGTCCATTTTACTACCTTGCTAACTATAGGATTTCCTCTTTCCATGAGCACCAGGTACAGCCCAAAAGCATTACCAGTAATTACTGATGCTTCAATTATATGCACCGGGTACTAATCGAATTAAACTGTGAGACGCCCTTTGATTGAAAAATTATTGACCCCTCAATCAGACAAGTGTCGCCTTCGGGCCACAACACTCGCTGCTGCATTGCGGTGCGTAGTGGTTCCAGGCAAACTTGTCCTATTTGAGTAATAACATTGAATTGATTGTGTCCACATGTAGGAGACAAAAAAAAGTCCAACAATAATTAGCATAAAATCAGGCCGTTCGTCCTAGTAGCGAGTTGCAACGAAGGAAACGCCAATTCGGGAACAGTTTGGACCAAAGTTTATTATAATTTCTTTTCCGTCAATTATCCCTGTTCGCTGTTCCGCAATTCGCCACCTGTTCCGTTCCCCATGCACCGCCGCGGCACTGAAAACAAATCAATCAATCAGACTTGATCGAATTTTGAATGATTTTGACATTTGATATGTCCGTATATATTCCAGACTAAGGCAATTTCTTGAGTATTAGCCGTGTATCGTTACATCCGCGAGCATCCACGCCGTAATTTTACCGTTTTTTGGCTGAATCCCCCTATCTATGGTTCAAAGTGTGCAGGCGAAGATCTAATACGAAAAGCGGCAGGATGCATGGCTCACAAAAGTAAACGGGAATAAAGAAAAAAAAAGTATAATAGGATAATAATCCAGGCGAACAGAAAATTATTGACAGATTTTTGATGCCACCTATATTTAGACAAATTTACGTTACTTATTCGTTGATCCCGGTGTCGAGGCGACTTCGGTTCTGCAGAAGTGAAGGATGTGGTTTAGATCTTCGTTTCCCTCTGGCGAAGATAATTTGCTGTAGGATTTTTATCAGCTCTCATCTCCCACGGCCAGACGAGACAGTGGTGCTCCGAAGTTTGGGTTGAGAATAATTGCCGTCTAGGTTGCGCCGGTTGTTGGTGAGATTAGAAGTAATTATATTTTTCTGATCATTTCAACCGTTCCGATCACATGGCAGCTAGTCAAGTGACGGGAAGGCTGCCTTTGATGTGGTGACCTCTTCTGCCTGCCTGGAAGCCGGTGTGAATGAACTGTCCTCCTAGGTGTTCGGCTGGTCGGAAACTAATTTGCCAGCATCGACTCACGCGAGATGGGTTTCCGGTGAAATCTGATTGCGTTTTGCCGATGACACGGATGATTATGAGATGCGGATGACGAGAGAATGTAATGAAATGTTTGAAATATACTTTTGTTTTAAACAATGATTTTTGAACGAAAGTGGACACTTCACCACACATATTGTTCCATAAAATTCCAAAGCAGTAATAAATCAGGTGAAATGTGTTTCACTTTCCGATGTGTTTGAGGTATAATTACAACAATGTTAACATTATTGTCCTTAAAATAAGCACCGCATACTTTGGTCAGCATCAGGAGGACACAAACCAGGATTGTTCGATTCCAAGCCTGGATACTCAAAGCGAAGAAGATAACAGTGCCAAAATATTCTGCGGAACGGTGTGTGGAGGGAGGCACAAAACATTTTCCCGCTTTTTTCGAGCTAAATTCCACCAGCAGCAGCCGCAACCCGACAGCATTGTTGTAAAGCATCATTTAATTCGTTGTGATTAATGTTGAACATTTCTTCTTTCACTGCAATTCCTCACACGAAAACAGAAAAAAAGGCAAACACTGACTCTATCCAGCTAGAAGTGCGGACGAAACTTTCTGATAATCGTATTTCATCAATCCAGCTTGACCTAAATCAGTATTTTTTTTTATCAACAGTAATCCTTTTATCAAATGTTTGATATTGTCAAATGTTTGATATTGTAAAATTGGACCAAACCATAGAGGCATCAAACCAGAAGTATCATCCCTTGGCGGTTTCCCCGCAGACAACACACGGATCGGCATCGGATATTAAGGCTTCTTCAGCTGGCCTCCGGGAATTCACTTAAAAACGAACGAAATACAGCGATAATGATGATGAGGTTTCCCGCACAACCCCTCCTTGCACACAGCCTGCGCCCTACAGAACACCCTATCCTTGCCAACTTTGGCGCAAAGTGTCTTCATCAGTGCAAAACGCACAAAAGTACTCCAACATCATTATGCTTTGATTTTTTCGCACACAATTTTTTTTGCTGTGCGCTTTTTCTGTCGATTGTGTAGAGCCGCGTCAACCACCAAACATGAGCAGTTTCCAAACAGAAAAAAAATCGGACACCGTACCAGAATGAAGATCCGTACCGGCAACGTTCCACCCGACGGAATATGCATTCTCCGTTTCCGAGAGTGCACACATTCAGATATTCCGGGAGATACAAAACACTATAATTGCTTGGAAATGGTTGTAATTAAAGAATACCTCGTGTTTTTGCTCCGAAAAATTGTTTATACACCGCCCGCCGTGGGATCATGTTTTTATTTCGGCTTATTTGACAGCGCAAAAGGAAACATCCATACTGCAGTATACTTAATCCCCATCAATATCGCGTCAATCCACCCGGAGCTGTCTATGGTATCAACGGATTTTGGCAGAGAAATCCCTCCTCGTCGGACAGCTCATTTTCAGGTTCGTGTTTAGCATTGCTCTCTCCCCACTATGGAACCTCAATCTAATCTTCCTGGGCGATTATCCCTGACTGCTGACGAGTCAGTCGGCATTGAGTTGGATTAAGAGCGAGAGGGTGGTATTTAATATACCAATACAGCCGCAAGACCTTATTTAATGGAGAAAAAAAACTATTTTGTTGCAGTCAGTGATGTTATACTATGCGGTAAAATAATCAATTTATTTTCTTTGATACTGGAAATACCAGAATTAATTGGCTGGCCAGTCAACTTGGATTTTTTTTTTCGATCATATCCCTAAACGAAATTACCAGACGAATGAACTTTACCGTGGATTGAAGTAAAATGGAAGCGTAAATCTTCCTTAGTGGAAATAGTAAACAAGCCTAAAAACAAACCCCCCTTCCCAACCATCGAATCGCAGAGGTACTCGACCACAAACGGAACATTTTTGAATACCAGCATGTAATTGGTGGGCCGCATATTCAAACAAGCGCAACTAGAGAGAGGCTCTCCACCTCGAAATAATACTCCAGGATGCTCGAGGAGGTGCCACGAGAGATCCGCTTCAGGTTGCAATAGTTCCGAACCGTTTCAGCTTAAAACTAATTGGTAGGTAAGGCTCAATTTCTCCACTTGTTTTGTGTTTTTATTTTCTCCTGGTGGACCTGTTCGTTCGACACATATTAACTCTTTTCGGTTCGACGGTCGTCAGCAACTAATGCGTCGTTGTTGCCCTTGTTCTTAGTCTGGAGAAAGAGCAAGATAGACGGGATAATTTACTTTAATGTTTAGTTGCGTTCTGATCACCTGGACTCGGGACGACGCAATGTGAGAGCAGCGTAGCGCTGACAGCGGCCGGCGGTGGCGGGCAGCTATCCGAGCGGCAGATAGATACACATGCAGAAAAGGGGGGCTGGGAGAGACAGCATAATTTGTTGGCGAAACTTGTCGAAACTAAGCCAGCCTTTCGGGCAGGCATCAAGAATTGCTACACGAATAACGGTACAGGAAGTCTTAATGATCCGGCAAGTAAAGTAAACGGTAGCTTCACGCTCCGGTAGCACGGTTCCGGAATCGGTAATTATCACATATTGCGGCTAATGGTTGGCAGAAATAAAAGTGCAGCAGTAAATCTTCGGCCAGCCACGGTCGAAAAATTGATTATTGACGTTACAATGCTTTTCTTCCGGAGTGGTTTTGGCTCGAATTGGCTAGTATGGAGAGAAATTGCTTAAAGTTTTGTTACACGGCACTCCAATAGTGAATCTTTATTGGCAATACTAATCTCTACAAAGTTTGTGTAAATGATGTTATAAATTCGTTACTGTTAAGAGCCTTTCATTGCAATATGTTCTATGTTCTATAAAATAGGAAAGTTTTTTTCTTTTGAAGCTGCTCTTTTGTATTTAAAGAAGCATTAGAATCTGTTTAATATAAAGCTCATATAATCAAACTGTTTAATTTTAATTCCAGTTTACATTGTTAAATTGTTGCAAAATTATTTAACATATTGAACCCTACAGCTACACGCAAAAGTTCTAGCCTTATTAAACCAACCCTCGTAATTCACACAACAATTGCGCTGACTTCGCAGAAAAAATTAGTGAAATGCATAACGTAAAAGTTGTACAATCAATACATTGACAGAGATCGAAATCAGAATATGTATCATACAACACATAAGTTTAGGTAAACTTCTATTCCGGGCGAACGATCAGTTTTGAGGTGTTCAAAAATCATGATTAATTTTCGTAAGCCGGTTTATATGAATGATTTGTCCATCTTTAAAAACACGTTCTGCAGTCAAAAATTTAATTTAGCTGACGCTGGTGCCATTAACGTATAACCGAATGCGTATGAATAAAACCAGAGTAACAGTTAAATGCAAAATGTTTTGAACAAATATATAATGTCTTTTAATTGTTAAACAATAATGTTTTCAAATGACCGGATTCATGAAAGTCAGGAGTGGCATTGCGCATTTCGTTTCGAGTGATTTTTGTTCGTTTCGTCCACATTTGACATTGCCGATTTCGATTCGAGCTCGAAACGAGTAGATGGCGTATTATTTCAGTTGATCTCCGAGCAAAACTGGCATTACGTAATGGTTTAATCGAGCATTTTTAGCTCGAAAGTGATAAAAAATGGTCGATACGTTTAAGACGTTCGATTGTACCTGAGTTTGATGACTAAAACATAAATAATTTCATTTAAAATCTGTGATCGAGAAAACATTAATTTGGTAGGATCAACTAGCGAGTAGATTCAAAGTAGGAGCTAACTTTAACGGAGCAGAAATTGTACTAGTACAGTTTGGAGGGAAATATTGTATTTAAAAAATGTTTGGTTGCCCACCTTATCTTGAAATATTGACGAAACCATGAAAAAAATTTCTTTTGCACCAGAAAATAACTAACTTTGTTTCATTTAATGTAAGTGTAATACTCATATCTTATTGTTTACGTCTTTGTAGATTCCTAAAACCATTTTCATCACTAGAGGAATCGTAGAAAAATATACAAATATAAAGATTTTGTTTTAAGAACAAATCATATTATGAGCGTAAAAAATACCAATCTCTAGGGGCAAGACACTATTAATATATGGCGAATTATTTCCAATATAAGATATTACAAAGTATTTATCGTTGCATTATTAGGCGTCGGTGTGATGTGTCGGATGTGTCGGATAAACGATAAATATCAAAATTTATCAACCGATGTCGTATAATATTACCTAAATATTTTTCATTAAAATAAAGTTGTCTAGCCCTCAGACAAATCTTACTTTATTTTCGAGTCAATGTTTTCTCAACATAAACTGCAATAAAATTGGGGTGTCGAAAATAATACGCAATATTAACTCCACCTCGAAACGAGTTTAATTTCTCTCGATTCGAGTTACTCGAAGCGAAATTCGCAATGTCATGTACTCAAATTATCAGTAATGATTGCTGGCTGCACTGCTCCACCGATACCAGCTTGCTGAACACCAGTTGATACTTTGGTTTGGGGCTGCCTGATACATTCAAAATACGGTAGAGCATCAAATGTGTTATGTTCAACGCACTTTGCTTACTTTGTTGGACATTTAGACATAGAAAAAATAGTTTGGAGAGGAGTTGGAGTCACGGCAAATTCTAAATGAAGAAGTTTTTGATTTATAAGTGATTAATGAGGCTTTGCTTGGTGAGTGTTAGTGTATTATTTGTACGTCGCACTAACTCGCGGTTCACATTTTATAAACATGTGAAAATGGACTGCATGGTGGTGTGAGCGAAGACAATGGTAATACTTGGAGAGCGGAGAGAGTAAAGTTGCGCTGGGGTGTGACGCTAGATGCTGGTCGGCGTTTGTTTCGCTGACGTATGTATAATCAGAATGATTTTTCATAGTCTCCAATTTTTTTCACTATATATCAGGGATGTTACGGATTTTTCAGACATCTGCAGATGCGGATGCGGATATGTGATTACGGATGCAGGTGTAGATGCGGATGTCAATTTTCATGCGGATGTTCCGGATTCGCGGATGCGGATGCAGATATCCGTTGCATCCCTTGTGTTTTATTTTGCTTATTTCACATGACCATGTTACTCTCTAGTGCCAAAGTTATTTAAGCGAGCATAAAATACATTTCTTACCAAAAAACAGTAATATCTGGTTTTTTTTTTTCAAAAGTCACATCTTTAAAAAGTAAATGAAAAAAACAACGTTTTATCGTTTCTAATAACAATTCTGTGTACAAAATACATTTTAAGATGTTTTATTTAAGTTTTGAAAAGTAGGCTCTTGAAAATCACCCATTTTTAATTTTCTTTGGATCCTCCTTGCCAATGGAATATTCAAGTTATAGGTATAGGCTGGTTTACCATCGAACTTCTTTTCTCCGCTCATTGGAGAAAGAGGAAATATGCTCCGAAAGCTTCAAAAAATCAAATAGGGGAGAACCGTACAAAACGTACCAAGGGGGTTAGATAGCCCATGCCATTGTTTCCCTAAAGCACTCACATATGTGAATTTTTCAGGAACCAGGATAATACTCAGAGGCCGGGAGTCAACTCCATACTTCATTTGGAAACCGGATTTTGCGACTTCCGGTTCCTGGAAAACATTCTTAAATTGCCAAATATAATCCAATAAAGGTATATTCACTCTTTGGATTCTAGAATATTGATGTTGTATTTGAAGTAATAATTGAAGTAAAAAATGTGAAATTTGACATTATATTTGTGCTAGAGAAATAGCGAAATAAAAAAATTACTTCTAATTTCAACTACTTCAATCACGAGCAATACCGTTCAAATAGTACAATACAGTTTGATCAATCAATTTCGTTTCTTCCCATAACTTTTGAACCACGTATCAATTGTAGTTACTTGAACGTTTGAGAGACAGCCCGTAATTATGTTCAAATATGTCGTGTAATCTTTAAGATACATAACAGTTGAAATAAAAGTACGATTATAATCAAATTTAATGGCACCCAAACCTTTTATTTGACACTAAGATTGTTGAAATTAGTCCAGCCATTTTTGGGGAAACGAGTGAATTTAAAAAGTCATCGGAACATGTTTCTTTTCACAACTTATGAACCACATGTATATTCATCATAAAATGCTTTAGTTAACCCTTAACTATAGCCCGATCATTTGGTACCAAGCCAAGCCTTGGTGCTACATTCCGATTCGGAACTTAACCTTCTGTTTTTTTATACACAGACTTCGCTGCCGACTGTTTAGTGTACAGAACAATTGCGGGGCTAGCGCTACGATCCTACTGACACTAACAGTCTCTCCCAAGCCGAGACTCGAACCTACGACGATTGGCTTGTTAGGCCAGCATCGTACTTCGAGACCATATGGGAAATTTAGTACCAATATTGTTCAAATCGGTTGAGTAGTTTCTGTTATAATGAAGTTTCGTGATTTTCACATTTTGATACATAACAGACAAAGTTACAGTGCGATTACAATGAAATTTGATTTTGAAATTGATTTTATGAAAATCGGTTCAGCCATCTCTGAGAACCATGATAAGACATTCGCTCTTTTCCCCTCATATTCTTAGACGACTATTTAGTACTGTTAGTGATGCTTTCTACGCTCTAATTTTTTTTCTTGACTTGACTATTTTAATTCGTTTGGCTGTTTTGAGTTCACTTCTATAGTTAGTTTATTTTTCTCCTAGTCTTGCAGTCAGGCTCATTTTTAAAGAAATTTTTTATCTCAACAATTTATCAATTTTTCGTGCATTTATTTATATCATTTATATCGGTTCGATGCATTTATTGAAAACTGTTCGTTAATCCATGCGCTTTTTGATTACAATGATTTACTACATGATTTTCAAATTAGTTCATGTTATTCTTATCTCTTTTAGATTATGTTTTGTGTAGTTTTCCACATTGCGAGCATTCACGTAAAGATTATGTTAGAATCATTTTTCGCAGCAATTTTATTCTTTCTCTTTTAGTTGTTAATTACTTTAAAACCATTTCGAGATCAATTTCGGTCAGCAGGCTTATTATTCTCCTCAATTTGTACAAAGAATATAGTGAATATTCACCGTTGCGTGTAGCAATTTTGCGCCACACTTTTTTCTGCTTTGTGCTGCATTTCTGCCGCTCGCAGAAAAATTAATACGCTTGCTGCTTACACCACAGCTGACCGATACAAGAGTGCTGCATCACTCTAACGTGAGAATACACAAAATTACTGAGATAAATTCGATAGCATTCGAAGAGAAACATGAGGACGGGTGGCTGGATTTTTTTTTTCAGTTTCGAGATGCAAAGCAAACAACGCAATCTACTTTCCTACCTAGATGCTCCCCTCATTTGATAAGAGCTTACTAGACACACAGTAAAAGCACTTCAGTGAGCTCTGTTGTGTAGTTATTGAGCGTAATGTCCTCTCGTGTGAGAAAGCTCACGCCAGTTTATTATCTCTCTGAAAAAAGATTTCAAGCGTGTTTTTTACTGCAAGCTCCTCTGATACAAACGATTCGCTGCCCTCTTCAAGCAAACGCGTCGTTTTGTCCACCAATGTGAGATTCAATGATGAGAAACGATAACCATGCCTACAACGCGTTTAATATATTTGGATACAATTTCAAAATTCCATAATGATAAATAAATATCACACATTTAATTTCTGACTATTTTTTTTTCTCCCAGAACAAGCCAGTCGTCGTAGGTTCGAGTCTCGGCTTGTGAGAGACTGTTAGTGTCAGTAGGATCGTAGCGCTAGCCCCGCAATTATCCTGTACAATAAACAGTCGGCTGCGAAGTTTGTGTATAAATTTCAACCCAGATTGTCTGGACAAACGCTTTAGACTGTTCCGAGTCTTGTAATCAGCAAGCTTCGACACTGTGTGTCTTTTAAGCATATATCAAATTAGAAAAGCATCTAGGTAAGAAAGTAGATTGAGTGCTTTGAATCTCGAAATTGAAGAAAAAAATCCAGCCGTTCGTCACGCATGTTTTTTTTTTCAAAATATTCAGTAAATGAGAAGTGAGCTTTCCAATGTAAGTTTCAGAACAACAATAGTTATTTTACTCATTTGAAACTAAATAAGTGACTTTAGTGACCATTTGGTCGTAAAATAGTGACTTTAGTGTCTGTTAAGTGACTAGGCTCAAAACGGTGATAAAATCACTACTAAGTGACTCGCTACTAGTCCTGCATTTTGGTCACCAAGTACTAATTATTGATTCGATTTTTTATTCCAGACAAAACGACTTCAGGTTATTTTAAATTGATTTGGATTAATTATTTTCATCTTAAGTTGCTTCTTACTCGATTTGAGTTTTCAACAATTAAAGACTTCTTTTTTTGTTACTTGTCACCTTTCTCAGGTATCATTTTTATTCAGTTTGTTTTAATTATTAGCTACAAAATCACCCTTACATGAACAGTGCAAAATTTACATTAATTATTTTTAACAATTAATACTGTTTGTCGAAAATGAAATGGAGAATGTATATACGAAATGTTTTAAAATTTATCCAACTAACCTGGCGAAGCGTTCCTTGTCTTGAACGTTGTCCTCTTCCATTCTGTTGTATTTGTTACCACTAGCACTCTCCTCATCAGATCTGAAAGTAGAACAATGAAAAGAATAAAAATCAGTGACCGTAATTTAATAAAATATCGATTGCCTAAAAATGTGAGAATTTTAATCCTGAATAGGGAAAGATTATTGATTATTATAGTCACAATCATTAGAGAAAATAAATTTAGGTCACCTCGTGTGACCTAAATTTATTTTCTTTAATATACGTTTAACCAAGCAGACCGGTAGATATAAATTATAAAACTTACAATTGTGAATCAAAGCTAAGTCTTCCCCTATCGTTCACAACCTGCCCGCTTGTTCCTTCCGGCTGGACAGAATGACGGTTTGCAGGACGATCGGTTGGAACGTGCAGCAGTGAAGCGAGTTCGATGGTGATTTTTTATCCAAATGCAGGGAACCGGTGGCGGGCAGTGAGACACGAAAAGGGCAGCAAAAACGCGCGCCGGTCGAGTACGTGGCAAACCTGAGCGGAAAATCAAAAGCGCCCAGCCATTTGAGAGTAAGACAGCTTCGAATCGGAGTCGCATTCCCACACGGCGGTGGTTCATTGGAGTAGACTCTGACTTTTCTAAGTAGGAACACTCGGAGGATGCGGCGACTGGCAAGTCAAGTCGGTGCAGGAACGGTGAGTGTTGGGTGGAAAACCTTCCACCCTCATCAGCATCTCGATCACAACTGGGCAATAACAACAGAGGACACGCATCGTGGTCTGCATGCGGAAGTTATGAACACCTAACTCGGTGTACGTTACGGGGTTGAATAAATGACACAGATTGGTGGAACAATATTGGAGTCAAGGTCAGGGTTTGAACGAGCACGTAGGATACTGTCGAAATCGATTGAAGGGGTCAGATGCAAGAACGTCAGCAGCTCTAATTGTTTAAGACTTTAAATGTGGTTATAAATGTGGTTTTTATCTGCCGTTTAGTTTGATGTCACGGGCAGGTATCATCTTATGCCGAAAATTGAGATCATAACAATTTAATAATAATAATAACAGAAAGTGAGGTTCCCACCTAAACCAAATATGTTCGGTATCGTTTTCACAACGCTGCATTATTAATTTCAACTATGAATATATTGTAGAAAGAAACGCGCCGTGAAAACGGCTCAATTAAAACATGTCTACTCATCACGTCGTTTCTCATATTTTATGAAGCACCGAAAACGGACGCATCAGTAACTTTTGGACAGTAAAACAGCCAAAACTTATCGCGGAGGATCGGCTGTATTTCAACCAAGATAGACTCCAGACAGAGGTTTGTTTACTACATCGACAGCCAGCAGTCCGTTAAATTCGTTTACGCAACGCTGAACTTACGAATGGAGCGATACCTACAGCCGAAGCTTAATCCGTCGAGTCACTCAGAAGATGTTTCCCAAAATAATCCACAACACAAAGCGATACGATACGCATGTAACATCTATGCAACATTTAGCTCCTCGATCCGGTTAGATGTGCATCTAATTGCAGCACGTGCTCACTCTAGGAATGCGAAAACATGTATGCGACTAGTTTCGCGCAAGGTATCAGTCGGATTAAGCCTGCCGTTACCTGCTATCCCCGCAAATTATGAAGGCATTACCGTGTATGAATGGAATCAGGAAAAAATATTGCAAATGGAATATATTTCAGTCCATTTACTTCACTTACCTTTCAGCAGCTGAAGCTGATACAACCGAAACTATTCGTAATTCGTCCAATTCTCCACGCTTGGCAAAGGGAAGGTGCAAATAAGGTTAAAAGGAGAACGAGAAGATGAAGCTACGCAAAGTGGATCTCCCAGATGATAGGCGAGTGAATAAGCACACACGCGTGCGCGCGAGTAAAGAGGCCAATTTCGATTAATTTTATCAATCCATCACAGTCGGTAATAGTCCACCTTTGTGGGACCGTACATACGCGTCCAGCGGAGAGACCCTCCTGTCCTGCAAGAAGGTACAATTATCAGCTAAGGAAGGCAGCGCAGCGAAAATTTGCCCTGCATTTATGGGAAACTGCTGTTCAAGTGCAGTATTCGTATAACGAATAATTCCGTAACCTTTTGGGAATTGTATACTACCTGAGGTTCACCAGTATCAGTATAATTTAGAACAGGATCTTCTCCGGTCTTTGAATATTATTCCACACAAATTTCAACATAATTTTTAAATCTGCAAAACCGAATTAGTTATTTTTGGAACACTTCCAGTCCCAGTTTTAATACAAAACCATAACTAAACAAAGTATTCAATGAAAAACCATGAACTAAACAAAGTTAATGCTCAATTACCTTATCTGTAGAAACCACGAAACTAATAATAACTTTATCTTGGATGTGATTTTCAACTTTTTTTTCATGTTTCACTCGAATCGTAGATAGTCATAGAAAACACTCCTGAGTGACATCCAGGTTCTAATTTTCATATTCAAATAGCTACATTCATTCGATTGGATATTAATTTACGTCCGCTTTTTCCCAATGGTTCTCAACTCATCAACCAAAAATCGGAACTAAGCAGTCAAATCGCACTTAGTTTGTCGTAGACTCTAGCCTCATCAACCGCCCCGCGGCGAAATAACCAATGTTTACCGAAAGGTGAGAACTATTGACAGGTTAAGTGGACCGAGCCGATTGTACATAAATCATCCGGAGAGGGAAGAGAACGTTTGCACGGGTAATTGGCTTGGCCGCTGGTGCCACCGCTAATTACCGCAACCCTCTGTTTGATTCTCAGTATAGGTGGGACCAGTCTCGCCTTATATGTGCTCTCGCAAATACGGTGTATCTTTTTTTTTTCGTACCGTATAATTCAATAGATTCGTACTCGCTTACGTACCAACCCGAAATCGGTTACGCAATTGCGATTTCCCTTCTTTTCTTTTTCGAGTGAAGTTTTATTTTTTTTTCGTTTTTGTTCTTGAGCGGTTCGTTTTCCGCTGTCGCAATTTAAATAACTAAAAAAATAATGCAAACACTTTATAACAATGGCACTTCGCAGTCGTGAAGCACTCCGTTCGAATTGAAACCGCATTTCATGCCACTCTGAGTCAAGTTCTCCGCCCTTCTGTAGCTACTGATTGCGACCAATTAACCAATTAATCACTGGAAAGTGCCGGCTGGCTCTGGGTCCTTACCCAGCACTAGTGCTGCTCGGATGCGTTCGGTTTCTAAACGGAACCAAAGGCGAGTGCACTGTAATGTATTATTATTTAATTCAATATGACTAAAGTGGTTGCATTAATAAGAACACACGTTGAGAAATAGCGGAAAGTTCTCGGAATGCATGCAGCAACACCGAGTTGCTAGAAACAAAGAAAAAATTGCAATATTAATGAGGGGCGTTTTGAGTGTTCTTTGAGCAGCAGGTTCGTCGCTCGAAAATATTTAAATCACATTTTCGGTCTAGTACTTCATGTAAAATCCCAGGTCAACCACCCATCCCCAGTAACAGATACGGAAGCATTTTGTCTTAAAAAAAGATTTATGGCTCGAGAACTGCCATTATTAATTGTTGGTGCAAACAACCGGTAATCTTTCTCCGAGAGTGATGCATTTTTTATTTGCCTGCATTGTGTTTCGCTCATCAAATTATCACATTCGTTGTAAACAAACTCGAGCAGGGAAGGTAAAGTCTCGCCGACAGAATTGCAAATATCATACCACTTAGAAGAAAACCGCCAGTGGAAGGCGCATCTTGGCGGAGCAACGCGTGTGTTTCTCGCTCGTCGCACGTGCGCTGTTTTGGTCCAATAGATTTTCCTTCCTGTTTGAAACAACTAATCGGACGGAGGATGAATTTCAATGATTCTTCAAGGCTCACACACTGCATCTGAATGGCTCCGGTGCATTGTAAAGCAGATGATCATCCCTGCTACGTTATGTATACCAGCGAACAGCACACGGTGTGGGTTTATATTCATAATTGATGCAATTCTCGGGAGTCGACGAACGGCGGCCGCTGCTGCTGCCGCGGCTAATAAGAGTGCTACCAACAGGCGCGCGCTTGTCGCCGACGTCGTCGTCTTTGTCGCCATCAATCACCATAACTAGCAGCTTCCTTTTTCGTTAACCTTGTCCTTTTAATGTTTCCTTCGGTGTTCTGCCGCCGTCAAAGCGAAGAGCCACGGGATCGCCCGGAAAGTGCATCTTTAGTTTCTTGTTTTTAGCTGCTGTACGACTTCAATCAGAGAGATTCTCGCCTTTTTTGCAGCGAGTGCGCTTCACGATTCAAGTTTTGCCGATCGTGGCACAGCAGCCACCGTCTCGCCACAATATAAAAGGTGTGCCATTTAGTCAGTTATTCATTCATATTCATTAATATTGGAATTTGTACGGGGCAGCTTTGATTTGGGTTCCAACTAAGGACAGGTTGTTCAGCGAGTGATGGCGCCAATAGAACGAAAGGTAAGTGTTACAACATAATTGCTCTGTTTTTTTACGAGAAAACCTTGAACCTGGCAGCAAAATGCTCCTGCATTCGCTGCAACTGTTTCGCGGCTTTTCATGATTCTGTCCAACTATTGGCGAAAGTCTCACATACAATGCAACACCGACCGAACAACTACCAGTTGATAAAATCGTGACTCTATTCATCCTATAAAACAGCAATAAACTGTCAAACCTGACACACCGTTGTCGGTAGCTCTGGTTTTAATGGTGCACCATATGACCACTAAAAGCTCTTTCCGCTGCTCCGAGGACCTGTACCGGAGCCGATTAAGTGTTGCCCGACCGGCGACGGAATGATACTTTCACATTCCATCGCCGGTGTGAGTGCGGGCAGCCAGTGGTAATTACCCTTTGTTTAATATCTCACCGACCCGAAACCTGATGGGGCATTTGTCCATCCGCCGAAAATAACAATCGAAAACAAAAGGCCCGAACTTCAACTCGAGCGGCGGCCATATTCATCCTTGGCGGCGGTTGAGCATTCGTTTAAAACGCTGTTCCGCCTTGTTATGGTCCTGAATTCGAAATTAGTGGTTCAGGGCTTGCAGTCCGACCAGCAAAGTCGGTTTAGAGGGCAACCGGTGCCGTGCCTTGCCACTCGTATAGCAGTGAATGGCAACGAACGACAAAAACGGTTCAACACTTTGATTCGACGCTCGGTCATCTTTCAATATGGCGCGCATACCGACATCGGGGTTTAACTTAATGCGAAGTCTTTAACCTTAACAGAGGTGTCATTAGGTTACTCGCGGTCCGCTTATTAGTGGTGTTGCAAGACTATATGATGCAGGTAGAAACTAGTTATTTGTAGTTCCCGCGTTCAAAAAAATTCTAGAAGAATAACATATCAAGTCTTGGAAAAAATACTAACACGATGGCTAGGGTACATGTTAGTTTTTTTGTGCCAATCTAAACCAATTGACCCCGAAAACACTACTGCCGGTACCACATACCGGTCCCCATACTGCGAATGGGCCAAGCTAACCACCAAGTATTGTTATTATTTTCACCGATACGGTAGAATAATACAGCGTACACAGGACGTGCCTTTATTCGTAAACACTTCGGCAGTCACTTCGGCGGTAGTCGAGCGAGATATCTGACGGTGTAAACCATGTGTAGCCTTCAAAAGAGCGGCTCCGCGAAGAAGAAACTCATCACCCCCAAAGTCCGACGGAGAGCATCATTAGACCGAACAACCACCACCACCACCTCCAACGAGCGGAAAGAATCCGCGAAAAATATCTCCTCGCTTATTAGCTCCATTTTCTCGCAGCGCACTGAGCTTGGCCAATTTTTCCTTGTTTCCCAGCTGCTCGTCGTCGACAGACGACGACGGGTACCGTTCCCTAGCAGCTTTCCGTGGTTAGTAATTACATTTTAAGCCGATTGTTATTATTTATACTACAATTAATTTGTTTTGACTTATGCGCAGTCAGGCGGTCAGTCCGCCGTTTGCCGGTTATTGGTGGCGATGGTGGTCATTTGAGCGGCGGTTGTTGGATCGCTAAATAAAACCCACCATAATATCCCGAACAGGCGGTTCTAACAAAAGATTGCACAAAATGTGTGAAAGGGGCAACAAATTGGTTCGTTCGGTGTTAATTACTATGCCGTGCAATTGGAATTGAAAGCAGAAACATATTCCAAGATAAATTCTCATAAATCAGTGATATTATAAAATACTACGTAGGACAAATATATATACATAAATGTATTGATTTTAACTCTGGTTTAATAAATTTTACTACGCCTGTTATACACCGTGTATCTCCAACAGTTATAAGGGCTTCACTTGCTATCGTGTTAAGAACAAGAATAAAGCTGAATTATCTACACGCAGTTTTTTGTATCGAGTTGAGCGTAGATTTTTGCAATGCAGGCGGGGCAACGCAGACTCGAGAATGAGAAACGAAACAAAACACTTTGCTGAGTCAAAAAAAATTAGTCAGTGGTATTTATTCCGTCCATGTTATTGTTATCCGTACTCAGCAAGCAAGTCAATAAGGAAGAAAATGTATGAGAAAGCTCGACGACGACCTTGAAACTTTTCCCAATTTTTACTACTAAGCAGTAAAGCAACAACGTTAAACAACACGCAACACTTGCCAGCCATTTTCAATTTTACAAAATGTACTCTAGTACAGAAAACAAAGACGTAGTCCTACGTCAAAAAAATTTAACCTGAAATACACTTAAATAATTTTCACAAATTCTATTAGGATTTGCAGACTATAGAAGAGATTTAGAAGGGAAAGCTTGGACTTAAATATTTTTTTTCAATCTTGGTTTTTTTTTTTTTTGTATTGAAATATGTACGTGTAGATAAGATAAAGTATCAATTTTAGCAGGTTAGTTACCAGTTGAAACT
Source organism: Wyeomyia smithii (assembly GCF_029784165.1). Classification (NCBI taxonomy): domain Eukaryota; kingdom Metazoa; phylum Arthropoda; class Insecta; order Diptera; family Culicidae; genus Wyeomyia; species Wyeomyia smithii. The sequence continues at coordinate 37,707,297 of NC_073696.1, forward strand.
GATTAAACTAGATTTATTTGTTCACTTATATATCCACAAATGGAATGAGACAGAGGCAGCTAGAGGAAATATACCAAATCCAGTCACATTTATTTAAAAAATAAAGGAAACATCTTTATATACGTTCTTTTTCTGGTTTGTTTCCGAAAAAGATAACAAAATATTTTTGTAAAAATATATTTCTATCTTTTGTTCTTAGTTTTTCAATTTGTACCCTTACATATGTATGTTGCCGTAAGACGTAATTCTACGTCAAAAACAAGCTGACGTTCAGAGCCAAAACTTCACAAATCAATATACACTTATCGAATTTCTTTCCCTTTGCCTGCAATTAAATAAAAAACTACAGGATATGTTTTTTTTTGTGAAAGAAATGTGGTTTTAAGGGAATTAGTCAAAAATATTTTTCGGCATACTGAATGAGAGGCATAAGAGCAACGAAAAAATTCTAACAACCCTAATTAAATTTGTCAAGCATTGTTGAAACGCCGATTTCGACCTTAGATTGGTACCTACATGCTTGCTTTCCCTAACACGGTCGACGAATAATATGCCTAGTTGATCGAGAATGCACTCTTTGGACTACATAAGGGCTTGCTTCTGCTCAAACCAGTCAGTTAACTAGCACGGTACTAATCAAGTAGCAGCAGTAGCGGCAGCCGGTAGCAGCAGCGGCGCCTTGCCAAAGACGGTTGTAAATTCTATTTTATCTCCATGTCTCAGCACGAACTGAATTTTCTTTTCCTTCAGCAATGTGCAACACCCAACAGCCTTGTAATAAAATGTTGCGTAACTTCTGCTATCTGCTTCCGTACGAGACTAAAACGCATAACCAAACCATGAAAATTGTCAAGCTTTACTTATACAAATACTGTGCTAAGGACAACGGTCAAGCTTTGTTGAAATGCAGATTCCGATTGATCTGATTGGTCGTTCAATGCTCGCTTTTCCTAACACGGTCGACAGAATATTATTCTTAGTTAATCGGGAATGCACTCTTTGACCCATATATGAGCCTGCTTCAGCTCAAATCAATCATTTCACTAGTGGATGGCCGCTAGAACTGTTCCTAAGTAGCAGCGGGTAGCAGAACTAGTGACCGCGGCAAGAATCATTTTTGAGTGTGTAAGTAGTCCATAACGGCTAGTATACAAACAACAGAATATAACAATATGCACGAGTGGCTAAAAATCTTAACTATTTCACAAACAAATGTCTTCACAATATTCAACATAATTTCTTTTCATCCTCCTTTCAACAGGGTCAACATAAGAACACATCGATCGTATTCCTAAACCTATTGCAAGGAATAGACTGACATAAGACCGGCTGTCGTAATTCCACGTTAACCTTGCGGTCGTGTCTTATGAACAACCACTTTAGCCATTTTTTTTAATTTCATTTTATTTTGAAATTTTTGTTCAATTTATTTTTGTGGGCCATTTTTAATTCAAATTTCTTTTATAGGTTTAGAGTATTTAACGTTTTCAACGGTGGCTTGTTTCGGCAGATATTCTGCAGCAGTCTTATAAAAAACCTGCCTAAAAAAATCTCTGCGGAAGATGTTCGATACCCTATTTTTATTTTTTTTTATGTTTATTTTTTTAATTTTTTTAAATTTGTGAATGAATTAGGAAATTTGTTATTTGTTATTTATTAATATTTCATCCGACAATTACCGTCTCAATGAATGGAATTTAAAAACTATCTAAACCGATGTAAATTAATTCAAATAATCTAGTTGTGAACAATAAAGCAGCACCTTTATTGACGCTGATGATCATTAGGTTTTTATTTGGCACCAATCGAAATATTCAACAGTTCTTACAGCTTCCGACAGTCGGATAATTCTTCAACGACCACCAAAATCTTTAAACCATCAGCGTAGAACAGCTTACAGCTAATTGTAAGACGACATACGACATCATTGGAACACAATACAAAGATAAGTGGCCCAAGGTTACTCCCTTGGGGAACACCAGATATGTTCGTAAACCGTCGGGATGTGTTGGATCCAAGTTTAACGCTCAGACTTCTGTCACAAAGGTATGATTGCAGCCATTTAACCACGTTTTTGGCGACACCCTGAGAGTTTTCCGAGTAGAATTCGATGGTAAATTTTGTTGAATGCCGCTTTCCAATCCGTATGAACAGCATCATCCTGTTTTCCATTTTCAATGTGAGAGACACAATCCGAGACGAAGCAAAGCAAATTGCGTTTTTTGACAATTGTTAAGTTTATTTCAAACAGTTTACTAGTGTTGCATTTTTAGGTATCTACTAAGGCGACATCCATAAATTACGTAATATGCTCATAGGAGGGAGGGGAGAATCCTTGAGCGTTACGATTTGTTATACAGAGGATAGGGGAATTGAGTTCAGCGTTACGTAACGAAAAATCTCTAGAGAATAACTAAGCACCGGACTTAACGGAGACGGTCTCATTTTGAACAAGTGTCATGTGTCAATTTTACGGTAGGAGCATTTTTCGACTTCATTCAGGTGGCATTTTTTATTACATCCTTTTATTTTTTTCTGCTTCGAAGTCTAAAAATAACCCTTGTTGATCAGTGTTATTAAAAAAATATCGAAAAGTATAGTCAAACCGGAATATCTTTAACTGTAGTTTTCTGTGGCAATAATCCCGTTTTTTTGTAAATTCATGCAAAACTTGGGCTAGTGAAGGTGGGCGAAAAAAAAAAAAAAAAAACAGGGACATACCCAACTGGCGGAACAACTAAACATGTCAAGAAGATTTGCAATTTGAAACGAGAATCATGCAATTTAGAGGATCGATTTGTTTATACAAAAATTGATTGGGATCCTACAGCATTTCGGGCGTTTCCTGTGATTTTGAAACAAAAATTTCATTAACCAACTGCCACCACCAGAATGTCTGCGGCATCGGGTGATTTTGACAGATTGTCGTTTTATTGTCCGCTCAAGGCGGAGAAACCCATAATATCGGTATTCGCATAATTTAAATTAATTGACACACATTTTCCCCAGGGCAAAAATTACATGCAAATACTATCAATACAAGTTGGCACATAAAAATGAGAATTTTCGATCGATACTCATGATCGGGTATCCATCATCGTGGCCAGACCACGGCAGCGTTCTGAACAACAACGTTGTGTTGAGGATAGGCACGTTCTCATTTGTCATCGGAGAGAAGGAGGTCAGACACGTTCCTCGCGCCGGCACACTGGAAGCGGCAGCATGCAGTTCCACTGAACTACTTTGACAGCTGACTTGAAGTAATGCGTTTGGATTGCGCTCAACGCAAACACATGCTAGAGTGTTTGAATTTAAAAAAACCTGAATTAATCCACCTAGTGGTGCAGAAACCTTTGTTATACTAACTACCTTTTACTTTATACTTATTAGACCAGTGAATCACAAATCGTATACCATCGTAAGTCCAATTACGATAAGGAATGAAACAAATTTAAAAGATTTTTTTTTTGTTAGGGAATTAGAATTACGTTGTCCATTGATGTGAACTTTTGTAATGATTTATGAATTTAAAAGATAGTTTTCAGAGGGAGAACCAGATACGATCATTTAATTAAAGCTTGACGTGGGTTTGGTAAATATTATGGATGTTGTCACTGGAGTATATGAGTGATATTTTCGATCACAAACCAATTTTAAAATGCTAGTTAGAAGCAACTCAAATTTTTACTTGAAATAATCGAACGTGAGGAACAGTAGATAACAATGATGCTTAGTTCATACTAGAACAGCAAAAATGCATGTTAGTTTAATGCATTTCTTTTTTTTAAATCCCCATAATCCAAGTTTGAATATCACTTTCGCTTTATTTTTAGAAATCGAAGGACCTAGCATTATGAATCAGCATCTTATAATTTAAACTAATCAGAGCAAATTTCTACAAACCTGATCTCGAAAAATTACACTGTGCTACAGCGATTTAGAACTTCTGGAGTGACCTAGTGTAGGTTGTAGGTCTTGTTGAGTGTAACATTCGCTCATACTAGAAATTTTCCAAACAACTCCAAAATCGGAAGTTATGGTCAAAATACGATTTTTTGGACTTCAGCGCATATAATATTTTTTAACTCAGTCATTCATCAACCGATATTCAATATTAAAGCAGTTTTAAAAAGAGGACAAATAGAGCTTTCAAAATATATACAGTTTTGTTCTAATATCAATAAAACATGTTAAGTTATTTGAGCTTCAATCTAATTTATTACACTTTTTCATGCAATTTTTCAATTTAATTGTCAATTTTCCGTCTATTTTTGTAAGAAAAATACCACACATATACTATAATTCTGAAAGTTTATTCAATTCCGAATCAATTGAAAGCAGTTTTGTAAAAATCGGTTGATATTTGGCTAAGTTATATATTTTTTAAGAAAACCAGAATTTTTGGCTTCTATCGCGCAATTATTTCACGGAGCTACAAATGATGAAAAAATGCAAGAACTTTTGATGTGACTTAGTGTGGGTTGAAGCTTTTGTCAAATGTTACTTGCGCGTTTACTTGAAGTTTTTCAAATACCCCAAAAATTATAAGTTATGGTCAAAACCCTGTTTTTTACTTTAGCTCACATTTTTATGTTTAATTCAGTTATGTTTCAACCGATTTGTTATATTTTGGCTGTTTTGGAAACGCGAAAAATAGAACTCTTGAAACATATAAATATGTCTAAAGAGTTTACCTATATGTGATGAATAGTTTTAAATAAAATGAGATGATTCATATTCAATAAAATAAGATGATTTTTTTTTTCAAATTTTACCAGTATGTGATGAATAGTTTTAAAATAAATAAAATAGTTTATGTTATTTTTAAATTTTTCCAAATTTATTCGCAATTTTTTACACATTTTTGTAATGAACGAGCTTTAATTGCTGTAGAATTTGAAAAGTACATTTAGTGCCAAACGAAAACAGTAAGATATGACTTGATGTTTTCCACCATATCCTTAGATTTCATCAAATCATTTCTCAGCATAATTATAACAGGTTTTCATTAACAACACCTATTGTTTTCGTTTTGTACTAAAAAAAACATTCCAAATTTTACAGCAATTGAAGCTCCATCATTACATAAATGTGTGAAAAATTGCGAATAAATTTGGAAAAAATTGAAAATAACATAAACCATTTTATTTATTTTAAAACTATTCATCACATATAGGTAAACTTTTTAAACATATTTATATGTTTCAACTGCTCTATTTTTCGCCTTTCCAAACAGCCAAAATATAAAAAATTGGTTGAAAAATAACCGTATTAAACATAAAAATGTGAGCTGAGGTAAAAAAACAGGGTTTTAAACATAACTTATAATTTTCGGGGTATTTGAAAAACTTCAAGAAAATGCGCAAGTAACATTTGACTAAAGCTACAACCCACACTAAGTCACATCAAAAGTTCTTGCATTTTTTCATCATTTGTAGCACCGTGAAATGAAAGTGCGATAGAAGCAAAAAATTTTGGTTTTCTTTATAAAATATATAACTTAGCCAAATATCAACCGATTTTCACAAAACTGCCTTCATTTGATTTAAAATTGAATATACTTTCGAAATTATAGTGTATTTGTGGTATGTTTCTTACAAAAATAGACGGCAAATTTAAAATTAATTTGAAAAATTGCGTGAAAAAGCCTATAAAATTAGATTTAAGCTCAAATAACCTAACATTTTTTATTGATATTAGAACAAAACTTTATATATTTTGAAGGCTCTATTTGTCCTCTTTTTAAAACTGCTTTAATATTGAATATCGGTTGACAAATGACTGAGTTAAAAAATATTATATGCGCTGAGGTCCAACAACCGTATTTTGACCATAACTTCAGATTTTGGAGGTGTTTGGAAAATTTCTAGTATGAGCGAATGTTACACTCAACAAGACCTACAACCCACACTAGGTCACTTCAGAAGTTTTTGCATTTTTTTTCATTTGTAGCACAGTGTTATAGTTCAGAATTATACAGGAAAAAACTAGGTACTCATGAAAGTTGTTAATTTAATTCTATCTCAAATGCATTATCTGAAAATGAAGGTTTTTTACGACATTTGTGAATTTTGGATTTTCAGAGTGTAGTCGAGAACATTATTCCTTTCGAATGTCTAGGCTGTATGATAAAATTCAAAATGAAGACTTTATAAAACTTGCTGCGATAACGAGAAGAGGTGTAACATGGATACTCTGATTGCACTTAGTCTTAAATTAGAAAGCAATATTTATATCTTATATGAGCATAGTGTATCATATCATAGAGATAAGTGAACTTCCACCTGCGCACACTAGTAAACGTGTATAGCCATGTACCATGTTTGCTTCAGTTTCATCCAAACTGTAAATCATCGCATCTCGATGTTCACAATTTCTCGAAACTTTTTCCTTATTTTGCCAATTACGTTCACCATTAACTGTAGATTCCTGGTCACGAGTGAAAAGTATATTCAGAACTGAATTTAAAACATAGAATAAGTGTTCAACGGCAAAGTTTTCCAGCTGTTCAAAATGTAGCATTGCAAACGGGTGGCACTAACATATTCGTACGTAAGTAGGTCTATACATCTTTGGCTTTTCAAAATATCTGCATCGCTAATTGTTGCTACAATGTTTGGCTCCCGAGAGCTGTAGAAGATTCTTATTCTTCGCAAATCTGGGTTCAACGTACAATTTAATATATATTTTAAAGAAAGTGAGGGCCGAAGCTTTGCAAGGCACAAAAGGAGCTAAGTGAGCATTGCAGTTTCCTCTAAATCTAATTCAAATTTTTAAGAAAAAGCTCAAGGGTAATTTATTTACACCAGTTAACGCACTACGAAGAGTGTAAAAATTATGCAAAGTTGTGGATGATTGTTGTTTTCTTTTGAGAAATAAATAGAGATACGAAAAAAAAGAAATAGAGGGATAGAGAAGAAGAGAGAGCAGGGAGAGATGAATTATCCGAAAAGAAAAATATCCCATGTCTGAAATATACTTTGGTCAAATTTCTACAGTTCAAGCTACCAATAAAAATTCGCACTTAGTACGATTTTTAAAGAGCTCTAGGGTGTTCATTTGAGCATGTGGACATCCAAATCGGAATATGCGTTCTGTAAAATGAGCGTTTATTTTATAATTTATTTCTTTCGATTCTGATATACTATACATATAAACAACATATTTACACATACATACATACAAGCACACATACACATACATACAGAAATTGTTCATTTCGTCGATCTGAGTCGATTGGTGTATAAAACATGGCTCTCCATGCCATTCATTTTTTTCCTTAAAAGTTAAATATCTTATGTAAAAAATACTTTGTGATCAATATTTTGAGAACTAAGCCACTATTCAAAAATCCACTCGGTAGCATTCTGGGGGAGCACAGTAGCTTTCGTTTGCGTATAAGATCATCAAAATCGGATATTGCGTTCTGTAAGAAAGGTGCGTTAGTATTTTGCGGCACATACATACAGACAACATACATACACACACACATACACACACACATACACACAAACAGACATTGCTCATATCGTCGAGCTGAGTCGAATGGTATATACGATTCGGCCCTCCAGATCTTGGATCTATTTTGCGTTTTTCGACCGATTTTATAACCTTTGTTTAGTATAACAAAGGTAAAACAGCTATCCAATCAATCCAGGAAAACCTCTCTCTAATTTCGAGCAATCAACGATAATGTATAATGTTCATGGCTTTAACCTTCAACTGAACCAGCTACATTCAGCCTTCGAAAATCTCATCCCAACTGCACTGATAATGCTCCCACAGCTGTCTCCACTTATAAATTAAATTTCATCCATCCAATTAAGTTTAACAGATCACAAATTGGTTTATTATTCACATTTTGTCGATATTTATTATCATTACATGTACGCCATTTCGGACAACCGACTGACGATGACGACGTGCACGTCCGACCAAGCGCCGGCCATCCGAGGGACACACCACGTCATTTGTAATTTGTAATTTTGTGCAATTTTTGTAAATGCATAATCGTTGCAATTGCTGCTGATGCCGCTGAGCAATGACAACGGTCGCAACGACGCACGGTGGCTGATGACGACGCACGGTATGATGGACCCATATTTTCTCCACCTAGCAGCAGCAGCACTCGCTTCGGTTGCTTATTTGGGCGTTCCGCATCGGCCTCTGTGTGGATTTTTTAACCATCGTGCAGTTTATTCTCATCGAACAACGGCGCAGGCTGACGTAAAGAACCTCAATGACATTTAAAATCACTACCTCGCGCGAATTCCGACGAGGGGTTCTTCGACTCTGCGCAATTGCAACAGTATGTAACAAATTATTTTGATAAAATATTTTTAAAGAATTGTTTGGAAAATAATTAAATGTTCAGAAAAAATTATTGTACTCGGTAAAACAATCCCGCTCTGTTCTTACATTAAAAGACCCCCCTCAACTGGAAAAGAAGCCAGTCCATCAGAGCATCGCTCAATGGCCAACCGCTCCACTATTGACCGCTGATTACAGAATAATGGTGCGAAAACATTTCGCTATAATAATAATTATTAAAATATTTCATACATGCACATCGACATTGCTGTTAAAAAAACACCCCGAATCGGAAGATGATTGGGGAAACAACCGAAAACCGAACTGCATCACGTCCTCGCTGTTGCTCCCGATTTTCGAAACAGGGAATTCGCAGAAAATTGTTTCGAACCAGACGCGACTAGGCAAACACGTGCTCATTTCGACAATAATTAGACGAGCTAAAGTGTGGAATTAACGATGACTTCAGGTGAAAGGTCATATGTACTGCTGAGCTACTGGGAGGCTTACACTGCAGAATAATAATAATCAGCAATACCATCGTCATCATCATCATCATCGGGAAATTGAAAATAAAATAGACAAGCTCGCAATGGTTTGTGTCAGCAGTTTCACTCAGCACCCACAGAACAGCAGACAGTAACCAATTTCTTTCATTTCACTTAGTTCGCACATTTCGCCGGGTAAGATGTGGGATTTTTTCCTGGCAATTTCAAAGAACCTACCACCTTCGCTTCCTATCTGGGTAGTAACTCGGAGAAAATGTTAGCTAGAGCTGTTTTGTATAGAGCAATTTTCTAAAAATCATTTATATTAGCCGCATCTATCATCATCTATCTATTACATGCGGAATACCATAATGTTAATCTATCATAATTTTACCGGTATTTTCCCACTGTAGATCTGAGACGAACGCGTTCAGGAATCCCGACGTTCCAACCCTGGTCGTCGTAGAACTAAACCAGAAAGGACCTTGTGGGACTGCCGCTCGTCGACGTCGTAACCATCTGAATCGAATCGTGCAAAATCGGAATACGAAGACGAGACCAGCCGGCACTATTCGACAGAGATGCAATTATGCTTTATCTCTGCTGTTCGCTCAGACAGACACAGGCACCAACACTCGATGGCACCACGGCACACGTAGCTTTTCTTCTATTATTTCGAAACGGTTTTCCATTTTATTTTTTCCCTCCACCGAATACACACACACTTCACAAGGGAGCTTGCGTGAAATCGATTCCGAGATATCATCATTTTTATTAGTGATTATCTGTCTATATATGATTCTTCGTGTGGTTCGAAGAGCTTAGGTTGTCATTCCGTGTATAGCCGTGTACTGACCACTCCTTCGAGGAATACAATTATGAATTCTTTTCGCTATGTTAGCTTTCGATTCGCTGCAGAAATAGATGTTGTTCGCAGGAGTGCAACTTCGGGTTCCGGAAAATTCCTGTATCATTGCTTTCATTTTAAATTGAAGCTCAATTTATTGGTAATAGAATGAGAAACAGCCTCATGGAACTGAAATTTCGAATTTCTATAAACACTCTACACATTTGCCTAGCCGGCTGGTAACAGCAGCTAGTCATTTGTTTTACACCAGTTCCGACAATAACTACATCAACAGCTGCCTGAGTAGACTTTGACAAGCGAACATTTTATTGCTAAGCGTGATATGATTTACACACGTCGCCGACGATTAGCCAGACTGCTGCCTGTAAGATAGAGTTAGCGCAAAAAAAAACTTCCCCCCACGTTTCCATGGCTTCACGGTCAGCGCGGATAGAAGAGCCTCCCTAACGACGACCCCTCTTCGTTTTGAGCCGAATGCATAACAGACGCCTGCCCTGCCGGGCATCTCAGCCAGTGCAGATCCCTACTATGACCGACTGCGGACGGTACGGAATAATTACTGCAGACAATAACAGTGCATTTTTCTCCTCTGTTGAGCATTCAAATATACGCACAAAAAGCCAATGGTTCCAGTTCGAATATACATAAAGAGAGGGGATTTTTTTTTACTGCTGCCACTCAAACAAGCCACGTTTTACCCCCTATCGGCGACGAATGTGCAGCGGACACTTATACAAAGCGAATTAGCACGTGTGTAGCTAAGGCACACGTTGCAAAATCTCACGGCTCGTTCCGCATGCGGAAATGCTCAGAGCAATTCTGGAGAGTGGTAAAAATTTGGAATGTCAACTGCATGTATGAAAAAAAGATAAGTAAGGGCACAACCTTAGGTGATATGGGCAATCATACAAAGTCGAGAATAATTGCTAAGCAAGTGATGTGAACAAAGAGTACCTAACCCTGTAGCTTCAATAAAAACTTAAAAAGTGTTTTACCGAAGCCCGTCTAGAAATTAACTTGGGCACTAGAGGGTTAATTGAATTATCTCGAAACATGAAATCTTTATTATATAAACTGTAGAAAATATCCTTCGTGGAATACCCACCAATTAGGCATATGGAACATAATTTAACAAAGTTTTCACAACCCTGATTTATCAACCGACAGTAAATAATATTCTCACACAATATTCCAGGAAACCCAATTTCGGCTCCAATAGTAATGTTTTTATCAACCAACTTGTAATATATTGCTTTGATATTTTTCATAACAATCTCTTCGTTTATTCGGATTACGTTTAACAACCATTCCCTTGAGTTACGCATTTGTTGTGCTTTGTTCCGGTTATCATGTTCATTATCTTCCTCAAAATTGCAAATTTTATTATCAAAAACATACCTTATATCATAATTGAACAAGAAAAGGCAAAAAAATAATGAAAGTGACCCTAAACAGACAAAACAGTGATAAAAGAGAACAATTAGAAAAAAATCAATTCTTTTCTTAGTTTCATATTTGCTACGTAGCTTAACTTGACCCCCACTCTCCCCCTTGTCACATTTCATCAAAAAACTGTAAAGCCCCCCCCCCCCACTCTTCACTCGAATGCTACGTCATGGATGTTCCCTAAGAATAATATCGATCACCCTGTATTATTGTGTCCCGTTCCAAGCACGCCTCGATCGACAAACACTGCCTTGTGGAAGTTATTTTTGAAACGTTACAAAAACAACTTCCACAAGGCAACTACACAATTTAAGGCTCTCTTCTAGTAAAAAGAAGACATCATCATGAATTTCAAAATAATGTGTGGAGCAGAGTTGCGAAATATCGAAACTACAGAATGAAAATGACACAACAGCAATTTCATTCTCTAAAATTGAAACTGATATTGAGTGTCTCCCGTGTCAATTCTGAATGAAAATCATGTCAGTAAAAAAAATGATATTGTCCAGAAAAATGTTGAAATTATTAGATCTGAGCCAATCCATTGCATAATGTCGATGAAGTAGATAAGCATAGACATCGTCAAACACAATAACACCGCTAAAACAACACAGCGCGTTCTTTCCAAGAACCTTTCCGGAACCAATTCCAAGGAACCGAAGTCATCATCTTGAAAATCAAAATAGCGTCTGGGAACGATTTCAATCTCTTGGTATCATCACGATTTCCAAAATACCCATATTGGATGGTATTTAACTTTGGTTTCAGCTCTAAATAATCTAAATCTGCATTGGAAACAAAGCTCAACATTAGCATAAAAAATCACAACTTTTCGCAATATGGTAGACGCGTAATTTTCTAATACATTATTGCAAAAATGAAGGACATCATTCGAAATTGGACAATTTTCATGATGCTCCCGATTTTCGGCATTTCAATTTGCACCCCTATTCCAGAATATTGCGAAAAGACGTAATTCTACGTCAAAAAATAAGTATTTTAAAATATTTATTTTATAATACTTTTTCATGTTTTTCTTAAATAAATCTTTTTGTTTTAAGTGTATATTTTCCTGGAATGACGTATTAAAGTGTATATTTTTCTGTCTACAACTTTGCTGAAGACGTTATACCACTCAAACCAAACGTTCAGCGCTTTATTATTAAGTGGAAAATTTTAACTTTTTTTCTCATTTCTCCATGATCGGACAACCATCAATGTTTTGCCAATCTTTTGTAGTTTAAAAAAATTCATTTTCAATGCTGAGCTTTTTAGATAAGAAGAATTAGAATTGTTTTTATTTGTTCGACTTGTTTCTTAAAAGGAAAACCTTTTTTTCAGAGCGTATATTTTTTCAGAAAGACAAAATTATCTATGAATATCCGTAGCATCCCTCGTGTTCTGCTTTGCTCATTTCGCATGACCATGTCCCCAGTGCAAAAGTTATTTTAACGACATCTATGCAAAGTTTCAGCCAAATCGGAAATAACTTCAAAAAAATTAAATACTGGGATATTTTTTATAGAATTGCTCAAATGTTACAGCTTGTATTTGCGTGCGTTTTTCTTAAAAATGGGAGTTGTAATCTAACGCTACGTTTTTTTTTTTTCTTCAAAGGAAGAACAGTGGTCCGAAAAACCAAAGTGGAACTAAATTCTATAGTGCCTTTCACCTTCACCCTAAAATAATAATGTCTTCGAAAAAATTATTTGTATACGTTTGTTCGTATACGTATAGTAAAGTACAAAAAACTAGTAACTCTGTACCCAATGAAGATAGGAATTTTGTTTGTTCAGCAAAGTTTCATGTTTTTTCTTGTTCTAATACTTCGCCAAATAAACCATTCCTTTATCTCTTAACATAAAAAGTTAGTATTGGTTATACATATATGAAAAACCTTCTGTAACATAGCTCGCCGTATTCTAATATGAGTGTATTGGGACAAATCGCTCCTACAGCAGTATGTAGTACTTGAGCTAAACTTTAAAGAAAAGTATTGACTTGCCCCTTTTGACCATATACGTTTTAAAAGTTACCGGAAAAATAAGCTAAAATGTGCTATAACTTTGTAAGAAAGAGCCCTGAAGATATGTGGTCATTGGCGAAAATATGTGTTTCATGTGCCCCAACAATTTTTCCGAACAACGTTTTCGTGTAAAATACAACCAACAAAAGTTACAACAAAAATACTAAATTTTGAGTAACTTCCATATGATTTTGTTCATAACTATGTACCCAATAGAGAGAGAAATTTCATTTGTTCAGCAAAGTTCAATATTTTCAAATCTTCTACAAATTTTTCAAATAAACCATTCCTCTATTTCTTAGCACAAAAAAGTTAGTTTCTATTAAATTTTAATATAGTAAACTTTTCATAACTTTTGATAATTTGAGATTATTCGGGTCATTCATACAAATGATTGTTTCAAAGACAACATTATGCTAGAATGACGGTGAAAGGCGCTATGGAATTTTGTTCCACTTCTTGCCTTTTTGGAGTGGGGTTGACTTTTTGTGACCAAATACTACGAGGGAGGAAGGCGGGTATGAGAATCATAGAAAAACGCTACGTCATTTGGGTATGCTCCCTAAGTATAGTTGATCCCTTGTTATTTAACCCTCTAGTGCCCAATGCCGCCATTTGGCGGGCTTCAGTCGAAGTTACGAAAAGCTTTAATAAATACTTAAAAAGTGTTCATAATGGTTTATAATGATTTTATCGAAGTCCGTTTAGAAATTAATTTGGGCACTAGAGGGTTAAGAAAATTGACCATTCCACAGAGGCTTACCAGTAGCTTTTTTATCATTGCAAGATGTTCGATTTTCGATGATTGAACTTGTGATTTGTGCCATAATACTACTTTAACTAACTGTGAATCAGATTGTACACAATTTGATCGCAAAAATGATTACTTTTCAAAGTTTAAACTATTACTTTGTCGATTATTTCTGTTAATCTGTTTACTAAAATTTAGAGAAACAGTATGTGATCCGTATTTAGCAAGCAGATTGGACGTAAATTTCGAGTGAAGATGAATGCGCTTTTTTGAAATTAGACTTTTTTAAAAATAGATAGATAAAACTCATCCAGGAGTTCGTCCGGACCCGGGGATTTTTTCTTGAACATTCATTCAGAGTAGCAAAGACTTCATCATTTAGGTTTGATTAACTCATGATTTCGATTTGTTGTCATAAATACTCTTAATTAGAAATCGTTAAATAAATCGTTAAGACCATGGAGGACGCGGTCGTTCGCAGATTTGCGCATTTATTCAACATTAATTTGAACAAATCGCTTTGAACAGACGCTTACAAACCTGCCGTATTGTCGAATTTTATTTAAAAAAAATATAAATAAATCAACATGGCGACATTAATTGAAAACAACTTCTTTTCCTGCAAGGTTTGCTTACTTCAAACAGTCAATGTTTAAAAAAAATTTCCGCATGTTTGCGAGCGCACGGTATTTGCCTATCAAGAGATCTGTCCCTAATTTACTCTCATTTATCTCATGCAAATCGTGTCCATAAGTGGTAGCAACCTAAACACAGGATTTGGTCGACAATCTACTTTGACGAACATCTCTTTTCGCTTGTTGCTAAGCTGAGTGTGTCAGTCTCTGACAATAATCACATACACGGGAGCGCTCTGCCGCAACTGTAAATCGAGTTCAATCTCTGCAGTGAACCGAATTCGAGCACTGTGGGAATACTGGCCGAAACTACACCGCAACGACCGTTCGTTGCTTGGCTGCCGTAAACGAAAGTGCTGTTGGTAGTGGGTCGCATTTCCGCACGAATTCTGTGTCAGTCGAAAGACTTCTCCTATGGCGACGCGTTGCCACTGCACTGCTGACAATACCAAGCGGCGGTGTCTCTAATAGCCACCACCGCCGCTGCTGCTACCGAAAATGACCGTGTCTCCACAGCACAAGTAAATACCTACGGTAAACGCGTTTGTTTAGACAGCCAAAACGGTTGTACAGTTAATTTGGTATGTAGCACTCGGGTTGTTTTTCGCATAAATGCAGCCGCGTTTGCTCGAGTCGGGATTGCGTCCGTGAATACAAAGCAGCGGTTCCATCAACGCATCGGAACGCCTTCACGTTTACGGCGGTAAAACGATTTCACTTCGACACTACCCTGGCCGGTATGACGTATCGGATTTGTTTGATCAGGAAATTTAACCATTATTATTCAGTTTTGCCCCTCTCACCAGAGACAATTTACTACACCGTCGTATAGGTATACCGAAACAAAACAAAAATTTATCATCTTGTAACACCTCAGTG
Source organism: Wyeomyia smithii (assembly GCF_029784165.1). Lineage (NCBI taxonomy): Eukaryota > Metazoa > Arthropoda > Insecta > Diptera > Culicidae > Wyeomyia > Wyeomyia smithii. The sequence continues at coordinate 37,722,700 of NC_073696.1, forward strand.
TCCAGTAGACTGCTTACATTATGATGGGTTCGAGACAACGTAGGTACTACTTACATATATCCCACTGTCCATCCCTGGAAACTATCTCAACACCAGCCAAGGGTCGTCACGCATCATGGCGACTATAAACTATGCATGTAGTCCAGAGTATGAGCTAAGGTATGTTCATGACGACTGTGCGCACCTTTGACTGCGACAAACGCAGACCGGGAACGATTGCAAACTCCGACGCAGAAGACCAACCAATTTCAGGCAATATTGGCCTGATCAGGCCGCACAGCACGTCATGTTATCGTCAATGTTGTGTCCTATATACCGGTCGTTTTGTGTGACGACCAGCAGTCTGACACGTCACACTGGTTGACGAAGGCGCCAACGCTTAGTGATACTCGTGATAGTATCATAGGTTTGAATGATGTGTATGCAAACATGCATGGATGCATTTACCCACATGGTGCTCTTGCTCAACTCACATGCGATATGGTTTAACGCGGATTGGCGTAAAATACAAAACCACTGCGACTGTTTCCTGTCGACAGAGACGTCCTACCGTGGAACGATAGCTGGGGCTTGTGAGAACGGTAACGGTATGATGTTTTATTTATTAGCGCTATTATGAGTACGATTTCAACTGCCCTCCGTCCACTTCAGATTGACACTGGCTGAGGAGGAAAACATGATACCATCAGATATCACTTCATATGGCATCAGTATACGAGGGATACTACTTAAACACCAAAATACTTTACTGGTTTTGTCCACATTTCCAATCGATATGCCCCTCGGATTTGGTCATCGGAAGGGTCAATCCTACAAGCAAATCCCTGATATAATCTGTCACCTATGGAACCGGTGTCAGTCCAACAGGTAGTAAGGTACGACCGACAACGGTTTATTTCACAGAAAACAAACCAAAACATCGAAATGGTTTCTCCGTTCCGGACCTGATGAACCAGAAGACCATAGCGAGAGTCAGTTTATCCGAAGGTACACTCGGCAAATCCTATCGACGTGATAATAGCGTTGATTGAGGACTCATTAAAAATGAATAACAGTATCGGTATCGGTTGCCCGCTTCACATGGAACCAAACCGGTGCATACGAAGTTTGCACAACGATTACCCATCTCCGATCTGTTCGAGTTGGTGGAAGTTGAAGTGAAATGATACATAATGTTGATAGCTTGATTCGACCTAACTGTCCCTTCATGGATAAGAGACGTTCTGAATTTTCCACGATAGAGTTGTATTTGAGACGCAAAGCACAGTGCAAATGTACAGTTTTTACTTCCATCACGAAACAACAGGTGTCGACACTAGCGACAGACGATAAAATATTCTTGGTTTGGCCCCTTGAACATTTGCCGGATTTGCTCCCTAATCCGACCTGACTCATCAATATTTATTTATTTACATACCATCAAAGTCTGACAAATTGGATGAATTTAAATGATTAAAGAGCAACTTTCGTCTCCCTTCGCCAGGGTGACGGCAATGACGAGGTAGAAAATCCTTCGCTACCGCAGTCCGTTGCTTCTGTGAACCAGTAACTTGCCAGGCGAGAGAAAACCAATAAATATTAGCATAATTTCAGAAATCCCTTCTCCGCTAAGACGAGCTTCAGAGACCTGTCATACAGCGTATACTGTATAGAACAAAAAATAAAAGACTGCGGAAGAAAAGGTGAACTTCGCGCCGTTTTGTCTCTTCATGTCTCAACCTTTCCCTCCTTCCTCCGAAGGGTTGCCCCTTCGATTTTTTTATGTTGTGGATTTCCAGCAGTAAATATGATTTATGATGCCGTTCTTTACCCGCCTTCTTTTCGCACCTTTTTTTCTGTCGGGCAAGCCGGAATCGAGAATAGGACACCCGCCGCTGAAGCAGTCGAGAGAAAGAACGAGAGCCGTCACTTGCTTATTATACGTCACTTAACGTAGACGTCGCTCTTGACAAAATATGAAGGAAAAAAGCCGAAAGCAGAAGATTTTCAAAGGAGACTTTTCACCGTAACCTCGGCGGAACAGTGAGGAGCGAGAGGGCAAAATTTACAAAAAAAGTACTTCAATTAGAAACTCTGAAACCAGTTTTGTATCTGTCTAGTGATTAATATAATTACTATTGTCTTAAAATATATGCAGCGAAGAAAGCAAAATAATTCTATGACCGAAATTTACACCACAGTGCAACTGTCCCTTGGTAACATCATATCGCGAACTGGAGCGTCCCATCGTGGAGTGCCCGGAGGAACTGGGTGCATGGTGGTCACACATAAGAACACACGATGGGTGAGATTTATTATATGGTGCTTTAAATTGTACGATCCACATAACTCTGCAAAACCATGCATCAGCTTGCTCTCGTCGCCTGCTGTTTACCGTGCACACGATTCTGTTATACGGTGGTGCGGCTTGAAGTTGGCCAAAACTAGAGACCTTATTCGTTATCGTTATAGTTCCTCCGCAGGACGCCACCGGTCCCGGGTTCCGCAAGTGATGGTTCACCAAAGTCGCAGCCTCCAGTCCGGTCGGACGCAACGTTATACAGACGAGAAGAGCGAGATTTTAGCATTCTGGGTTCGTTGTTTATTCTACCTGTCCGTAGTGCGAATCGCGCGCTTGCACCGCGTACAAAGTGAGTATCAAGCTCTGAGTCATAATTTCAAGTTTGCTTTTGCGAGCTGCAATCACTAGAGAGATTCGCAACGCAAAGTAGAACCGTGTTTAAATACATATTTTTACGTTTGTAGCATTACCAAAGCCTTTTTGGCAAATGTTTCACAAGAGTCAAAGCCACAAGATCACTTCTATCGATATCGATCCAATAGAAAAGGATAATTGCATAACATGCGATCAACTTTACGGATCATATATTTCACCTTAGTCAAACCAAACACGATCCTTACCTAAAAGCAGAAAAAGAAACAGAATGAAACGAATTAGAACCTTTCGGTTGCCACTGAAATGTGTAGTTGCGAAACAAACTAATTAACACCGCTAAATGAAAACCGGCACCGCCTTCTCCGAACAAACAAATTTTCGTTAACCTAACCTGCAGCCAATAGAAACTGTATCAGAATGAAACGCTCAAAATGCTAATAACTGAACACATGTGTCAACATCCCTCCAACGGACGGTAGAGTGAACGCTCATTGACAGTATGTGTGTGTGTTTGATTTAAAAATCTCGTCTAAAGCTCACAAATAAATAACAAATTTCCCGACACCCCACCCAAGTGCGTAAGCAAGTGAAAACGAGCACAGCGCCGGAGGTTTCCTAATCCCACCATTCAAACTCCCATTGCAGCAAAATCGTTGCTATGAGTGTTGCTGGTACTGCGACGGGTCGGAAACAGGATTAATACTGGATAAATATTATTGTTTACTCTTCTCTCTATGCAGTTTGTACACGGCAACGATGATGATGTGTTCGGCATCAAGATGTTAGCGACCAGGTGGTGGCTTTTGTAAGAGTGTTTGCTGTGATCAAGATGGCTACGGATAGTCTGATTCGTCACCTCACATGGATAAATCTCGCCAAACATGTGAAAAGGGCCCATGTGCCATTTGTAAACAAGCCGAATTTTCTCATTTTGTGATTAATACAAGCGTAATCTATCCCTACAAATGATATTTGTTGATAAAAGAAGTTTTTTTTTAATCAACAAATCTTATTTGTATGGGCCGGTTAAGCTTGTATTCGTCAAAAAACGTGAAATAGTGGCTTGTTTACATATGGCACATGGGCCCTTTTCACATGTTTGGCGAGAAGTTTGATATTCGCGGAGCTACGCCCGAAGCGAGATCGTAAAAGTGCAACCATCAAGCTCATCAATCCACAGATAAAAACATCACCAAAGAAACGACAGCAAAAAATCGGTTCAACACGACCGCCAGTAGCACAGTTGTGCGCTGCGACGAGAATGAATGTGTCGGCCGACTGTCGAACACACATAACGCTAGATCAAATATTGATTTTGACAATTACTGTTTGTATAAACTCAACCGTTTTGTGCGTTCGATGATCTGTCGCGGTTGCACCGCGGCTGGCGCTACAAGGTTTGGGGTGCCTGGGCTATAGTAATTCATTTCTGGGCACACATACACACGGGTACACATTGACAGTGCATACTCGTTCAAATCAAAGCTGCTTGTCCCAATTAGGTTGTTGTATTTTTTATCAGCGTGAGCAACGATTGTTTTTGTGCACCGTTCGGTAAGTTGTCCTGTACTTTTGAGGGATAATTTTTTAATAACATTCAAAAATCTTAATAAGTACCGGAATAAACTCATGATAATGTTGCATTCAAATTGAGAAATCGAGGTTGACTTGACAATAAGGTAACTACTTTCATGGTACATAAACATGTTACATTTTCAACAACAATATCGCATGAAATCAACACCAAATTACGTTTATCGAAACAATCTAAAACAATAGTTTACAGAAACAATAATTAATAGCAAATCCAACGTGAATTTATTCAAATATACCATTTTATCTGAATTTGAATCATGATCGGAACGAAAATGTACATTTTATTTCAGATCTGTTTGAATTCAAGTGTTTAGGTAGGCAATTTAAAACTGAAACTACTATCAACATTTTAAAAGGGGCACTCTCAAGGAGAAAAAAGTTTTTATAACAAAAACTTTTCCTTGCATTGTACCTATGTGAAATCCATCATTATATCAAGCTCAGGCAAAGTGAAGTGGGAAAGTTTCAGAAGTAAGATGTTCCGAATATGATTCAATGCTGTCCCGATCCTTTACTCCAAGAATATTTCACAAAAACATTGAAACGTAAAAAGAGGTATCAAAAATGTTCAAGTTGATATATATGAAAAAAATCAAAAAATGACAATAATATACACATAGTTGAGAAGGTTGTTAATAAAACACGACCGCATGGTTAGCGTAGAATTGCGAAAATGTGTTGGGTGAAATTCAAACAGTAGTATATCAATCTGTTCTTTATCGTTTTCTCTGTCAGAACTTGTTTTCAGATTGTAAAACTAAGTTAGCAAACTTCAACAATCATCAATCAAAGTTACCAATCGAGGGACACTATTTCAATCACCCCGAACCTATTTTAAGCAGTTTTCATCTGTTTTGCATGCGTTTTTTTTTTGCAGCACTCAAAGAGGCTCCTGAATGGCTGCAATATAGGTCGATTTGTTTCAAATGCTGTTTGTTCACAGATTTCTTTGTGATTAACGGTATTTTTCATATTCGTAAGACAGCTAGATAATCAAAGTTTTCGTTTCCATCATTGAAATTGTCGATATTGATCAAAAAGCAGGAGTTTGAGGCCTATTTTCTGCTACTGATTAAAATAGGCGCTACTGCTTAAACCGTTCCTTACCCTAGTTTAGATTTCTCTGCCCCTCGCGTGTATTGTTATATTCTGTTGTCTATCTACTAGCTGTTATGGACAACTTAGTAGCTAATAAAGTTTTGACAATGGTGAAAAATGCTACCGAGATAACAAGAGAGCGAAAGTCATCCCACACATCATGCAAATGGCAATCTGCATTGAAAAGAAATAAGTTTCTTGGCATACCAAAATCATTTGATTGCGCGTGCACTAGGTAACATTTTGCTGCCCCTCGCTAGAACATTGCGGATAGTGGTAACACTCAATTCTATCCACAATTATACAAAAAGATTTTATTTCTTCACATATATTGTAAATTGATTTTTAATTCTATTTTATCTTATTTTATTGCATGAGAGGGTAACCTAAACCAATAACTATCATGTAGTAAAACGGAATTCAAAAAAAAATTTGGCGCACTCTCATCACTCACTCTGAATACGGATTTCGTTGTAGAAGAGATATGAGTTCGGGAGAGTATTGAAGAGAGAGAACAGGAGAGAGCGTAGAAGATGCACGCGCTGTACAATTAAACCGATGCGTAGTTCAGTCAATGGTCAATGGGAGAGTATTGAAGAAGAGAGAAAACAGAAGAGAGTGTAAAAGATTAGGTGTTTTCCTGCTACTTTCAGCAATGCCGCTTACCGTGCAACGCGCGTGCTGTACAATTAGTTTTTAGACGGACTTCGAAAAAATCAAGGTGAAGCTTTATAAACATTTTTCAAGTTCTAATTGAAGCTTTTTAGAGATTCAATTGAAGACCGTCTAGAGGCGGCACTGGGCACTAGAGGGTTGAACCGTTGCGTAGTTCAGTCAATGGTTAATTCGAGAACAACATTTTAATTGTTCTTTATCGCATGATATTTATCACAATAGATCTAATCTCTGGGCGCAGTGATGAGTCCACACAGAAAGAAAATCGCATTACATAAACTATAGAGTGCCAGTGAAAATCGGCTTTTAAAATTCGAAAAAAATGCAGCTCTCTCATGCAGGAGCCTTCTTCCCAGAACCAGGTATAGTCACAAAATTCCATTCCCACACACAGACAGACATTCGAAACAGCCTTCTGTTGCGTAGTCTTGAATAACATATTTTCAGATTCGCTGGAATAAACTAATGATACTAGACACTTTATAACCCGTAGGAGAAACAGAGTAACGAGAAAGTATCCTTTTTTGGCAACTATAAGTGACAGAAGCAAAGCCAAGAATTAAAAAGCCGAATGACCGAGAGAAAATTCGAAAAAGAGAATTGTTTCTCTCTGGAGTTTCAGAAGATTAGATTCGAGTAGAATTTGTTTAATAAAATCAAACTAGTAACAGGTTTAATTCCGGGCGGTCGTTATTTTCTCCACAAGTACTGGGACTAATGTACTACAAGTCACTGGCAAAGGTCTTGAAGATTAACGTAACCTTTGCAATCGTATTTCCGGAAGTCGTGCCTCGAAGCCTTGATTCCACTTTTTTGGTCGATGTGAAAAAACGCATCAAATTTCTGATATATATTTTTTCATGCCAACTGTCTTTACACATGCATGAATCGTCGATATCTAGCGCTGTCTTTAAAAAAAATCTTCAAGTAATAGACATTCACGGAGTCAGAAAGTTTTCGAGCTGGAAGACTTTCCCAGATTTTTTGTTTTTTTTTTGAGAAATCTTTTTTCGAGATGATTTTATGCATTTTTAAATAAATGTCCTGAAAAAAAATCGGTTTTGACAATTTCTGTGCACTTTTTCACCGGTCAAAAAAGTGAAACTTTGATCACTTCAAGGCTCTATAGCCCGAAGTTCGATTGAGCAGAAATTTTGCATGAGGATTTTTTCGAGAAGACGAAGCTCTTGAACCCCACTGCTAAGCGAAAAGCGAAGGTAAAATATTTTCCAGACATTCCATTGGCATCCTAATAATCAGTAATGCGGAACTCGGATATTTAAAAAAATAAGATCGACGCCTTAGCTACGCCACTGCCGCTACAGCTATTCGCTACCGTTGCCGCTACTTTTGCTATTTGCTTCTACGTACTTAGGACCGTCCTTGTGGCCATCCACTAATAAACTGATTGGTTTTACCAGAAGCAGGCTCTTATGCACTCCAAAGAATGCATTCCCGTTTAACTAGACATAATATTTTGCCGACCGTGTTAGGGAAAGCGAGCTTAAGGCTTAACGACCAATCAGATTAATCGGAATCAGCGTATCAACGAGGCTTGACCATTTTCAATAGTACAGTATTTGCATAATCGAGGCTTTACAATTTTAAAAGCTTGATTATATGCTTTAGTGTCGTAGGGAAGCAGGTAACACAAGAAGCCGCGCTCAGTTACGCAACATTTTATAACGTTGCTGTTGGATGTTGCATATTGCTGAAGTAACAGAAAATTCAGTTTGTGCTGAGACATGAAGATGAAGTCAAATTGATAACCGTCTTCATTAGGGCGCCGCTGTTGCTATCTGCTGTCGCTACTGCTGCTGTCCGCTGCTACTTGGCTAGGACCGTGCTAGTGGCCATCCACTAGTAAACTGATTGTTTTGATCAGAATCAGGCTCCTTCATAGCCCAAATAGTACATACTTGGTTAACCAGGTATGATATTTCATTTTCAGCAAGCATCAAGCGACTAATCAGAGGACAAAATCGATGTTTCAACGGGGCTTGACAATTTTCAATTGTACAATAGTTCCAATAATCAAACTATTTTTTTTTCAACGGACCCGCTCAGCATAGTTGATTTTCGAAATTTGTAAGAATGAAGGAAATCGGTTGGAAAATGACTGTGTTTTTAAACATTTGAAAGTGGACAATTTCCGTAACGCTCTCGATGTTTTCGGTTTTTTCAATTTGTACCCGTATATATGTTGCCGTAAGACGGAATTCTACGTTAAGTAATTGAATGTTAGAAAATTAAAAGTTTTAAGCACAACTGACAAGATTTTCATATTTTTACCGGTCCTGGCCAAGAATGCGGACCTCTCCCCGCAAAATCTATCTCTTAAGGTTGTAGAGGAATTAGGGCAAAACTGACATGCTGCTGCTATTTCACTTGAATCAGATACCTGCCAATCGATTTCTGAGTCTGTTGCCTGAGACATTGCCGATTTTTCATGAGTTTACCTTTACAAGCACTGACGAAACTATTCATGCAGCATCAATCATAGTAACCCATGAGTCAGGAAAAAAATTGACAGCTCTATCATTCGGACTCAAACTGTGATGGCGAAAACAGTGAAGCTACTCCATTCAGAAGAGTGCGCGTTCGAAGAACGGTACCCCGTCGCGTCGTTCGTGGTGGGTATGCCGGTTCCGGCATCTACATCTCAGTACTGATGGACAACAATCAGGACAACGAAAGAAAACCTGGTTCTGAACGGCCGACGACCTTGAGCGACAAGAAGCTCCAAAGTATGATCAAGAGGAAGACCGAGGGATAAGTGGCTACATCGCTGCGTGCGCTTGGCCGGGAGGTCGGTGCAACTGGACAAACAATGAAAAAGCACCCAACGAACATCAATATTCATGTCAGGAAGCGGCAGGTCCGTCCACTGGCCTCGGAGCTTTAGGCAATGTCGCAGCTGCAGCGCCTGAATAAGATGGTCAAGTCGATTTTTCCGGCAAATCGCGATGTGGTGGTGGTGATGGACGAAGAGACCTGTCCCACCCTGGATGGCAACGACTGGCAGGGCACATCGTATTTTACTTCCCCCACGAAGGAAGTGATCACCGAGGTGAAGTTCATTTCACACATCAAGTTCCTCAAGTAAGTGCTGCTGTGGCTGACAATTAGCGAGAACGGGATATTAAAGCCGATCTTGCTGGAAGTTGCGTCGTTCATCAAGAAACGCCATGACGACGAAGAAGCGGTGTTTCGGCCGAATCTAGCGTTGGTCCAAGTTTCGAAGCGATCGTTGGTAGAGATGGAGCGGCGGAATATCAATATGATACCCAAGTTGGCGAATCCACCCAACGTCCCCATGTTGCGTCCCATCGAGAATTTCTGGACACGCATGTTTGCATTCGCCATAGCAAATTTTCTGGTTAACTGTCGAAAGGCCGTTCGCAAGGACGTAGATTTTTTTTACAAGTAAACTAACATAATCACCTTCCATTGGAAATTTATTAAACTCAAGTATCTGTCGTAGTTATTTTTCAACCGTCATCCGAAAAAAGTCTATTTTTTGTGCAAAGGGTAAGACATAATTTGACTATCTCATTGAAATATTAGCGGATCCACTATTCACCAATTTGACTACCTCATTGAGATATTAGCGGATCCACTAGAATCATCTTTTTGAAGTGAGTTTTTGTTCGACTTAAGACTTGTTTTTGTTTGCAAAAGATTATTAAGAAAATGCTATTATGTGGACAAACTCTCAGAGTTTTGATATTTGGCATAAAAAAAATGGTGCCGAAAAAACATTAAAAATTTCGATTTCTCAAAAATTCCAAAAATTTCAATTTAATGGGCACCATTGTTGCCCATTAAGGTTAAATAGATCCAAACTCGGAGAAATTTGTTTTTGCATCCAAATACATAAAAAAATCATATTTAGAAGCTAAAGAAGAAAAAATAGCAAATTTTTGTTGCACTGTCCTTTGAAATGGCATTATTTTGGTTTCCGGTGATATCAAAACAATTGTAAAATTTCACTTAATAATAAACAGGCTTGATTCATTCGTGGAAAATAAATCGGTCTACCGACCGAATGCAACCGATAGAAGCGTTCCAAATTAGTGCCGTAATGAACCGTAGATAAATGATCAAATCAAGATTAATGCCACCCCATTACGGCCACTTCATGCAATCGTTGTTCATATGTATATGAAGTGATACGTTTTCGAAACGAAACGATTCATGAAGGAGGGGGAGGGGTTCACAACTTCATCACCGCCAGCGCCTGATGCTAACACGCGGGAGATGGAGCCCAAATGAACACATGTATTTATGACAAATGTTTCATTATCATAAAAATAATATTTGTTAAGGCCTTTTTCTCCGAGCGCACATATTGTGAGCGTACGGCGACGAGGTCTATACATACGCGGGCTACGGACGCATGTATGATGTCAGTACGTAGCGAATTCGTTCTGCGATTTTTCTCCCATCCTCGGCTCACAATAAACGCAGCGATATGAAACCGAAAGGCGAGGAGGAGTGAGAGCTAATACATTTTCGCACCATAAGATGCTCAACCGATTCCTACCGGTACAGAGCCTTGTCAGATTGTGCCCATATGCGTGTGGGTATTCATATATATGTATGTTGTGTTTGTATATCCGATGCTGTAACAAGATTATTTCAGAAAAGAAACAAATAATGATTGTCAAAATCGATGATAAACAACCGCGCTACGGTCTTAATAGAGTGTCAGAACAAGGCTGTATAAATGTGTAGGTACGCGAGTGTACTGGCCGCCTCTCGCTGGGAGCAAATTATGATCCGAGGAGTCTCGACGGCGAAAGGCACCGAGTGCGCCTTGGTAGACGTACGTAAGAACAATCAGGCTCGAAACGGCAAGGATGACGATGATATATAGACAGCGGAATGAAGGCTGCTGCTGCTTTGCAGCCTTTCGGCTCGCTATTGAATCTCCGAGCTGTTCTGGCCTGGCTATAGCCAAGTCGAAACAGAACCACGGTGAAAGATATTTCCTTTGGAATTATGAGATAATTTATACTGTTGCATGTGTATTCGTATTTTCCCATTTTTTTCCTTACTCGGCATCGTTTGTGAATGCCACTCGTTTCGTATCATTTTTCCAACGTTCGTCGTCCTTTTATGTTGGGTGCACGCACAGTAGCAAAAAGGGGATTTTTTTTTTCAATTATACTTTAATTATAGTATGAGAAAATCTGTACAATCTCCCACTTTAAAACCATACAATAACACTAATCATTATTTCGAATAATTGTCAGTAAATTCGACAGAATGTTCTCACCAATTCAAATAAACTGTCTATCCTTTCACTAGGAAGAATACAATTTGTCAGATTCAGATATTGAAAAGATCACTTTTTAAACTGTATTATTTTCATTCATCGTAACTTTATTTTCCGCACAGTGTTTTGATTTTGTACGAAACGGTCTTTTTATATAACGCCAACGCGCAGCAATTGACGCCAGCCAGTTTCCTAGCCGGCAAATCCTTTTGCCCATCATTGGAACCGAACACTGTGTAACATCTGCATCTGTTCGATGCTAGAAACCAGCGCACAATAAGAGTACGCGGTAGAAACGATTCATCAGAGAGAATAACCATTGCCATTTCTCTAGTCAGCCGAGTCCGTTTTTCGAACGAACGTCATACATTCTTTACCCCCCGCACACCTCGAGACACCTTCCTCGCTCCCTAGGCCTTCTTCTTTCTCTTTAACACCTTCAAGTAGGAAAAAGCGGGCGCAAAATAACAGCCCAGTTGGTTGCGAAGCAATGAAAGAAAGAAAACACTTTTTCTGAGGAAACTCCGAACGTCAGTAGATTGGATGATATCTACTGCAAGGAATGAAAACCCGAGCACTTGAACATAACAAATGGTAGGCAGAAAATGAGGTTATCGGTTTCTCATTTTTTATAATTAATCAATAAATTCGCGCAATACGATAAAAACGATTTACCGTATGTCAAACAAACTTTTTAAGTTCGTTTTCTAATTGTTTTGAATAATTGACGCCGATAAATAATGCTCAACAATTTTGTTATTCACTTAAGGTCGGACAGTGTATCCGAACGTTCGCGAGGGTTGAATTGATTTATGTTTTTTATCGTAAATATATATGCTTTTCTCATAATGTGTATCATTTGCGTCTTTTTTTTTTTCTCCAACATCTAACACATAGGCTTCACTTCAGCATCTGGGAGCCACCATGTTTCAGGCGTCGAAGGGCGCGTTCTCGGTTGATTTGCTTTTGGAATTGCAGGAGACAAGCGGAAATCGAACCGAACTGATAGAGATCGATTGCGAAAGTAGAGCGTGAAAGTGGCAGATATTCGGAAAAGAATACTGCGAAGTTATTTCCTAACAAATCGCTCGAAACGGTGCTTGGCATTTAATAAATAATGTTAGGAAAGTAATTAATTAGAGCTTCATTTTTTCTCTAAAAGCCCGAGGTGAAATTCAACCGAAATCCATCGCAAAGCATAAAAATTCAGCTCGTACAAACCAAAACAACAATTAATTTAAAATTACGGTCGGCCATTTCTAAGCCGGACCAAAGGCGGTAGCATAGCGGACTGGTCAGTCCACCGCAATATAATCAAGAGAATTCAAATATTCAAATGCGGCTAAAACATTTACCCATCCGTGGGGTGTGGTGATTCGCTCCAGTCAAAGTAATGACAGTTGCGGCCGCACCGTTGCAACGCATCATCCTGGCTCCGCTGACCCACGCCTGACAGATGGAAGCCGCGCGGTTTCCTATACACAACGCTATCGAGCCGATGCCTATAGAGCCTATTGCTCCGGCTCGTTGATTATTATGCAGCTCACATATTAGCAATAAAAAGTTTTTTAGATATTTTACAATTTGGTATTTGAAATTCAAATTATTTGGAATAAACCTAGTAAGTGCGCTCTCGCCAGTAACACTCGCGCTCAGTGCCGAAGCTCAGGTTTTGTCCTATGGTGATGCTATTTCGAGGCTAGGCTTAGGTGAAAACCAATCTCCCCGCCCGATTTGGTTCCCTTCCAGAGTTGGGAGATTACCATCAGCTGATAGATCACAATGGGTTGAATATTAAGCGTTAGGATGAATTGCGGACTCCAATAAATGAAACCAAAACAGAGTTATTGAATGATTATAACTTGAGGTAACATCAACCAAAAGGTAGTTGATTCTTTGACTTGGCTACATAAATCTGACAATACTTATTAATATATGAAATTTCTTTGGTGTTTTCTCGAAGTAAAACTAATGCGACGCAAAAAAGAAACATTTCGAGCGTAGATAAAACAGATCAACTATTTTTGTTTAGGTTAGAATATGTAATAGAAGTTACCCCTAGATTGTGAATGAAACTGTCAACTCCTTAATAGCGAATATTCTAGAATATTTTTATGCTTGAATTGGACTATGGACTAACAAATCACAGGATATTATTAATCCAGAATTCAATCTTCTAACTTGCATTACAAATATTCAATGAACTATAACTGAACGAAACCTAACTTTAGATTTGTTATCAAAAAAAGAACAGTATGTTTCCGGTTCAGCTATAGTGAAGCAATTTCGAGAAGACCTCATACAAATTACTCGTAGTTTCAGAGTTTGTATAGAAAGTGAACGAACTTTTCCCACTAGTCAGTAGAAAAGGCCACAGTTCTTTTTAGGATTACCACAAGCTTTGTAAATAGTCTATCCCATGACTGCTAAAACGTCACGCATTTTTGCTCTTCAAATGCTATCAAATTTATCTCAGCAGTGGCCAGGCGTTGGAAGGAACACTTCAGTGTGCTGTTGAACGGTGAGGGAAACAGTGGAGTCGAAAGGAGCAGGATGTCTATTGAGAATGATGGTCAAGCTGTGGATCCACCATCCATGGACGAGGTGAAGAAAGCAGTGAAGGAGCTGAGAAACTGCAAGGCAGCCGGGAAGGACGGCATTCCCGCCGAACTCTTCAAAGTCGGGAGCGAACAGCTGTATCGTGCCATCCATCGGATCATGCTAAGAGTGTGGTCTGATGAAGAATTGCCCTCGGACTGGTTGGAGGGTCTCATATGCCCGATCTACAAAAAAGGCCATCGCCTGGACTGTAGCAATTATCGGGGCATAACTCTCCTCAATACCGTGTACAAAATTCTCTCCCGCATCCTGTTCCACAGACTGAGGCCGTTGCAGGAGACCTTTGTTGGCGAGTACCAATGCGGTTTTCGAGGGGGACGCTCCACGACGGACCAAATGTTTACCTTGCGACAAATCCTCGATAAATTTCGAGAATACAACTTGCAGACGCACCATCTGTTCATAGACTTCAGGGCAGCGTACGATTCAGTCAAGAGAAATGAGCTATGGCAGATTATGATTGAGCATGGCTTCCCAACAAAGCTGATTAGGCTGATTCGTGCCACCCTTGAAGGTTCTACATCAAGCGTCAGGATAGCCGGTGAGATATCGGACTCGTTCGTGACGTTAGATGGTTTGAAGCAGGGTGACGGGCTGTCGAACTTATTGTTCAACATCGCATTGGAAGGTGCTATACGGAGGGCTGGTGTGCAGAGAAGCGGCACCATCATTACGAAGTCGCACATGCTTCTCGGTTTTGCGGACGATATCGACATCATTGGTATCAACCGTAGAGCTATGGAAGAGGCTTTCGGACCTCTCAGGAGGGAAGCTGCGAGATTAGGGCTCGTCATAAACTCTGCCAAAACGAAATACATGGTGGCTGGCAGAGTGCGTGGTAGTCCGTCGGATGTTGGTGCTGCGGTGGTGCTAGATGGGGAAACATTTGAAATAGTCGACGAATTTATTTACCTGGGAACATTAGTGACATGTGACAACGAGGTTAGCCGTGAGATAAAGAGGCGGATAGCAGCCGCAAACAGGGCCTTTTACGGACTACGTAACCAGCTAAGGTCCCGCAGTCTGCAAATCCGTACTAAACTTGCACTCTATAAAACACTGATTCTTCCGGTGGCTCTCTACGGCCATGAATCATGGACGCTGAAAGAGGCTGATCGGCGAACTCTTGGTGTTTTTGAGCGTAGGATTTTGCGTTCAATCCTTGGCGGCAAACTATAAAATGGTGTTTGGTGCAGACGCATGAACCATGAAGTGTACCAGGCATACAAATCGGCGGATATAGTCAAGCGGATAAAACACGGCAGGCTTCAGTGGGCTGGGCATGTAGCGAGAATGCCGGATAAGCGTCAAGAGAAGGCTATATTTAGCAGAAAGCCCGATATAGGTCGTCGACTTCGAGGTAGACCCCGCACTCGTTGGATGTGTGCTGTCGACGAGGATGCACGCGAAATAGGTGTTAGGGGCGATTGGAGGATAGCAGCCCAAGACCGAGGGACATGGCGACGTATTCTGGATTCGGCACTGGATCGATAATCGGTCTGTCGCCTTAAAAGTAAAGTAAAGTAAGTAAGTGCACAACGCAGTTCACATCGGAATATAAGCCTGGAAAAGGCAGTTACGAACATAAAGGTGACGTTTTATAAAATTGACCACAAAAAACTTTTGCGCAAACCGCTTGTCTAGGCGTTTCTTAGCAATTCACGTCTTGGATGAAATCTTTTTTTTTTCCTGTATGAACTTCCTCACTGCGACCAGATCTATTGTGAGATATGCCCGGGTGCATGCTGTATTCCGCACTTCTATTATTAGCATTAGAAGTGGCATGCTTATTATTATTGTTTTATCCGTGCTTGTGTGTAATGTAATTTTACCCTTCCTTCTACACGCTATCGGCTCTACTATACCGAGCCTCCTTCCTTCTGTCAAATATTGCCAATTACAATTCCCTATGGAAGTTTCGTCGTGCGTCTTTCTAGCCAGTTTAATTGATAAGAGGGACTTATTTTTTGTTAAGAGGAAGTCACGCAAATTCTAGAATTCAGCGTAATGGAAGGGTATGTAGTGGGGTGCCTGAGAATAAACTCATGTTTAGAGCCTTCTCGACATCGAATGACATGATTCTACTAAGATTCGATCCCACGACCATAAGCTTCACAAATCGGACTCTGTAACTTTGCGACTACGCAGCTCCCCCTGGCTGGAATCTTACTTGACGGAGCGTGAACTTTGCGTTAATATTGACGGTTTCGTATCCAGACCGTTTTCAAACGAATCGGGAGTGCCTCAAGGTAGCAACCTTGGCCCGTCACTTTTCATTTCGTTCTTCTAACGATGCAGCTTTGATTTCGAAAAATGGATTCAAGCTAGTGTACGCTGACGAGTTAAAACTCTACATTGAAGTGCGCACGGCAAAGGATTGTCTGCTTTTACAAGACTCGGTAATCACGTTTGCTGATTGGTGCCGCAGGACTAAATTAGTCATTAGTGTTGGTAAATTTCAGGTCATATCGTTTCACCGCGCATCACATCTAATTTTGTTTGATTATAATATTGGGGGGCAAAATCCGTCCCACAGTCACTGAAATGTCCGATTTAGAAGTTATATTGGTTGTCAGAATGAGTTTTGACTCACACCGAGCGGAGATCATTCCCAAAGCAATGCGACAGTTAGGCTTCCTTTCCAAGATTGCGAAGGGTTTTCCGGACCCACACTGCTGGAAGTCTTATACTGTGCTCTCGTCCGTCCAATTTCAAAAAATGCGTCAATCGTGTGGCAACCGCATCAGGTCTCGTGGGGTTTCAGAATTGAACGTGTTCAGAAACGGTTCATTAGTTCTGCACTGAAAAATCCGCCTTGTAGAAATTCTGAAAATTTGTCACCATATGCCACCAGATGTCGGCTACTGGTACCTGACACACTAGAACGACGAAGAACTGCTTGAGAAGCTGAACTTTCGCGGACTCTTCGAAATACAACGTTATTGCAGCCAATCTTTCATCAGACTATGTATGGTCAAAATGAACCGATCTCAGCAAGTATACGGACGTTTACGGCTTTAGAAGAGCACTTTGACTTCAATGAGTCTACTGGACAATTCGCAAATAGACTTAGATCTGTGATCCTTTAGAATAGTTCTATTCATCAAGACTTATTTCGTCAGATGAATTGCACCAAATAAAAATACAAATACAAATTACTTTTTAAAATGTAGTCATAAAACAAAATATGAAATTAATTCATAAAGTATTTTTAGTATAACGGAACTCTTCTGTCAAACGTGTTCGGAGAGGGAACGCCAACAACTGAGCACCTCAACAGCACACAAGCCGTTGATATAGTAAGTTGCTAGTCTTTGCGCGTGAAGAGACACTCTCTGTCTCTTAGTTACCAAGCACCCAGTCAACATCATATCGTATATAAATGAATAAAAATTATCGTGAATCGACCTCGAAGGAGTCAAAATCGTATACAATGCTAATTATCATGCGCAGAAGTTAGTTTCTAATCGTATATCATGCTGGAGCCTGACTGATTTACAATTTTAGGCTTAGAAACGTAAAACAGTATGAAATAAATTGCATTCGGTTGGATACTATCGTATATCGAGACTTATATTAATGAATTGCATACTATTACTCCTCAGCAATATATCGCATCCAAAACAATACGTATTTGCTGTTTTCATCCATCCAATACGAACTCGTTTGATAGATCTGAGTATGGATATTTCAAATGGAACACAAATGAAAATGTTGACTGGGCAATGGTTGATTGAAGCGTAATAGGAATGAGACACAATAGTAGTACCATATTGGTCTTAAGGGAAATCACAGTTGAGGAAATTTTTTTCTAAGACTAAGTCACAGCATCTTTCCCGGTCATGTTCAGCATTCTCGTAAAATTAAACAGTTTCCAATTACTCTCTGTCTGCTTCAATAAACGATTCACCTCCTGAAGAACGGATTTTCAGCCAGGCTTCTGAAAATGACTGTCTTTCCGTAAATTTTAAACTGATTCGGCTCTCTCTACTCCCCCAAACAATCGGTACACAGCCCGACAGCCACTGATGCAATGCCAAATGGGCAGTTATTTTTCTGTTGGTTCTTCCAAGCCGTCACTAATGGCAGCTTTTACAGTCCGACATTCTTCGGCACCAATCCGAGATATCAGATGATGATTCACGTAAGGCCGATGCTATAACGAAAGCGAGGCTGTGCGAAGCACGTTATTTCTCACGTGGTGAATAATATCAACAATGGGAACATATATGAAAAGGTTTGCTTCGTATTCATTATGGCATCGATCTGAGAAAAAGGAGAAACGAAGGAGTGCAAGTCCAATATCATCGATGACAGCCGCAGCCGGTCAACAGCGCAGGCCAAACTAGCAGGACATCCTTAAAATAAATAAACTAGGCTATCATGACCGAATGAAAAAAAAAGCTGTTGTGTGCTTCAGCTTCATGAGGCTGTTAGAGTAAAAAAAAGAGAACAGTCGTCAGTATAGTCGACACTGCAGTCATTTTCCGAAGCTTGGTCCAGAGATCGTAAGATAGAGTAAAGTTGAGGTAAAAATACCTTAAACATTCGGAGTAGTTTTTTAGGGGGTTTGTTAGTAGTTTTTATTATTTAGTAATAGTTAAATTATAATAACTCTTAAAAATACGAATTTGGTGTGACAAATTACAAATGGTTACTTTTCAACACTGTTAGAAATTTGTTGTTCTAATTGTTAGGATTTGTGTGCTTTTGCAATTAGAACCTGTCATTCGTAGGGAAAACTACTTGTCGAAAAAGGAAAATAATCCTACAACTAACTTAATTGCAGACTTATTCGCTGTAAAATGAGGATTGAGAATTGCAACGATTCGAAAATTGGTAATAATTTTATTTGACATTGCTTCTAATGTTTCTAATGTACCAGATAGACGCTTCAAAATGATTTTGAGGATTACATTCTAAATCCACCCATATGACGCTTAGTTAAAAAGCCTTTTAAATAAATTAGTCCCAAGTACTTAATCTTGTCAGACCCCTTTAAAATAAAACCACTCATCTTAATGACGTGATTATTGTTCGGTTTGAAATTGGAAGCTCTAGGCTTATGAGGAGAAAATAATCAATTGAGTTTTAGAAGCATTGGGGGAAAATTTTCCATTTTTGCAAACAAACAAAAAAATCTAAACTTTTCTGCAACCAATTGCAAATGACACGATGATTACTTGGTTTTACGGAAATCCTTGTGTTATCGCAGAACTATGACCTTGTGCATTGTGGAGGTATATCAGTAAAAACAACAACGTTAACAACGAAAATTGTTATTCTCTTTCACTGGACATGTTGTTATTCACTGGACTGGACATTTTGGGTCCATGTGACAACTTTTGCACGGCTTGGCGTTCTTGGTGCCGTATGTGATAAAAATATATATTTTCAGATAAATACTGAAAAAGACGATTCGGATCTCTCAATGTTAGGGTCAGTAAGCGGCATTCGTCTCTTCAGCCAATTTGATAGTCAACTTCGATGTCAGACACAAATGTTGAAAGTTCCCTTTTAAAAATGTTAAATTCAGAAACTATAACTACCACAATAGGGGGAATTTTCCCATTTTTTTTAAACTTCAGTTTGAATAGTTATATTTTCAGTCATTTCAATTTCTCAAGCTTCTTGCTCAGCAAAATCGCAGATAAATTCTTACTGCAAACGCTAGAATCAGAAAGAGATGCTTTCCTTTTCCTCCCCGTAGCGATGCGTGGTTTCTTTTTTCGTCCAGTCATTCCAAACAATACGACAAAAGTTGAAAAACAATTTAAAATTTAAAACGAAACTGATGTAAAATAAACTTTCAGGTAGTCTTTAGAAGATGCACAACCATCAGAACTATAAACTTTGAAGTTATAGGTAGTTAAAACCAATTCACAAGCAACAAAAAACATGACCGAAGTTGCCTGGAAGCTGGAAAAAGTTACTTTTCAACTTTTTCTGTGAATTTTGGTTCCCATCAAAAGGCCACAGAATAATTGCTCGCCGGAATCGTCGCTTCTACAATCGAAAAAACTCATTTAAGTTCTGAAAAAGTTGTCTTTGCTAGGGGCACCAAAATTCACAAGAATTAAAAAGCTATAATCTTTTAATAATCTTTTATTTTTTCCAGTTTGAGCTGCAGAGCGAAACCTGTGCAATTACTATCCCATTTTTAGCCCACAGTAACTCGTCGCACCACTATCGGCCTTCATCTTCAATCCCACCATAGGATAACCCAGCTAGTTTAAAATTTCATCTAGCACAGCCTTTCAGTAGCAATCAATTGGCCAAAGCGGCTGTTGTCAACGCTTCTGGTACCACTGCACCGACCGACCCTTCACAGAACAACGACGACAAGACCATGTGAATGGGCAATGATTTAAATGAATTTATTTGTAAACACGTCCCACATTTCACGCAGGTAGCCGCCATTCGCCATAAAAACGTTCCCGTATATTCGACGCTGCGCTGCAGCAGTGTCAACAATCACGAACAATACAGAAGCAGCAGCGTCGACCGTTGGCCATTTTGAAGCGCAGCAGATGAAACGCATGCAATTTCGCGGTAATAAGACCTCGCGGTAAGGTACGATGTAATCAGGTAACCACGCACACACACACCCCGTATGGTACGGTACCCACCCTTGCAGCGACGAAACGCCCCACCTATATAATAGCAATCAAAGCAGTAGTGGGGCAACAGGAGAATTAGTATTCAATTCAGGTAGGATTGGACTAAAGGAACTTCGGGCCAGTCGCACCACCAGCGGCCACTCATCAATGATTCATGGATATTCATGATTTTTGTTTTGTTGTTTCGGAATGTGTGCGCGGAAGATTAGTCACGACGACAAGCGGTGGACAGAATAGCGCAGGCTACTTGCAGCGAAGATCGTAAACTTTTTTAGCAAAGACAACTCAAAAGCATTGAAGATATAGAATGTTGAATTAGTAGAAATTATTTGAATTGCTCAGTCTTCAGGTGGCCACATCACCCCATTAAGGATACGGCTAATAATGCCACGGACTGCGTGTAATTTTCAGCTAATCAAGTAATTAATTAATTACTTATTCATTGCTGCCTCTCGTGCGATTTACCGATTTCTTCTTTCACGGTGAAATAATCTACAGTAGTGAGGGTGGCTTACCAACGTTTCCCAACATGGGGTGAAAACAAGCTGGCACCACTCTCGAACAGGCGCCTCCATCTGCGGCTTATTGTGTTGTGCATAACCGAAACTCTATGGTTCAACTACCGGCCGGTGTCACAGTCGACGGGCATTCGATTACAAATTGAAGAGAAGATTAGACAAGCCGATTTGCTAATTTACATAGGCTTTGTTGTCGAGAATACGTACACATTTACTGCTGATTAGGCTTACCAACGCCTCGTCCGTCCGTCGGTCCGAGTGTTAAGTGGATTATTCACTTGAATCGCCCCAGGCGCTGGTGCCTATTGCTGTAATTAAACCGTCTGTGACACTGGGTTTACTTAGTCATCCTTAAGCAAAAATCCGAGACGAACGAGTGACATTCTAATCAGGTGTAATTCAAAACCTTCAACTTTCCGTCCGTGCTTTTTTCTAGTTTGGGAAACCTGCGAGAGTTGCAGATTTAAATTAAAGCTTGCAACCCCGGAAAATGCAATAGAACCCTAATTATACGATAAAGCTGGCTATATCCTTAGTTACCCTCGTTAGCAGACCGTGTATACTAACATTTAATCCACAGAAATGTTACAATGGGGTTGCGGTCTGCAGTTTACCTACTGGTTTACGTAAGTCGTGCAGATCTGTTCGGCTGGTCAGTACTGTTGAGCCTCGAAGTTAAATTTTTTTCTTGAATGCATCGGAATCAGAACTGTGAAAAGTGTCTCGAGAGTATAGTTTATAGAATTTAGGCAAATAATCATCCAAAAGTGATAATCCAGCTGCAATTTTAAATAAGCCACATTCGTTCGAATTTTATGTGAATTATTTTACTAAACATATTGATAATGTTGAAGAGTTGAACGTTACAAACGTTACATAACAAACGTTTGCCCAGTGTAGAAATTAAAAAACAAACAAAAAACAGTTATGCGAAAATGGTTTTATTCAACAAAAACTAATACATTATAAAGAAACATTTTTTTAACTTGATCATCTTGCGGGTGCAAAACTCACCGATTACTTCCGTTACTCGCTGAACGACGCTCTACCTATTGCCACAGTAGCGCAACAGATTTTTCAACTTGAATAGCCAGCCACTATCAAGCGCCACCCCTTGGACACACAGAACGCTGCTACTGATAATCGACCACAAACCAGCAGCTGAGGCATTTTCCTTATCCCTTATTCCGAAAGTATATCCGGTTACAGCAGCATGACAACCGCACCGGGTCCTACGTCGGCGTTGATGCCCACCACGGTCCTGCCTGTCTGACCAGTGGAAGGGCCCCAAATGTACAACCACCTGAATGCGAGACGGTTCAAGTAAAGCGCACCCCTATGACCAATATACAAATTTATTTCCTGATCCCATTCATTTTCCTAATACCGGGAATCGTTTTCGGTGTTTGGTAAATCGGACCACCTTCGGTAGCACGGCAGAGTTGGCGACGCGGTAAAAATACCCAGGAGTATCGGGTTAAATGCAAGAAGGATAAACTCACTTACATGGTGTACCACCTTGTTGTGTCATGGCACGGTCCCTGTTGTTTTCCTGCGGATCAGCGGTACTAGATGATTCGAGAGACAGAAACAAAGACCGTAGCGTGGGGGTGCTGCTCGATTCGTACGTACACCACACATACACCGTGTGTTGTGATGTAATAGCACACCGTCCAACCGAAGACCGTAAGCCGTCGCTCAAGGATCGCTTGGGGGTGGCGAGTTCAAGGCTACTCCGCGTTGGTTCACCGCCAGTAATAACAGCAACAATAGCGCTGCGAGTTCCTGCTGCTTAGCTTGAAGAAGGAGCAGAAAAAAAAGAACCATGTGGCGCGACGTGCCGCAGTGAACCAACGAAAAAATCCTCATCAAACCGGAACAGAAATCAATTTCTCATGGCCCTCTACGGAGCAGGCTCTACCCCGTACGGCTCGGCGCGTTGTTTTATTTCCTTCCGGTTATTTGGCTAACACTTTAGCACCGCATAAATTCCCTTCCTAATCCAAAGCGTCTGCAATGCGTGAACCGAACAAGCAATCGATGATGTCTTTATTGCCTGTTCAAATATGCCTCCCATGATCGGATTCATCGATACGCGACAAATGACCCGTATATTCCCAGAGATGAACTTGGTTTGGTGCTGCTGCTGCGTCGTTAGTGTTGTCATGTTTGCTTGGGTCGTTCTTTGCTCGACTGTGGGAAAATGACGTGGTGAAATCGGTGAAAGTTCTTTTCGTCCATGCCGGAGGTTTTTAAACCAAAGCTTCGGAAAGGAAACAGCTAAATCCGGTATAACGATATCATCCGTATGATTTCTCGAGATTAATTTACAATAAATAATGAAATCCGTTTTTAATTGTAAGACTCTAGATGACCTAAAACTTACTTAAGTTTTTGCCTAAGTTTAGTCTAAGCAAATGTCGTAAAAAAAATAAAGTTATTCATTCAGCGGCGAACTCATCCTGAGTTAGAAAAAAGTTTACGGAAATGCTGCTCTAAGTAAAACAACGTACCGTAATTAGTTCCGACACTTTGAAAACGGTATTTTCGATGTTGATGACTATTCGCGTGAATCCATGCCAAAAACATTCGAAAACGCTGAGTTGGAGGATTTGTTCGAATCCATGCTATACGGAGGAACAGCTAGCTTCGGCATAAAAAGTTAGCCGCCGAACCATTTTCAAACTTTGGGAATGATTAAAAAATAAAAACTGGGGTTCTTTATGATTTGTAGCCAAGGGACGTTGAGCATCGTTTTTTCAGCCCGTGAACCACTGTCCTAGCGGCTAAAAAGGAAGGGTTTCCTTCATTGCATCGTGACGGATGATGGAAAATAAATTCATTACAGCAACCCAGAAAAAAAAGAAAGCCAAGGGAACTGCCCGGTCCTGCTTCTACGTTGTCAGTTCGGTTGAATATATGCGCTGCGAAGGTTACGCAGTGTATTTGCTGTTGAAGATGATTCTATTGCATGACAACACCCAGCCTCGATGATGTCGATGATTATTACTTGTTCCGTTCGATGGCACATGCCCTGGCTGATCAGCAGTTCTGCTCGTATGAGGATATCGAAAAATGGTTTGGTTAGTGGATAACCTCAAAAAACGACCACTTTCATCGTAACGATATTCGAGCTCTTCCAGAAAACCGTAAGTACGTACCGTGCAAAAAAACGTGTAAAAAACCGCGTTATTTGGAAAAAAATCGTAAAAAAATCGTGTAAAAAACGTGTAAAAATGTAACTATGTGAAAAACACCCTACTATAGTTTATTACCTTTACAGTTACTTACTGTAACTGTTTTACGCAAGAATGAAAAACCGTGTGAAAAAAACCGCGTTATTTGAGAAAACGATGTAAAAAACGCGTCATTTGGAAAATATTCATTAAAAAGTGTGAAATTGAACCGTGTAAAAAAAACCGTGTAAGAAAAAACTTTATTGTAGTTCCCCTGAGGAAGACACCAACGGGTTTTCAGCTTTCAACAGCCGAGTTTTTTACTGTTCCTTTTTCACTACATTAAGCTCAACAGTAAAATAACAAGTTTAAGAGGTTTAAAAACAGTATCATCTGTTAGCCACTAGAATATATATTTATCAAAACTTTCTACTATTTTTTTTGGAACTCAAGCTTGACGACCGCACATTTCGTAGTTGCTCCTTCATGATGGCACTGAGCTAGTAAAGTTGCACAAAGAACCACGTGTATGGCTACTTGAGATTAGTTCACCATCTTCAATATACAACAGTTCGGTAGCATCCGGCTTGTATAGACCGATAACGACGCCGGCTATGTTCTTATGGTCGCTAAGGTACGGAAATCATCTCCACGACTGCGACGGAAAAGAAGAGTTATTTCACCGGGGTAAGTGACTAGGTCGAACAATTTTGCACGCGAAGTTAACTCATTACGAAGACGAACGATGAGAACCTATGCCATCGTCGTGAGCGAAAACCATTCACCATCTGCAGCATCGAAGTGTTAAAATGTTTGGATATTACCAATCTTGAGTACCCAAAAAGCAAAGCCTTGGTGCTACATTCCGTATCGGCCTCGACCTTCTGTTTGTTATACTCAGACTTCGCAGCCAACTGTTAGTATACAGGACAATTACGGGGCTAGTGCTACGATCCTACTGACACTCCTCCCGAGACTCCAACCTACGATGACTGGCTTGTTAGGCCAGCATCGTACTTCGAGATCAATTAAGAAATCCTGAGTACCCACGATAATGCAAGCTCACTTCAATAGACGCGTTTCTTTGAAAAGTGTACATTGCGTAATCATTAGATTAATAGTAAGAAGAAATATTTATCGACCTGACAAAACCTACACCGATTTGTGCCACGCTTATACAAAAGGGACGTGCGAGCAATCTTCGGTTAAATGATCAACCCGAGGCCTAGTTCAATCTCATCTCCGCGACAGTGGTGGATAGGAAGATTTGTGTTATATCAGTGTGATAATGGCGTCGTACACAAATTGCGTAACGCTAAAAATCTAGATTTCAGACCCCCTTCCCCCCTTTGTAACGATAGGTAACGTTCGATATGACTCCCCCCCCCCTAAAATTACGTAACGCTGAAAAGCCTGCACCCTTCCGAAATTTTCAATTTCAAGCAAACATCACAGTTACGTAACTGACTCTGGTATACCCCCCCCCCCTTCCCCCTTCGTAACGATAAGTAATGCAGACTCAACCCCCCTCCTTCCCTTTCATGCGTTACGTATTTTGTGTACGACGCCTAACCGACGGAATCGAACAATGTTGCACGCAAATTTCGCTCATCCTCAATAGTTTTTAGTTATAGTTATGTGGAAACAAGATTTCTGACATCCTGGTGGTAAATCAGGAATATCAGAGGTAAAAATTTTATACAAGATTGAACCCAAAATACTTCCTTGAAGAACACCAGCTCTAACAGGCAAGCTAACAGATTTATCATTTGAATAGTTAACCTGAAGGTGCGGTCAGTCTAGTAAATTTGTATCATTTTTGCGATGTAATGAGGAAAACGAAAAATGAACATTTTAGCTGTCAAACCTTTATGCCAAACACTTTCAAATGCCATTTATATGTCTAGAAGAGCAGCTCCAGTGGAATAACCTTCAGATCTATTAGTACGAATCATATTAGTTACTCTAAGTAACTGATGAGTAGTGGAATGCTCATGGCGAAAACCAAACTGCTCATTTGCAAAAATTGAACTCTCATTGATATGTGTCAACATCCCATTCAGAATCATTCTTTCGAAAAGTTTACTTATAGGAATGTGAAAGAAAACTGATTTACAAGCTGTTTGCTGTTGTTGCAAAATGATATGTGAAAGTTTTCCTCCGCCTGGTCTAAGATATAGAAAAAAAGGCAAAAATTGTTATTTATTTGTAGAGTCATTTGACACAGGTGTGGTCTTAATGATATATTTAGATACACGATTACACAACATCTTAAAATGGTTATCGTCTACAAGAGAGTCGTCGTTTGAAAGCATCAATCGAAATTCCCACCTCGAAAAGATCTTAGACAGAATTGAATTGTGCGTCCATAAATCGAACCGGAAGGTACAAAAAGTCCCTTGTGCAAAATGGTCTCTGTTGTACTATTAAGGGAAATCAATTTTTCCGGATAGGAGTTAAGCTTGAACTGTAGTTCGTCGCTGCTCATACATTCCCAGTCACTTCATATGAGCGCAAATCTGACGGGTTATTCCAGGTAGGCATGCGAAGAGCATATCGAGAAAAAAATTGAACAGATTCGATTCTAGCGAGTCTACTAAACAAGACTCAACAAACTACTCGTTGCAATGCATGATTAAAAACTGTAAATATGATAAGATGCAGCTTGTGGTGAAATGTAATTACGTTGCACTTCTGAATACCCAGTGTCAACAGATTCTTCGTGCACCATGCCTCCAACATGTTGATCCAATGTTGTAGTTCCAGACAGTCGGATAAGACTTTGATTACCGCAAATATTTTCACAACATCTGCGTAAATTAAGCGACACCCAGGTGGCAGTAAAGTGGAGACTTCGTTGATAAAATGTGGGAAAAGTAGGGGACCCAAATTGCTTCCTTGTGGAACGCCGAAAAGATTGGTAAAATTTTCTGACTCTTCCGAACTAAATGCAGAGATCTCGGTCCGTCGGGTATAATTTCATCCATTTTATGAGATCACCAGAAATCCCAAATTTCATGATCCTACTTAACAGTATTCCACAGTTGACTCGATCGAAAGTCCACGGTCCATACAACTTTTTTAGAATTTATACGGGGAGTTGTATAGTTTTTTAACCATTCCTGTAAATTTTGGCGCTTCTAGTAAATGCACACGGGAAAACTTATTTAAGTCTCTGAAAAAGTTATCTTTCCTAGGGGCACTGAAATTCTCAGGAATGATTAATTGCGAAAATTGAACGAGAAAAAAGGTGTGACTTAGACTAAGAAGAAATTTTCCTCATCTAGACGGGACATTTTTAAAATTACAAGTCTTTTTTTCCCAACATTCTCTTGTTTACAAGATTCAAGCAAAGAATGTTAACCTATATTTAATATTGACCCTGAACGCAACGATATGTTTTAATGAATTTTAATTAATCTCAAAATCGAAATGAAAAACGAGTCACAGTAATCACACAGTCAAGACAATAAGCCACAGAATCTTTATCGAAAGTTCTCCATTTGATACATTTTCCCACTATTCCGGAAGCGTTCTTCCTCCGATAGCGTCCGAACGATTCAATACATCAAAGTGTTTGGGTTAGGTTTTAATCGACTTTTCAGCACAGGATAAAGAAATCGTAATTTGTGACATAGGCTCTAACGCGATTGAGCGCGTTCCGGTCCGGCTTCCCATGCTGCAATCGCAACTACGACGGTAGGGATACACAACCGGTCACATAAATTTTTTATTTCACTGTTCGCGTTTTTTTTTTCTATCCTGCGTATATCACTCGGACCCTTTCGGCTGAAAGCCGGGACAAAATGATCTATTTGGAGATTTTTATCGCCAGCATTTTGCGAAGGATCATAATGTTGACGGCGGTAAATTTGTCGAGGACCACGAGGGCGTAAATACTTTGAGATCTGTCATAATAATCACGACCCTCGGCTGAAATGGACACATTCCGCCCCGTGTCGGTGGAGTGTGTGTCATTTTTATGGGTCGAAAATAAGTGTTATGATATATTGACATGTTAAATATTTAGACCACTCTTTCGGAGCAGATTTTACGGCCACACAGTGGGCTCTTCAGCAGCGCCGATGGTGCGATGATTTGTGCGAGGGTTATTGAAAATAAAAAGGATACAATGTATTGCACATGCTCTCAGACAGAACTCGAACACTCTGCCTGACACCCATTCGCTGAGAAAAGCTACAAATGGGGAGACCGGCGTGCCACGATCCGTGATGGACCATTATTGTTTGGGTGAGAAACAAACGCAGTCATCAAACCATTTTACTACCAGTTCCGAGGACTTTCGAGAGCTTTAGCGTCTGCTTTAAGTGATAGCATAAAGCAAACATTTGGATGCGTAAAAGCTGTTGAAGACGAAAGTGTGTAAATTTTTTATATTCCATGTAATTTAGAAGAGTTAGAAAATGAACCTATTTTAATAATTAGATGCGATCTTAATAGGCCGAAAACCACGTTGGTAATATGTACCTTTAGGCACAAAACAACCTGTAAGTTTGATAAATCTCAAACCACCTCCATCCTGTCACAGGCACAAAAAAAACTGCCAGCGACTAATTGCGTAAATATCGAACACCTTTTTAGCAATGTGCATTTGAAAGCAACAGCAAAAAAACAAGCTGCCTCCAATTTGCCCTTGACTCAACAAGCACACAGCATAATTTACATACCGTAATTATTTCACAAAATTGAAACATTTACATGGCAATCCAATAATTGAATACCCGCACAATTTACATATCGGCTATATCATCAACATGGTTGCTCGTTGCTGTTCCGGCCCGGCGACGGCTGATGTATCCAACAAGTCCATTTTCGGCTTCGTTCGCAACAGTTTCGTATAGCTTCCTTCACCAATTTCGTTATTAATACGCTTCCATTTGTTCGCATATTTATTACTTATCAATATAATCAAGCAAACTGGCTAGAGCTCACTCCACCAATGGGATCATTCCGTTGTACCATTTGATGCCATCAGTAGAATAATGAAGTTTTATTTTTACGCTGCTATCATTTATTGAATCTACTTTGTGCTGTTCGACGACTCGATGGCAATGTAAAATGTAAATATACTGTCAACTGTCAACCGCACAGTCAACGCGCTCTGTCAACCCGTCGTCCGTCGCCGCGTCGCAGTAACCGCCATTCGCAGTAACAATTGACCAGCAATCGCTAACATTCGATCGAAATCAGCACTGGGTGTAAATTCTGTATCAAGGCGGCTAATTGTGCGCTTGGTTGTGTAACAGTAGAAATCAACGTAATCGTCCCTCGTTACGACGGACACCATCGGTGGCAACGTTTGTACGGATGTGTGTGTGAACAGGAAGGTTACAACACATACACGACGAATCTGCTCGAAAATGTTGATATAACTCGTAGTATCTTCAAACCTTTTTCCTCTTTGTGGAAATATTTTCGCATCAGAAAACAGTTTACAGAAAATTCTCAGTTCGATTTTTACAATTTCATGTTACCTTCAATACTTCCGGTGAAAAAATGTTCTTCGTTATAAAATCATGGTAACAATTCAATACATAAATTTAGAACCAAATCTAAAAGGTTCAATTTGTGGGGAGACATTCTGCAAACTTGTTTCAAACGTGTCCCATGTGAGTTATTTTCGCTGTGCCGTATTAGAATTCCAATGAAGTAATACGTTATGGCGGCGGTATCCGTATCAAGGCTGCTCAGCATGGATCTGAAAATGATCGCGTTTGAGACGGGTAGAAGCTATGATACCTCACCAAATTTAAATACAAAAATGTTAACCAAGTAAATTTATCAACACACGACATCACATATAAGCAGGATTCATGAGGTTCGAAACCACGAGAATCCTTAATTGGGTCGTCACGTTACAGTCGGCCCTTCTACAGCGCGCACTTAACCGGCGGAATCAATTGAGGCGTCAAAAATTATGCCCATTCATTCTCTTAATGCCGCGGCACAACCAACAGTTCGTGGGTCACGGAACGAAGGGCAACATGTAAAAGCTTTACACACAACAATATCGGTTGTGATTGCCGAAATGAATTCTGCTCATATTGTGTCATCGCGTTCTCCGACCGTCCCCCCATCCTTGATGAGCACTCATGCTCTGCTATGCTGCGACCGCAGTCATGCACATTGCCGAACGCACATACACACACGGTTCAATTGCTGCTACACACGCACGCATCGTCCTGGCTTTATGTAAACCCTGCAGGCAACCGGGATGACCTGCTACGGTGACTGCTAGCGGCGCGGCATTTTCCATAATTTATGGCGGGTTGCTTGTTTGGCGGTGTGAATTATTTTATCGAATAGTTGACTTAAGATTTCTTTGTTGTCGTTTTTCGGGGGAAATTTTTTGACAACAAGGTTTATGAAGCACTGAAAGGGCTGTTACTTTCGTTATGCGTAGCATGATTAGGATCAAAACAAAGTTTAGTGTTTTTGCTGTACAGAGACTATTCTAAAACATATTTTGTAATTTCATAAGCAGCAGTTGAAACAGTTATCGTGTAATAAAAAACAGTAGATTTTCTCGTTTTATTGGATTTTCCAACTGCAGCAAGACGCCTGAGCAAAGCGTAACATCTGCTGGTTACTGCAATGATCTCGGTGTCACATCGAAGGGCGCACATCATCGCACTCAGCTACTAGAAAAAAATACACAACACCCGCTGCAAAATCAAAGCCACGGCGTCAATGGCGATGTTTCTTTGTTCTCGCGAAATTTCTGAATCTCGTTTAAACCAACCGCACCATAGAGCACTCGGTCGAAAGTATACGTACCACATAGCCATAGGAGCATCCGTTGCCTCCCACTTTACTATGCCACTGCTTGACGTTGCGGTCCTGCCATCGTGCGACTGTGTACAAGGAATATGACATCCAACGAAGCGCGGTTACCATCGCGGTTGTCATGGCGAATAATCAATGCTAATGTATGCATGCATACACAAATTGTTATGATAACACTGGCGTATTTGTTTCCCTGTACATGTTCACCACTAGGGGATCCATGTAAATCCGGGTCCTAGCCGTCGTTTTTTTCCCTGTGCTCGGTCTATGAAGTCAGACAACCTCAGACGATGGCAGCGACAGTAACAAGATAGAGGAAACAGAAGGTGCAGGATGACAGCCTTCAACATACAACCACGAGCTGTGTTCAGCGTGCTGCTTTGAAGATTTGATTACCGCGGCCACCCTCCACCCGCAACTTTCAACTTGGAATGAAGACTTGATGATTATGTCGTTGATTGTCGTTGGAATTATAATTTAAAATGATTATCAAATTGACAAACGTCGCAGCAGAGGCAAGTGCGCACCCTCTGCGATTTGCTCCCAACTGCAACTGTCAGATCCATTCATCGGCATCCCTGGTGGCTGGTACAACATTATTCGGCTGTGTTGAGGTAGAGATACATCCGTACAGTTGTCGCAGCTGCCATCATCATCGTGTTGTTGTCGTTGTTTACACAGCGCTAATGAATCTTAATAAGTCGATAGCTGATTCGTTGGAATCTGCTGCGGCGTTTATTCATCCGCTCAATGACTATGAATCAAGACCGACAGATTAAAGTAAAAATATATATTCACGATGCATGTTTAAGATGTCATTCGACATACAAATCAAAGCGTACCAACACTGTGATCAATCAAATTCGAGCGATGTTTTAATCTGTAATACGCTTCGCCCAAACTCGACAACCCGTACATGGAATCGTACCGACTAATTACCCCCTGAGCGGTGTCTCAGCGTCGTCAATGGATGGAATCATATAGTGTCGGTGCTAATTATTCTCGGTATTACTTTCTGATATATAATTTACACCCAACCCTTCCGCAACTGAGCTCCCATGATTCCCACTTGTTAATAGTCCATCAAATAATAGTGTACGGTGACGCTTCGATGGCGTCCACCGACCTGGTATTCTATTGACATAGTTATAATAAATTGATGCATTTAACGTCGTCCTGTCGGCTATAGCGATAGGAAGAGTGATTCTGAAAAAAGGCATACCGTTGTCCATTGTCGTGTCGTCCGGTATCTTCGAACACAAAGGTAAATAAAATGTAATTACTTGATCATTTCTCACTGATATGCCCTGCGTCATTCCTTCATTGGGTTGACATGCGTTGGTGTCCTAAACTAGACTCCACGTCGACCAATTTGACGCACATACTCCGCATTGTACTTTTTACTACATGAAGCACAAGTTATTTCATCAGTTAGGCATACCGACGCGAGGCATAATGGACGATGTCTGTATGCACATGAGGCATATAAACGCAACAAAAACAATGATTAATAAATTATAAAATAACTATAACGACAACTAAAATATGCTGTGGACAGAAATCATGAATCTTGCGGAATACCTATATGAAAAGTAACGGTGGTGAAGTTCATTCATAAATAAACAAACCGTACAAGCTGTTGCCAGATGCAGATGCTTTACATGAACCAACCAGGAAAATTCCACATAAACATTATATATTTTCATTTTGACCTAATGAAAGTTTTAGCTTGCTCCATTATGATTGGCTCGAACATTTCGTAAGATTCGATTGTACTGAAATGCACCTCAATCGCACTTAACAGAGATTTTTTTAGAATATTCTCAAACCTTTTAAAATGTGCTACCATTTTCTTCACCGTAGTTTACAACGCACTCTTATGTGCTCGCAAGCGAGCTCATTACTTCCACAGGAAGCCTGGACCCACAACAAAACACCAGCGACCCCTCGCAGCGTTGAGTGGAAAACCGACGCGTATACACAGGTTTCCTTTGATATTACAACAGCAGCTTAGACCCGACACAACACTATTGCAAACAAGAGTTTAATTAGTTATAATTACTGACAGACGCACTACAGGGGCGGTCGGTGGTAGCAACAGCGTACGATTCATGCGTTCGAAAGGGACAGTTAAACTAAGCGAGAGAAAATATAATGATTTAGAAATGCTCTAACGGAACAACAACAACAGCAAGGGGGCGTGTGTGTTGCTGTGCGTAGAGGTTTTAGAACCAAAACAGTCCTTTGGCGGCAGCACTTCCACTTGAAATAAGTGGCCAACTGTCCGGCAGAGTATGATTCCAACAAACAAACAAATATCCGCAGAGGTTCGCACACGCTGCTGTTCTGAAGGGCCGGTAAGAGACTGGAAATAATTAACATTCCCGCCCTCCGTCTCTCTCTCCCGCGCGCGCAGCATAGGCAAATTGGTACGGACGACTGCATATGGCTTGTTGGCTAGCAGGGGGAACATATGGAACGCAGTCGGTCACAAAGACGCGGTTCAGTTCCTCCAGGTGGTGATTCTATATATGTGTACGGCGGTCGGTCAATGGGCGACGAAGGCAAACTAGGACCGGCGGTATGGTTTACTTTGTGTAACATTGTATCGCCACCAAAGGCGTCTCGAAGCAGCGAAGGTCAACACAGTTATTGATACGATGCATTTTCATTGCTTAATTCTTGGGAAAATGGGAAGTTCAACTAGATATCGAAATCAAACAAAACTAATGATATTAGTCGTGCAAATGTCTAAACATAAATCTTACAAACAAAAAATTTGACGCAAGTTCACGAACTCTGTATTTGTTTTATCTGAGCGGTTTTTAGAAAGATAATGACAATGTAAAGGGAACACACATTCCATAAAAAGAAACAACTTTATGGTCTAACAATAGAAAACCATCTCTGGCACAGACATCAATAGGAGGTACCTCCGAGCTTCGTTCTTCCAATGAAAAATTATAATAGGAAATCACTCGTTTAACTTGGTTAGTGGTGGAGAGCCACAACTCTTCTGAATCTTTTTTTCTTGCATGCTGAACTTTATTTTTTTTTATAAAATTTAATTTATTTCGAATTAATCAAACCTGTTTCAGCTATATATATATACATATATAGAGGTACACATTCACTAAGAGCGCAAAGAAAATGGTTCACTTTAAAAAACTCAGTCAGTTTCCATAGAATTTCCCTGATTCTTATAGAAATCGATTGGAAAACTAGCAGTGTGTTGTCCAAAATGTGAAAAATTGAGATTTTGTCATGCTGATTATTGAAGAATATAGAGACTTGTTGAACGCATTTTTCGACCAACCAGACCTGAAACATGGCGTTCTTCTCCAGGACAGCCGACACTAAAGTAGGGTAAGGTGGGGAAAGATGGGTCACCTAAGGAAAATTTTTATTATCTCGTAACTGAAGTTAGTTTCGGTTTACTTTTCAGATGATTATAATGATATTATGTATATATTATAAAATTACGCTAAAAAATGACAAAAATCAAGTGTTGGTTCGCTCGTACAAATTTTTTTAAAAAGGTAGGGCAAGGTGGGTCATCTGGAGAGGTAAATGGGTCACCCTCTCAAACAGCACAAAATTTTATTTGAATCTCAATAAATTTTTAGCAAGAAAAATGCCTTATCTCGATAGATAACATAAATATGGGGTCATCTCGTCCATGTTATACTGCAGAAGGGAGTAAATTTTTCTCGACGACCACTTGCTGCAGCATTTTTGAAAACTTCTCTTCTGTCGGTTTATTGAAACATTTTTTCAAAAGTGTGAATTGCCTAAAAAACTTAGCGAAAAAATGTTTTATTTGTTAAAAACAAGTAATATGCAAATATGAACTATGAACACGTGATACATAGTCAAAAATACGTTACGCATCATGCAAAATTAGTGTCATCATAAAAAAGTTATTTCACGCTTAAAAACGGCACTGACCCATCTTGCCCCTCCTTACCCTTTACAAACGATTTGACTTTGTAATCGATTCGTTGTTGTTGATTTACTCACTCTAGCTCATGAATACACGTCCACCTGAAGTTTACCTCTCAATAGACACATATAAAAGCTAGCATGCAGAAATTTAGTTTTAATTGTATAAGCGATTACAGCAAGGGACACTTGACCCTTACTGAAAACTGGCTTGACTCGCAGCCAGCAGAACAGCAGCTGATTAGCAGGCGACTCATGCAATCGCAGTGTTCTACAGTAAAAAAAACAACCTGCGGATGGACCGCAGCACTGCACCGCATTGCTGAACATGTCCGGACATGTTATTTATTTTTCTGTCACGTCAGTAATTTGGGCACTGAGTGTCCCGATAGCGTGTGCGTATGATTGTTATGTTTTGACTGCTTTCTTGCAGTGTGTGCAGAGTGGAGAGTAACAAGAAAACTAGGATCATCCCGTGTCATCGGTAAACGGCAATCCAAAGCTAATGCATTTTTTCAAGATTACCAATCAACGCGTTGTTCGTGGTTGATGAAAGGTTTCGGTATGCTACCTTACCAGGGTCGCGATACCTACATCCTGCGGATGGGGCTGCCATCTTAGGTGCAGCTGGCGGGATACAGCTTTTTATAATTCAGACGCCCGCTCCGCATACCACCATAGTTTCCACCGGGGTTGGTTACCCGATCTCCGCTAAGGTTACTCGTATTCCGGTCGGCACCACGTGGAGGTTGGGATAGGAGTTGCTGGGCAGAGGTGAATGGCCACATTAGGGTCTCAAGTTACACGTGTCCAGCCATTTGCCAAGACAGAAGAAGCTGGACATCTCTAATTCGTTCGGCACTAGACCGGTGAACGGTCCGTTAGCCAAAAAAGTAAGTAAGTAAGTAAGTAAGTAAGTACCAATCAACGCTTCTCTTGAACACTACGAATTAATTGATAAAAAAGAGAGTTGAAAGAGAATTATCACTGAAGTTTACCGCGCCACATTATCAAACTGATTATATAAATGGAAAGCTTGAAGAAAAAAACTTTTTCTACAAGCATCGTAGCGCCCTACGATCTTCAGAAAAGTTTTTCCCAAGAAATTTTCCTGCAAACATCATCTATCGATATTTTTTTAGGAGTCATCTGGACATCTTTGGAGAATAAGTTTTGAAAAATTGGATTTTCCCATATAAAATCGTATGGAAACTTGAAAAATCGGACGCGAAAATTTAGTTCCACCAATCGATCTGGAAAGTTACACAGTTGTTATAGGACCCAAAAGGAACACGAAAAGTGCATGTGAGCGAAAAAGTTACACCGTAGCTTTTTCCCATATAACCGTATCTCAGTCTAATAGATAGATGCAGATAGAGAACTGCGCAGTGGTCCAAAAAGGTAAAAAATGGAACTTAATTCAATAGCGGCTTTCACATTCATCCCAGCTTAATGGTGTTTTCGGAACAATTATTTGTATGAATGGCCCGCATAATTTAAATAATCAAAAGTTAAGGAGCGTTTACTGAATTAAAAATGAAAAAATAAACTTTTCTGTATTGAGGGGTTCCGTACCTTTTAAGTGTTCAAAAAATCGAAAAAAAATATTTTTTAGGTTCCATAAGACGAAATTGGTTTTAATAAAATAATAAAAAAAATAAAGGGAGGTGAATGCCATACGTGCCCACAAACTAAATTTCTTGTAACTTTTGCAATCTATATCCGACTTTGATAGTTTTGGCACTAAAAGATTCAGTAACTTAGCTGCTTTCAATTCAGCCGTACCCCTTCTCCCTTTCCCGTAAATACGGTTTTCCGTGGATATGTTCCAAATGAGAAATTTTATGAGCATTCAAACAGGATGTTACAAATAGTAGTTCAAATTTCATGAAATTACTTCCACAGTAGGGTGTCCCAAAAAAATCGATGTTTCAAAAGTCGAGGTGGTCAGCCCTAAATTGAAAGATAATGTTATTTATAGCATTTTTGTAGAACATTTCGACTTTCTAAAAAATTGTTTCCAGGTTGCCCAAACGTGATTTATGAAAAAATGACTTTTTTAAGCTACAAAACCACTCTTTTGCACTTTTTTCAATTCTGTCCGATTCCTAAATTTTTCCAACAATTTTTGTGGGTTGTTTTTGAATATATCGCATGGTTCAGTTCAACATTGCATTCAGTTTTTTGAATTCCAAAGCCCACTAAATATCACAGAAGTTATTTTTTCCCATAACTTTTTGGATAAAACCCTTCAAAACACAAATAACAAAATTTTTTGATCAACAACTGAAATTTTCTTTGTAAAGCGGGATTCATGACAAAAATTTACATGAGAAAAGATCCTTGATATCTTATCGGGGGGCTGAGATATTGGCGTTTTTACATGAGATGGAAAACTATGCGTTTTGTCAAAACGAATATGTTAAATAACTGTTTTATTTTAGTAGATAACAAATAACAATGTTCAGAAAACAAAGGCATTTTTGGATGGCTGATAACTCTAGTAGAAGACTTAAAAATTCGGAAAAAAAAATCTGCAAAAAAAGGTTAGAACGAAAATTGTGATTTTTAGTGCCTTCTAATAGAAAACTTAATGTTGCTCGTAATATGTAAGAGATAGAAACATGATGTCTTCGGTAAAGTTTCTTATTTTAAGATAACCTAAAACTTTATCAAAGACACCTTGCGTCTGTCTTATTCTGATTGTAGCCTAAAAAAGTCATTGTTTCATAAATCACGTTTGGGCAATCTGGAAACAAATTTTTAGAAAGTCGAAATGTTCTACAAAAATGCAATAAATAACATTATCATTCGATTTTGGGCTAAGCACCTTGACTTTTTCAACATCGATTTTTTGGGACAGCCTATTCCACAGATCGTTTGTATGGTTTTTGGGTATTTTGGTGACATGCCCTTGAAATGATTCTTCGGGAACTGTTTCCACCGGGACTTCTAGTGGCCATAAAAAGACAGGGTCAGAAACTTCCAATATAGGTATTTTCAAAACTATGATAGCAATTGATCGCTTTTTCAGAAATTTAGTTTTTTTTTTCTACTTCATCCTATAATTTCACAACTGATAATTTTTTTTCAAATTGAAGATACCTTAATCGTTTGCGCTATGCGTTACTAATTTATCATTGCATGCGTATGGAAATCATGCTTTAAAATGAATTGTCAAATTGAAAACTGGACAACATTCAGAAGAAGTTTGGCATAATAATATTAAATTTTGACCGCTAAGTAAACAACTCGATCGAACTGAGTTCGATTCTAAATTACAAATAAGAAATAACAAAATTGAGTTGCAAACTAGAAAACAGTACCAATGTTAACATGTACTCCTCATCATCTACTTTCCACTAATTCTTTTCCTCCTTTTAATCTCACATGAAGGACAGCTTTCAAAAATTACTTAATAATGTTTGTGGGACTGCAGAGAAAGGCAACTCCCTTTTGAGTGCCAACTTCCGGCATCCCACAAAACAATCAACCTTACCCACCCGTTTTAATCGAAGTTTGTTTCCTTCAATTTCCCACTTGTAATCATTCTTTCGACGCGTCTAATTACACAGTTCTTAACCTGAAAAAAAATTACAAAGCTTGTAAGGTTGACTGCTGCCCCGGAGAAAACTGCTGCACTATCCATTTCCCGTCTCTCGCCGGCACAGGCCGGTCGGTGTGAGTGTGTGTGGTCGTGCTAAAAAAATAAATTGTGGCAAATTATAATTTACACTTGCTGCCAGTCAGTCTGCATTGAGCTTGATGCGCATTTGCGTAGTAGTAGCACTCTGCCTGGTAGCCCTGAGACCCTCAGACTCAATCGGATATAAATAATGTTCACCCGCATTGAGTCAGTGCGGAGTAATCCATTAGAAAATTATGAACAAACAAGCGCTCCGCCAGTCAGTCAAGCCAGTCAGTCAAATCGTACGGTGCAGCGATTTGAAGTGGGTACGTGGAGAACAATTTTGAATATTCATTCCGGCCGGCTTGGTACGGCTCATCGTCGGTATGCTAACAAGAACGCTTTTGCAAATTATGTGTAACTTCCAAGCCCAGAATGCACAGCCAGACGTGAAAAAAATAGCAGAAAACAAACTAATTAGGCGTACACACCTTCGCAAAGCCGGTGTGCGCGCACATTTGTCTTAATCAGCCGAGAAAATTTACAACGTTGTGAATTTTTCGTCAAGATTGTAATATTCCCATCAAAACTTGCAG
This sequence comes from Wyeomyia smithii, assembly GCF_029784165.1. Taxonomy (NCBI): domain Eukaryota; kingdom Metazoa; phylum Arthropoda; class Insecta; order Diptera; family Culicidae; genus Wyeomyia; species Wyeomyia smithii. Next base: position 37,761,912 of record NC_073696.1, read on the forward strand.
AGGCTAAAGTGTTGGAAGATGCACTTGATACCGGCGGGCGGCGGCTTGTGAATAGGGCTGACAACTCAATGAACACACATGTGGCTGCATTGTGGGAAGGCCACCTTACGAAGGGGTTTTCTTGTGGGACATCATAATTAAATTGTTTAGTATGTGAGGTAAGGTCGCTATCGAATGAAAGATGCAACTACATCTTATAATATTAATGGTAGGTTGCGCTGTCAACTGTTCAGTGACATTTCTCCACCTTTCTGTGGCGTGTCGTTGGCACAAGTTTGAATTCAACACTAGCATTTATGGGCTTAATTAGCAGCTGATTATTCAATTCGACATTATCACAAAGTCAGATCCTCGCAGCCAATATTGAAATATGAATCAGCATGAACTGTTGTCAGACCACCAGCTCCTCCCATCGCTTTCTTAACATGGTACGGATCCGAATAGCCTTCCGCTGTTAATTCGACTTCTGTCTATCCGTAATGTCTGTCGGAATATAAGATACATAGAAAGCCATTCCAGTGAACGCCACCTTGCTCAGGCTAGAAGCTTTCTTCACCGTCGGCGGTTATTTGGCTTGGAAATGTTTCTTGCCTTCGTGTTGCCTTGATACCTACAGTATTTATGTCTGTGAACATTGAATATTAAATTGCTTCATTTGCGATTCGCAAAATTTTCTCATATGCATACCTAATTATCGTTTTCATGATGTTGGTTCTGCGTACTTTTACTCTCGGATCTACGCTTTCGACCGGCAGTAGAACGCGTTTCTGTAGCACCTTTCTCCGAATAACACTTGGCACAAGGGCTACGGCACGACGACGATGGAACGGGAAAAAAGGTAGAATGCTATGAATAAGAACGTAAAATATACATCACAAGTAATTATTGCCTTACATTCGGGATCATTCGAATTGTGTGAAGTTGATGATGGCGGCCCACGGTAAGAAGCAAAAGCGAACATTCACCGAGGGGCGCCACCTTACTGAACGTCCCAAATATGGCACTACAATTTCTACAATACGACTCCCGTACTACCGCTGTACCCTTCGGCACGCGTCACAAAACGGAGACGTGTTAGTTCAAGAACCGGACGCGGTATGGGGAAACGAATTTTGTTTGCTCAAGTTATTAGTATAGTATTGTGAAGAGCGCGCGCTTCAACCCCATTGACTATCTATTCCAACGGGCGACGGTATTAACAAACAAATGGGAGATAGATGTCTGTACTTAACTGCCAACATTTTACTGGTTCACACACAGAGCAAGGAAGTCCCCCCGGTTTCTACAATCACAGGTTTGGATAAATTCAAAAGTTAATTCAATAAAATTTTGTAAACAGGAGATAATTTTGTGGCAATGATTTGTAAAATAAGATCCCATCTTAACAATAGTGATGTCAGTTCATTTGTGTCAGGCGGGGATGGTGACTCATGCTAGGCTTCTTTAAATGTAATACAGCAATACTAATTACTCACAAAACGGAATCAAAAGCAACATGTAGCTTACCTGAAAAAGAGAAGAAAAAAAAAATAAATTATACAACTGTTATAGGTTACATTCGAAAGGTTAAACCTAAAATTATCATTCATAGATTAACAATTGCAAAAAGTGAGTTACTCGGCCGTGTTATTGATTATTGACACATGTAGCCACCGCAAAACGAATCACGCAAACCTTAAGCCTTGTTTTTTCAAGCGTAGATGTAGACAGGCAAAAAGTTTCCAATACGACAATGACATAGGGTAAAAGCACCGGTTTTGGCCATAGTATATTATAAGTTAGAGATATTAGTCCTTCTTCCTTCGAAAAATATGTAATTGAATCAGTTCAAGAGGGAAATCGGATGAATTTGACTAGATTCTTCACTAACATTGAGTTTAAATAATTAAATTGTGTTATTTTATTTGCACTTCTCTAGGCTCTTCTTTTGACCATTGCATTTCTAAATTGGCCACTTGGGGGTCCTATTTTGGCCAATTCGCAAAAGAACCAAACCCACACGAATTTATTTTATAATTTGACTTTACCATCTAGATATATTTTCTCAGCAGAAAGTCCTCGTTATTGAATTAACTAAAAAGCCAGTATGTCTATTATTCAGTGTGAATATATTATTATTATTATATTATATTTTCACATAGCTAGCAATGCAAAGTACTTTAAGTAAGAATTTTATTCAACTTGAGTAGGATGTTTAATAACACTGACATCACTCATTGATCTATATTATTTTTCGACTGTCATTGATCTATATTTAGGGACGATCTATTAATGATGTCACGCAAAATTTGGAAAAAATTAACTCCCCCCCTCCCACTTGTCACAAGCTGTCAAAACTTCCTTGACCCCCCCCCTTAATTACGCCACGTTTTTATACCCCCCTTCCCCTTTTTTGGTAATAATTGATTAAAAATCGAGAAATTTGTTAGGAATGCATTTTTTCTTAATAAGAACGATTTTACTGAAAAAAAAAAACTGAAATTAAAGCAAAAGAAGATTATAGAAGATAACTAGAAAAGGCGTTTAGTTCTAAGTCCAAGGATGCTGTTGATGGAATCGCATATCGACGACATAGAAAGACGAGACAGTAACTGCAGCATCATTGCTGATTTTTGAAAGACCATCAATATTTAGTTCCTCTTTTTCAATCATTTCGCAATTCAAACCTTCTCCACATGTCACAATAGCCAAGCATTCTTATTTACGTTTTGTCACAATTTTTGTATTGATTGGATTGAGAGACACTAGAAATTGATGAAATTGCGCTGTTATCATAAACGAACATGAACGGTAAAACAGAATTAACAAATATTATACTTTTTAAGAAAAAAAAATTTTTTTCATTTATTTTATCTTAAGCAAATCTTAAGCAAAAAAAGGATCGTAGAACTATAAATGAATGATGCAAATATATTGGTATAAATAGTTCTGAGTTGAACTCTGTGGTTAGGTATGTGACTTTTTTATTTATTTATATTTTTTTTGAGTTGAAATGTGATGTCACACTCAAGCTAACCCCCCCTCCCCCATATGTCACAAAATGTCACAATAATCGAAAAATCATACCAAAATGTCTATTTTTTTATCCATGTGCTGTAGAAAGTTGTGCCTGAAGCTGGTAAGTATAATAAGTTCCTTCATTAAAAGTAAAATACGCATATTTATTTGTTACAGTTTGTAATAATTTTGTCGAATAATATCAGCAGTTTTAATAGGAGACTTCGAAATTAAAGTAATTTAAGATTTTTTCACGACTATCAATTTTATTCTACTATGACCAAAACTAGTGCTATGGCCAAAACCGGTGCTTCTACCCTACCTTTTTTTAAAAAATTTTGGGTTGGCAAGTAAAAGCACGATTTCGTCATCTGAATGTATTTATTAACCGTCGGAAAAAAAATTAATTTACAAATGATGCGTTTCCCAAGCCTTTTTACTCCTGACATAACCAAAACAACTTAATGAAACACAATGAACGCATTCCATAAACCTATTTCGAACCGAAAAAAAGCTGAAAGACGAAATTCAACATCCAACATTCAGATATCACTTGTAATGTTTTTTATTTCTGTGGCTCTTTTTGGTAATCATGTATTGCAACTATTTATGATATGATAAATAATTATGTAGGCGGATTTAATTGCCCTAAAAATTTTTAATTCTTGTTGAGTAATTCATGGTTTTTATGGTAACAATATTCATGAGATAAATTGTTAATCACCATCAGCAGCAACATTGCAGTTTTTTCTTGATTGCACACGAATAGAAATCGTGTACCGCCACAATGATTGGCCAGCGGCCCTCTGATCCTCCTGTACTGTACGGTGCTGTTGCCTTTGCCAGCATATTTTCTTTCAAGACATCGGTTTTAATTAGGTTTTGGCACAGACAAACAGACGTGCCTCTTCGAAGAAAAATCCTGAAAGTTTTTCGTCCTTATTCGAAACGTTACACACATGCGCCACCATATGAGCTTATCGCCTACTAACTTATTTTCGTAAAACGGTTTTTGTCTTTGAAAATGAATATGCACGCTTGTTCATAGCGACTCTAGTGGTATTATTGCCCACTAAGTAAAATTTCAAAATAATCGTTATTTTTCTGGTCGATGAAATCGTCATCGAGTGGCACGTCTGTTTGTCTGTGGTTAGGGTTTATTAGGTTCAGCAGGTTAACAAATTGTTTAAAAAAGAGGCAAAAATGGTTAATGTCTATTCATGTCGTCTGTGCTAGGTATGCTTGCATGTGGTTGGTTCATTGTTCACAGAAATTTGTCCTTGAAACTCTTTATCAATTTTTACCGCTTAGTAATGAGATAGTAATGATAACCAGCCTATTACAACATTGTCCAACATTGTATCTTTCCAACAACATATTGGTTATTGTTTTCTATCATGATCATGTTATCTGTCATAAATAAATAAATAATTCGGTTATGCTGTTATCGTTTAAAATCTGACAAAATATTTTTCAGTTTCATTTCCAATTTTACGGAATGTACCTCAGTATGTATAGAAAACAAACACGTAGTTTCACATCAGAATTGAACTAGGGTAGATGATCCAATAGTTGTGGTAGCACCAATAGTTGCGGTATCGCTTTTAAATTCATCGTTTAAATTAATTAGAGGTGAGTTACTTATGCTACATGTTGGAGAAACAATAGATTAAACATAAGTACATACGTTACTATATAAATATATACTGAAAATATCCAAACTACTGGAAAAAACTGTATTTTTCAGAAACTTACCTGGAAGGCACTCTTCACTACCTATTTTCTTATTTTGTCCACAAAGTTTTTAAGATATGTGTGTGTTTTTAGTACGATTAATACTCATATAATTATTTTCCCAGATAATAGATTATTATAGAAACTGTTTCACAGGTGAAATTCGTTAATTGGTGATCATATTATCTATAAATTACTTCCTCCACTATTGGATCACAGGATATACTGTTCTCCTGTAGTTGCGGTATGTTCCGCATTTCTGATTTACGTTTATTAGAAAAGATTATGTGGGACTAATTGCGAATATTAAGGATAAGTAGGTACTAGGGGACATACTTAAATGATGTAACTTATCACTGTGGAAGGGGAAGGTTGGGTTCAAAAATTACCACACCTTCCCCTTCTCCCGCGTTTACATGATCGGTCACAAAGTCTGCCGCCCTCAGCCCTAAAATGCTAGGTTTATTTTGTATGAGCTTTTAACCGATGCTTACTCACTGCTTGTGGTCTTGTAATTCTTTTGACGAGCCTTTCGCAGTATGTTGGTGTGAAACAGTCAGAAACTAGATGGCTCTTTTAGTAAACACTAACGTAGAAAATGTAGGCGCAGACATGGTACGAAGCAGAGGTAATAGACTTTAGCTTTTTTCAAGAGAAACACAAGAGAAAGAGACGTTTAGGAAAGTGTATAAAGTTTTACTTGAACAAAAAAAAAAGATTTCAAAAAAAAGTGAGTTGATAGGGAAACTGTTATCTCAGATTTCCAAAAACCAAGGTTTATAGACAAACACTTTAGTCGCCTAAAATTCTTCTAAGCATTTCAAAATGAGCGCTATTAGTCTTTTTTATGTCCAACATTGTTTTACGTTGAAAATGTTCCATAAACATGACTGAATTTTTGTTAGAAAAACTTTTTAAATCGTTCAAAAAAGATTTAGGTAAATTGACTATCCAAAAAATCAAAATTAAATCACTTTTTATTTTTCATGCATGTAGGACTCAAATTCAATTTTCCAATATCTTTATATGAAATTTCAAGCAATTTTCTAAAAGTCATTCCTTTACAACTTTTTTCAATATCAGTCAATATCCAGATACGTTGGTTTATAAAAAAAAACTGCTCAAAAAAAAAAAACAAAAAAAACTGGTTTATAAAAAAAACTGCTCAAAACTTCAGCCCTTTTTAAATGTTAGTCTAGAGAAATGTTATAAAAAGCATGCAAAATTGTTTAGTTTAAAAAACCTACATACCCACAAATTCTCACTGAATTCTGCCAAAATCTGATCACTGGTTAACTTCGTGCATTTTTGTATTCACTGGTTAACTTGGTTAACTTCGTGCATTTTTGTATTCACTTGCCAACCTACTAGTCAACCGATTAAAAACAACATGATGAATACTAAAACAATTAAAAACCACTTCAAGCGAGTTAAAAACCTTCATTTAACCGAGCAAACACGAATGTTTTATATACCGCAACTATAGAAGCACGCATTCGCAACTATAGGAACTCTACCGCAACTATTAGAGCAAAAGCGCACAGCATATTTTTGTTAATTTCAAGCCTCAAAACGTGTTTAAAGTCAATTTTAAGGTGCAAAACTATCAAGTAGAGCCCATTTCAACAGAAAATAATGAAAAGTACCAGCTAGACTCGTTTATCTTAGCCAAAACATGGCTAAACATGTATAACTCGTGCTTAGCTCCTCCACTATTGGGTCATTTACCCTATTTGATATTAAGAATTTCATTGTACACATGCATTCATATATCAATAATATTGTTTGATCATTTAACTTTCTCATTTATTTCACAAACAATTAATTTTCAATACCTGGCAAAATTCTGTTTTAATAAATAGCACTGCAAAACTCGAGTAACAGGCAAAGCCAACTGAATTAACTGGATACTTGATCGCCGTATACAAAACAGCACAATTTCTGTTTTACTTTTTTCATTCTACCCGAAAAACCAATCGTCATTTTTGCCATTTTTTTCGTTCCACCCAGCCATTTATAAACCGAAGCACTATCGTCCGTTATTAACGGCACATATCCACTGCACACACCGTGGGAATTTTCTGCAACAACGTTTCGATCAAAACACATCAAAACGAGGAGCGCTCATAAAAAAATGAAGCAAATGGACGACAAACGGCATGTCAAGCTGCTAACTGTCGAACAACAAAAATGCATACACACGAATGATAATTGACAGTACACGACACGTTTCATTCGCAGGTAAGCTCGAACCGCTTCAGCAAGCTGCATCCTTTTAGCGTTTAATTAAATGCCTGGTAACATAGTAACATACAGCGGCATCATCTGCCCGTAGCTGTCTCAGCTGTTTCACATCTGTTCGGTTTGTTCGGATGTTACGCGCGTTGCCTGCGACAATGGGTCGAAACAAGTGAAAACAAATCACTGATTAACGGCTGCAGCGGTGGCCCACAGGCAGTAGATTGACTGAGAAATGGCATGTCACTGGGATGTTCGACGCGTGCCAGTTTGTAGGTCATTTTTCCGCAGATTTTCTGCACGTGAACTTCTCATCAATTGCTGCAGACGCCGGGCGACACGCGCCGCAACTGAACATGCAACATCTCCTGATGTTTTCGCCACGACCGACAAAGTACTGTTAGTGCTTCGAGTCAGGTCCGTCTGTCTACTACACAACAACCGCCCGGGAGCTCTCGGATCAGGTCGTGTGTGACTCACTAAAGTCGTGCGTTTCGTGGACGTGTGCCGGTTCGAATCAGCTGATATCGACAAACGCAAGCGGTATACTGAGTAGACGACGACGGCTGGCAGGATAGAATGGTAGTACACCAGAGGAAAAAAAATCATCGGAACACACCTCCATGTCCGTGCGGCTGATGATGTCCATTGTGCGAAGAAACATCAATTCGGCACGCCACCCTCTCTCGCTTATACACGGTGGTGACGGACGGAGCCGTGCGCTGATCGAGACAAACAAAAAAAAAACTGGCGAATCCATTCACAGCTCTTTCGCGTCCCGCACGCGCAGGATTGAGAAAGAAAATGCTCCCCCGCTTTCCTTTCTGAACACGAACTCAGTTGAACTTGACGGCAGAGGCACGGACAGATGCGTGTGATCCAGCGATTTTAATATTCCACCACAGTCGATACCATTAACGTGCTACGTGGATACAAACGGAATCACGGAGGCAACATGCTTTCCTTCCCGTACGGACGGCTCCTTGGAAAAATAACCCCGCCGAGTAACTAACCCATGAGGATAAGAGAGGAGGTTGTATGAATGCACACACAATCCCAACCCCCACCCGAAAAGCGCCAACTCATATCGGTGGAAAGCTTCGAAGGGAATGTTGCGGTTGGCAGTTGTGGACTGAATGGGTAGGTGTTGTTTTGAAGTCGTCGCGTGAATTCATGAGTGGCACCTTCCGCACGATGCCTAAAGCCTGGCGGTGCTCTGCAAGCATGGCAGAAAGAAACCACGGTGGGTAATAATTGACCACTTGTTGTAAGCCGTGAGCAGGTTCGTCCTACAAAAGGCTCACGTACATCGAGAGGCGTGCGCGGGCAGTCAAAGTGGCCCCCAAAAAAGCTCCCCGGTAAGAATCGTGTGTGCATGTTCCGTAACAGAGAAATGAGACTTTTCCGGAACTTGACAGCCTACCTCAACAACAGGTTGTGACCGGTCGAGCGGCTATAGATTTCTTAGGATTCCGGCGAGCGGCGGCGGATGTATGGATTGCATGCTAGAGAGTGTTGCTTTGGCTTCGGATGGAAAGCGCACTTTCTTCGTTCTCATTGATATGCAAATATTGTGACCGAAGCAGGTGCGCTCAGCACAACGTAGAGGTTCATAATTTATGTTGACGGGGGAAAGTTCTCCCGCTTCGGAAAACTTTCTGCTGTCTGCCCATTTCGGGGGCTCCATGGCCAACAAAGAAAAATAGAGGGAGGAGCTAGCCGGGGCTGATGAATGTTCTGCGTGTTCTTCAATGTACTCCGTGTGCCTTGTGGTTCGAGAGCAAGGCAGGAGAAGTAAATTTATGCACTGTACTGGCAAATATTGTTTGCATCGCTCAACTCATGCACATATGCAAATTATCATTAGGCAATCATTTTTTCGGGCAAACAATAGGAAGCTGATTAAAGTGCCTTTTGGTTGGCTTTGGAGAATTAATTGCTCTGCCCGATTGCCGATGATTCATCTAATTAGCGTGAAATTGTAGCTGCTTACTCAGTCATTGGTTATGGTCATTGGTACGGTGTCGTGTCGAGTTTTAACAATGTTGTGAATATGAAACTAAGTATTCGTCTAAATGAACCATGAACATTTTTCACTTCTTCTTAAGTGAAAGAAATCGAGGTTATAGGAATAAATAAAAAAGAATATATGCAAGTAATCTACCCGAAATTACGAAAATTAAAATTTAAAATTGAAAGAAAAACAAACAAAGAATCTCTGTTAACTTTATCATCGATTTCGATGAGCTTTTTCAAAAAGTATTATGAAAATTACAAGTATTCATTTGCAGTGGAATCAATGGAGACAATAGGATTGAAAATAACTATGCGTCTCCTTTACAGCAGAGTAGATGAAGACATCGTATTCTGGGATTTTACAATTCCATTTTTGTTCTTGTCGCATTACTACGACTAGCAACATTTGATCTATTGCGATATTGCCCAGGTGTTTTCTGTACTCTGCACTTCTATTGGCAGTATTGAGAGTGAGAGTGCGAAGTGTTGGCGTTCTGTTTCGTTACAAAAGGAGGGTGAGGGTTCAAAAATAGGGTTTTTTGGATGTCACCTAATACCAAATTGAAAATAGTTTTATTTTAATTTTCACATCATAATGGAATGATCAAATATGAACAGGACATTTGAAAAAACATCTGTAACAACAGTTTGCGTTCTTTTTTGTTCAGTTTTCGATGCTCATAATATTTTTGTATGACTTAGAAATCTATGATTTAATTCATTTAACAAGGGGAAAAATCTCATTCTGTGCCGAACACGCATCAGTACTGGACGTGTTTGGTGATCGGTCCGATAGAGTATAAAACAAAAGACGTGTGAACAAGTGTTGGCATTGTTTGCCTGGTCGAGTGAAATAAATCCGGGTTCAAGGTCGTTCCTTTGTGCAACTGTTTCGCATCGTGACTGCCAGCTGGTGCGTAAGCCGATTTGGCTGCTGGCTGGATTGTGCTACAGCAGTGGACGAGACACAAACGAGGAAAAAGAAGAAGCCATCAGTGTCAGCGAGTTGTATCGCTGTGTGGAGTGATCTCACACCTGGCTCGCTGCTGGTGGCTGTTTGGTGCTGCTGTATTGGTGCTGCTGGCTGTAACGGCTGCTACTTCGAACGATCGGACAACCAACCTTACTGGAAGGGTGAAATAAAAAGGTACGTGTTCTTGTCAGCGCTAGTGCGCTAAACTTAGCGCGATGGATGTAGATCCCTCGCCTCCCGCGCCACCATCCCCGAACCCCTCTGACCCTGACCCTTCTGTTACCCCCTCCCCTGTTCATTCTTCAGTCCCCCCTCGCCCCAGGCTTTACCCAGACGGAGCCCAGGGCAGCTATACTGTTTATTTTCGGCCAAAGGCAGGACCGAAATCGAAAAAGTTGAACCTCTTGCAGATTTCTAAAGACCTGACGAAGGAGTACAAGGGCGTGACCGAAATTTCCAAGGTCCGGCCTAACAAGCTCCGTGTCGTGGTCGGTAACCTGAAAGAGGCCAACGATATAGCTTGCTCTGAGCTCTTCACACGCGAGTATCGCGTTTACATACCCGCACGAGACGTGGAGATCGACGGTGTCATAACCGATTCGAGTCTGTCCGTCGAGTGTATACTGCAAAGTGCCAAAGGGTGCTTTAAGAACAAAACGTGTCCCGAAGTAAAGGTGCTCGACTGCAAGCAATTGCGGTCAGCATCGATCATCGGTGGCAAAACAGTATACACTCCGTCAGACTCGTTTCGAGTTACGTTCGCCGGGTCTGCACTACCAAGCCACGTCTCGATCCACCGGGTTCGTCTCCCTGTGAGGCTCTACGTGCCCCGCGTCATGAACTGCCTGAATTGCAAGCAGTTAGGCCATACAGCCGCCTACTGCTGCAATAAGGCACGTTGTGGCAAGTGTGGGGAGTCTCATGCGGAAGATTCTTGCAGTGTTAACGCTGAAAAGTGTATTCACTGCGGAGAAAATCTGCATGAGCTCTCGACATGTGCGGTGTACATGCAGCGCAGGGATAAAATAAAACGGTCTCTCAAAGAGCGTTCAAAGCGTTCCTACGCTGACATGCTGAAGAAGACCGTTACCACTTCTCCCGTTACTTCGAACCCCTTCGATCTGTTGCCCTCTGAGGAAACCGATTCTGACGATTCACCAGCGGGAGCATCTTACGCCAATCCTGGGGAGTCTAGAAAGAGGAAAAATATTTCCTCTCCTAAACTTCCCAGAAAAGGTCCTAAGATTTCTCAAAGTGAAATGAAAGTTACAAACAAACCAAACAGTGCTGCGGAAAAACCGAAGCAAACTCCTCCTGGGCTGGCAAATTTAAAGTCCCAGAAGGAGTTCCCAGCACTGCCAGGAACATCTAAAACCCCAGTTGCTCCTTTTACACTCCCAGTTGATGAAACAAACTCTGGATTAGTGAAATTTTCTGACATTGTGGACTGGATTTTTGAAACTTTCAATGTACCCGATCCAATTAAAATTTTACTTACAGCATTCCTCCCAACAGTTAGATCATTTTTGAAGCAGTTGACTGCCCAATGGCCTCTCCTTGCAGCGATTGTATCCTTCGATGCCTAATTCAACTGCGTATATGAAGGATTCTATCTCTGTCTTACAGTGGAATTGTAGAAGTATTTTACCAAAAATTGATTCGTTTAAAGTTTTGATAAATAAAAACAAATGCGATGCATTTTCCCTTTGTGAAACTTGGCTTACTTCAAATATTGATCTCAACTTCCATGATTTTAATATTATTCGCCTTGATCGAGACACCCCATATGGAGGAGTACTTTTAGGGATTAAAAAGTGCTATTCTTTCTATCGTATTAACCTCCCCTCGATTCCAGGCATCGAAGTTGTCGCATGTCAAATGACAATACAAGGTAAAGAGCTTTGTATTGCCTCAATATATATTCCCCCCAGAGCACAGGTTGGGCAACGGCTGCTCTTTGATTTAATAGAACTTCTTCCCTCGCCACGTTTGATTTTGGGAGACTTCAACTCTCATGGCGTGGCTTGGGGTTCCCCATACAATGATAACCGCTCCTCTTTAATCTATAACCTTTGCGATGACTTCGACATGACTATTTTAAACAACGGTGAAATGACACGTATCCCGAAACCTCCAGCGCGCCCAAGCGCTTTGGATCTATCCTTATGTTCGACGTCGCTACGGTTGGATTGCACATGGAAGGTAATCCTCGATCCTCACGGTAGCGACCATCTGCCTATTCTTATTTCAATTACTAACGGGTCAACTCGCATGCGACCAATTGACATTCCGTATGACCTCACACGAAATGTCGATTGGAAGTTATACGAGGAAATGATTTCAAAAGCGGTCGAGTCGATTCAACATCATTCACCACTTGAAGAATACAACCTCCTCGCGGGCTTGATTCTCGACGCCGCGTTGCAAGCCCAAACGAAGAAATATCCCGGCGTAACGATCAAAGAACGGCCTCCCACTCCGTGGTGGGACCAAGAGTGCTCCGATGTCTACACGCAAAGATCCGACGCGTTTAAGGCCTACCAGACGGGAGGTATACCTGGCGACTATTTGCGGTATTCGGAGCTTGATACCAAGCTTAAAAGCTTGGCTAAAGCAAAGAAACGTGGATATTGGCGTCAGTTCGTGAACGAGACGTCGAGGGAGACATCGATGAGCACTCTTTGGAACACAGCCCGAAGAATGCGGAATCGCGTAACGGTCAACGAAAGCGAGGAGTCTTCAAGTAGGTGGATATTTGATTTTGCCAGGAAAGTATGTCCGGACTCTGTTCCTGAGCAAAATATTGTTCGCGATGCGTCTCCGGGCCACGACGCGATAGAATCACCTTTTACGATGGCAGAACTATCAGTTGCCCTCCTGTCCTGTAACAATAACGCGCCTGGATTAGATAGAATCAAATTCAACTTGTTGAAGAATCTACCCGGCAATGCCAAGAGGCGCTTGTTGAACTTGTTCAATAAGTTCCTGGAGCAAAACATTGTACCGCAGGATTGGAGGCAAGTGAAGGTGATCGCCATCCAAAAACCAGGGAAACCAGCTTCTAATCACAACTCTTATAGGCCGATTGCAATGCTATCCTGTATCCGGAAATTGATGGAAAAAATGATACTCCGTCGTTTAGACCACTGGGTCGAATCAAATGGTCTACTATCAGAAACTCAATTTGGCTTCCGCCGTGCCAAAGGGACGAATGATTGTCTTGCGTTGCTTTCAACAGATATTCAGCTGGCGTATGCTCGTAAAGAACAAATGGCGTCTGCGTTCTTGGACATTAAGGGGGCTTTTGATTCCGTTTCTATTGACATTGTTTCGGGTAAACTTCACCGACAAGGATTTTCTCCAATTTTGAACAATTTTTTGCACAATTTGTTGTCCGAAAAGCACATGCATTTTACGCATGGCGATTTGGCAACTTTTCGCATTAGCTACATGGGTCTTCCCCAGGGCTCATGTTTAAGCCCCCTTCTTTACAACTTTTATGTAAATGACATCGACGAATGTCTGGCAAATTCATGCACGATAAGACAACTTGCAGACGACAGTGTAATCTCTGTTACAGGAGCCAAAGCTGCCGATTTGCAAGGACCATTGCAAGATACCTTGGACAATTTGTCTGCTTGGGCTTTACAGCTAGGTATCGAATTCTCTCCGGAGAAGACTGAGATAGTAGTTTTTTCTAGGAAGCATGAACCTGCTCAGCTTCAAACACAATTAATGGGTAAAACGATTTCTCAGGTTTTGGTACACAAATATCTTGGTGTCTGGTTCGACTCTAAAGGCACCTGGGGTTGTCACGTGAGGTATCTGATGAAAAAATGTCAACAAAGAGTGAATTTTCTTCGTACAATAACCGGACAATGGTGGGGAGCCCATCCAGGAGACCTTATAAGGCTTTACCAAACAACGATATTGTCTGTTATTGAATACGGGTGTTTCTGCTTCCGCTCCGCAGCAAACACACATTTGATCAAACTGGAGCGAATACAATATCGTTGTTTGCGTATCGCCTTAGGTTGCATGCAGTCGACCCATACGATGAGTTTGGAGGTTTTAGCTGGAGTACTACCATTGAAAAACCGCTTCTGGAGCCTGTCTTCTCGTATTCTAATCAAATGTGAGGTCTTGAACCGTCCCGTGATTGAAAATTTTGAAAGGTTAATCGAACTTAATTCTCAAACCCGTTTTATGACATTGTATTTCAATCACATGTCCCAAAATATTAACCCTTCTTCGAATATTCCAAATCGTGTCGACTTATCAAATACTTCTGATTCTACTGTGTTTTTCGATACATCCATGATAGAAGAAACTCGTGGAATCCCGGATCATTTACGCGTGCAGCAGATCCCTAAAATTTTTTCCAATAAATATCGAAACATCAACTGCGACAATATGTACTACACTGACGGATCACTTCTTGATGGGTCCACTGGCTTCGGTATCTTCAATAACAATTTAACCGTCTCCCATAAGCTCGATAATCCTGCTTCTGTTTACGTCGCAGAATTAGCTGCAATTCAGTACACCCTAGGGATTATCGAAAAAATGCCCACGGACCATTATTTCATCTTTACGGACAGTCTCAGTTCCATTGAGGCTCTCCGATCGATGAAAGATGTTAAGCACTCTCCGTATTTCCTGGGGAAAATACGGGAACATCTGAGTGCTTTATCCGAAAAATCTACTCAGATTACCTTAGCGTGGGTCCCTTCTCACTGCTCGATACCGGGTATTGAGAAAGCGGACTCTTTGGCTAAGGTGGGCGCAACAAACGGTGATATTTATGAAAGACCAATTGCCTTTAATGAATTTTTCGCACTTGTACGTCAGAATACGATCATCAGTTGGCAAAATGCTTGGACCAGAGGGGAATTGGGAAGGTGGTTACATTCCATAATCCCCAAAGTATCGACGAACCCGTGGTTCAAGGGGTTGGATGTAGGTCGGGATTTCATTTGCGTGATGTCCCGGCTTATGTCCAATCACTATAGATTTGACGCGCTCCTCCGTCGTGTTGGGCTCGGGGAAAGTGGTATCTGTGCCTGTGGTGAAGGTTATCACGACATAGAGCATGTGGTTTGGTCATGCCCTGTACACCGTGACGCCAGGTCTAAATTAATAGCTTCCCTGCAGGCCGAGGGTAGACAGCCGGCTGTTCCTGTTCGTGATGTCTTGGCGAGCCGTGACCTATCCTACATGTCCCTTATATACGTTTTCCTGAAATCCATCCACGCCCCAGTCTAGTCCCGTTCCCCTCCGTCTACACCCAACAAAACGACAAGAACACGTTTGAACCTTAAGCACAAAACCAGCAACCAGACCCCGCACAATAGAACCAGGACCCAAGGACTACGAGCCTCTGTCCCAACTCACGACATCGTGGCTCAGCAGAACGAATCCATACATGCCATTCGACGATTATCAGACGACCATTGAACAACAAAACACTGATTGGAAATCCCATGCTAGTTTTAAGTTAGACTTAATTTCAGCTCGTAGTCGGCAGCGAGGATAAAAAATTTGCTTTAGTTTTTAAGTCATCAGATATAATTGGCGCCGTTAAACATTAAATTGTATTTGTGCCGTGTCAAATAAATGTTATGTGAAGAAAAAAGGGGAAAAATCTGGCAACAGTGCTGCAAAAAAGGAAAGATATTTTTAGATTTTTGAAATAACCAGAAAAATCTTGAAAATCATTTGCTCTGTTATTCAGACATTCACCAACAAATGTGACATAATATGATATGGAGAAAATCAAAACTGGTTTTGTAAAAATGGTATAGCTCGAGATTGACTCATATTACCTCGAGGCGATAGTTTAACGTAAAAATTTTCAGGGAACACGATGAAATTAACAAATATGGCTGCATGTACCCAAAAATGTAAATTTAGTTTTGAAATACAAAAACAATCTATCTGGTAACACTTTCTACCATAAATTATTTTTTTACTGGATTCCTTGGTTTATTTTCTTTAAAATCTTCTATCAGCTATCAGTATTTTTCGGACATCTTACGTCACTGGAATGTAAGAAAAAGAAAAAAGAGATTTTGAACTTAAAATGCGTTATTCTCGACGAAGAGGTGCATCGCGATTTTTTTCAACGAACGAGTTAAAAATTAAAGAGACTTTCAGTTGACAGTGTTTGTAGGCTAGCAGCATTCCTATGATTTCACACACGCTGTGTTGCTTTAGCGATGACTATGCGGTTGAGAAATGTAGATGCTTATGTAGTTCAGAGCGGTTCCACAAAAAATGTCCCAGTTTGAATATTTTTTTTAATTGTCATTTTTGTTTTGGCTGAAACTGTGCATAGACGTTTCTATAGGTAAAAGATGCCATTTTGTGCTAATGGTTTATTTTTTTGGAACACGACTCATTTTCGAGAAGATATTTAAAAATGCTATTTTGGGAAGGTATTGACGATTACAAATATTTTGAGGACCAAAACGGTTTGTTTGATCGGTGAGACGTCTTCAGCAAAGTTATAGATACTAATTATGTCTTTCCAAAAAATGTGCATTCTGAAAAAAAAATTTTTTATTGAAAAATTAAGAAAAAATTCAAAAATAATTATCTAAACAAGCTAATTTTTATAAAATCTGATTGTTTTTAAAGAAATTACAAAAGATTACCTAAACAATGGAACCGGTCCGATCATGGAGCAATCAAGAAAAGAAAAGGTGTTATTTTTGAAAACAAATTTAATTTTTTTCACAGGGTACTTATTTTACGGAAGGACAAAATTATTATCTTCTACTTTGCAAAGACTTATAGGTGAAGAAAAAAAACTGCAAAGACTTTTGCCAATCACAAAATTATTTGTAGTTCTCCATAGAAAATTCTATTGGAAATTTAAAATATTTCTACAGCCAAAACGGTTTGTTTGATAGGTATAGTGTCTTCGGCAAAGTTGTAGATAACAAAGATGTCCTTCCAAAGAATAAAAAAAAAAAATAAAAAAAATTAAAAAAAACTTTTATAGTTTTTATAAACATGAATTAGATTTAAAAAAAATTGTAAAAATATGATTAATTTTTATTTTTCTTTCAACTTTTCTTTGAGAAAAAATTATTTTAGGGTGTAAATTTTTTTCGAGAGACAAAAAAATATTATCTACAACTTTGCCGAAGACATCATACCGATCAAACAAGCCTTTAGCTTTAAAAATATTAGTAACCATCAACACCTTCACGAAATCGATTGCATCAATACCTTCACAAAATGGCATTTTTTGCCCATAAAAACATCGACTTCATGCAATGAATTGGCTCAGATAAAATAAATTCGATATTGAATCAAACATCTCATTTCATTCAATGACCAGACTTTCATTGAAAATTGACACCGGTGACATTGAAGGTCGCTTCAACTTGAGACAGTGAAAATGCTGTTTTTGTCTTTTTCGTTTGCCGTGTCGAAAATTCGCAGCACTGCTTCTCATTAATAGTTTTCTAATAAAATGGAGTTATTTCTCAAGCGCAATTTTATGTTTGTAGAACTTAAAAAACATTTGTTTGAAACTTGTTTTGATCACCATTTGATTTATTTTGCGGGTTTGAATTGAATCTCTTCGGTAATACTAAAAAACTCCTACAATATTTCTTTACGTTTCGACCTTTTTTTTAGGTTATCCTCAGGAATAATTCGCTACCTTGCGTTCGTCCATAAAGGCGCGCAGTTTAGTTTTAAGATTCAATTCAAGCCCACAAAAAAAGAGAATTATTGGAAACACGCAAGAATAGTGCCAGGATTTTAATTTTTTAAGGTAGAACAATTTTTCGATTTGACAACTTTTTCAACACAATTAGGTAACATCAAATGAGCACTAAACTACGATTCTCCACGCATAGACGTTTTGACTCGATTTCAATAATATTTCAAGAGGTTTTTCAATCTTTTGAATTTTGTTTCAAGCTTAGAGTCTCCAGGTTTTGAATTCAGAGTTTATTTTTTCTCTACAAAGATTTTTTTTCTCTCCTAAATGAAGTCGTTTTTCACTTCTCCATGTTTTTCATGCTTCATTTAACTATATAACTACTATACCAATGTACTCATCGGGTGCAACCAAAATTTCGGATTTTTTTTTAGGTTCGCTTACTCAACAACAAACACGCTCAGAGAGACATGAAAATATTTATATGTAAGCTCTATCTCTCTCCTCTTTATGCCAGTATTTTTTGTTTCGTTTATGCATACTCAGTTCTGTTTAAAAAGGCGTAGGAACAAGAGGCATTGCACAAACAAGAGATTTGGTACAGTTCTAACTGAACTGCAAGAAAAAATCGGTAAAAAATTCATTTCAGATTTCTTTGGGAGTTTGAGTTCCTTGGTGTACCAGTTGATTGGTAGAATCTAGAGATGTATTCGAAAAATCGACGTGAAGCCGGTACCCGCTTTCATTCAGGCATCATGAAAAAGCCTTGTTGTAAAACCATTTACGATCCTTTCTCCATTGTTATTTTTTCGGTGATCAGCATGATGAATCAGCTTTTCATTAGGTACATTTACCTTTTTTGGCAACAGAAAAAATCCAAAATTTTAGTTGACACCCGTTTTAAGCGGAAGAATTAGAGTAAACTAAAAATTAAGGTTAGAGTAAAAAACAAATTCGGATGTGAAGTAAAATTAGATCCGGAAGGCCAAATCCTTATTAAACAGCAAAAAATTCTGCAGGTTTTTTAGATAAAATCAAATTCCCAGATAAATTAAGGTTGCCCAGAGTTTTTTTTTCTAATTCAAGACTATGTTGTAGCAGCTAATATATTAGCTATCTATATTGAATTAAATTATGCTTAAACATTAAAAATGTTAGAAGAAACTGCTGAAAGTGAGCAAAATGAAATACAAAATACATGGCACAGCACAGTATAGCATGTTTGGTCGCCCGTGTGTGTATCGCCAGAGCAGAATAAAATACAAAATGGTAAAAAAATTAGGATATCACACATAACAATTCTATCGGATTCAAATATGAGCATGAGTTATCGAGCTTTGCAAACAAATTCCAGTAATAATCCTGCGCGAATCCCAATAAACCCTTATCAGACCTCGTGTGCGTAACTGACCCAGTCCGCTGTCAAGTTGTCACAATGCTTAACCCGAACCGGCGCCGCCAAAAGCGATCGATATCAACAATAGCACGCGGTGCAGCAGTTAGTAGCAGCGCCCGTTCGAAACCAAACGACAGCTTGAACAGATATAATGAAAAAATAAATAAATAAAAATCCCAAAAATCGATGGGCGGAGTTTCGACTCGAGTTCGCACAGCTTTCGCGGCTGATTGAGCTTCCCGCGCGCGTCTTTCTTCCACCATCGACAAACCGGCAAGCAAGCAAGCAAGCCCCCACCGAGCGAATCGACCGACCATCGCCAGACGGACCACGCGCGCTCTGCTCTGACGGTGTTTGCTTTGCGCGTCCGTTCATCCCCGCGTACGGCTGTTGCTAACAGGCAATCGAGCGCTGCGCTGGTAGTAGTCGCAGTCGTCGTCGTCGTCGTCGCCGCCGTCGACGTCGCTTGCTGCCAGCCGCGGTGGGTGGAGCTTATACTGGTGGCACAAAATCGTTGATAATCAGTCGAATCGAAACCGGGGGGACGACTATACCTACTATAGTACTAGCTGCTACCTCCGCGTTGTTACTTCCACTGCTGCTGCTGCTGGCGCTGTTGTTGTTTATCATAATAATAGTGTGGTGCTTTTCATTACGCCGCCAAGTGAGTGTAATTAAAATCGCGTTCTTCGCGCGTCCCTGCAGCAATAGTGTATGAGCTCTCATATATTGGGTGTGAGAGTGCGAGAGCCAAATGTGCGCCCTGTTGTTGGGGAGGAGTACACTCATTCACCACTTGCCGGGCAATCGGTGGAGCTCGAACTGTCAAAGGGGTTGGCTGGTGGGATGTGTATATGCACAATTTATGTACCCTGTGGCGCTCCCGTCATCAGCCGCTGTTGTGCACTGTTTGTTGACGTTGCCCATGCTGCAGTTGAGGATAATATTGTTGTTGCTGTTGTTGTACAGAGGTTGTGCCGCTGACGGAAACGCAAAAGTTTACCGGGTCCCGTGCGCTTCTCAGCTCTGACTGTTTAAAACTGCTTTCAAGCTGAAATTTATCGTCGTGATTCTAGAATCAAAACGGAAAATTTATGACTTCTTTAGATTTATCTCTCCATTAGCGGAGAAGGTGCGGATGACAGATAGTGCGGAAGAAGCGAGGAGCGGAAGTGCAAAAGGAAGACTAATGCGGATTGTTTGCTTTTATATCGTAGCAGTGCTCGTCACAGATTACCCCTTTTTCTGATTTAGTGCAAGAACTAAGCTAGAATCAATAGTCTCGCACAGCTTATTACTTCCTATTCAAATTTGTTAGGTTGGTAATAGCCTGAATCGAAAATAACAACAAAATAATATTAGTTATATTAGGAGGTAGCTTTTTAACAATTAAATCGGAACCGTGTAGCTTACGAAACAGCTACGAGTGTTTACAAAAACTCGATTTGTGTTTTTTTCCATGAATTTATTATTATTAATTTTTTTACTAGTTGTGTGATACATTGCAAGGATTAAAACACAGAGATCAATCGTCCCGCCATATTCAATTTTACTGAACCGCAAACGCAAACCGACCGTGGATATCAATTACGCCTGCATGACACCGATTTATGAACGCCCATCAATACGCCGATTCGGATGCGCAGCAGGAACCTGACGCACTAATTTCTGCAACTAGGTGCCTATAATTTTTCCCGATCGATTTATAGTTTGTACAGTATGTAGTCCGTACTCAGACAATATTCAAGTCTGCGTCCGTCGTCTTGGTTTCGGTTGTTTGTCTCGGCAGGCGCATGCCATCAAGAGCCCGCGCGCAGATGCGTAACTTGATCCTGCTGGCCCGTTCGGTCCACTCAGGTTCGAGCTGCGAATCACATTAACATGCCCAGTTCAATGTTTTATTCGCGTACAGACAGAGTATTTTTATTCAGCTCTCGGTCCAGCCGCACGACTGGCGCGCTCGCTCACAGCTACACTCTTAAATCTGTAATAAATTAAATTTAATGTTATGTTATCCTCTTCCAGCCGGCAGCCTCGTTCCGCGCTTCTGCTGGACCAGTCATCAGCTTTTCGCCAACGAACCACCATTTCGAGAATGCGGGCGGGCCAGGGGAATACCGTCCTTGCCACCATGTGTACGGACGTGTACCCTGCAGTGCAGAGCCTGGAGTTTCGTTGAAAACCATCCTTTCCGACCAGTTTAGCCGTAAAGTGTCTGTCGCAGCTTAAATGTATAGAGGGGATGTGGGTATGTGTATGTGTGCTTTGGTATGCGCGCAAAGCTGCCGCTAACCTGGGGCTTGTAAATTTTTAATAATTTTCGCAATATATCAACGTTAAATTTGAAAAAATGACAATTCACAACGTGGTGCAGCACAAGGCAACACAGCGAATGTATAAACGATCAGGCTTCGCATGGGTAACCTTCGCCCAAGGATAATGACCACTGGATGTAGGAAGAAACCGGTGACGCCATGAGGATGATGTTAGTTGATTCGGAATCTGACAGGATATTCCAGCTCAGAAGAAATATTTTAAGAAACGATAAATTCCATTGGATGTTTGGTTTCTCAAGCGCTAGTCGCCTTGAAATCTTGAAAAATTTCTCAGTGTGGACATAATTATCGTTCCAGCTCTTCAATTGGTCGGAGTGCGACCAGACCGAACCAAGCGCCGAAAACATTATTTCGAGTAATCGGTGATCAAAGTTTTACCACTCCGTATGTTTCCTGCAAGCTGCTGCAGGGAAATTTTGTTGTAATACCATTATAAACTGTTCTAGTGTTTTCCAAAAATGACGCTTGGTTCGGTCTGGTCGCACGCCGACCAATTGTCCATTTTACTAAGAAAGCTGTCTAAATATAACAATTGTTATTCCGAGAATTTTTTCTATGTCAAAAATTCATAATCCTAGAATGAAGTAGCATAGAATAAAAAAATAGTTATTCACTTAGTTCCTTGTGACGTTGTGAGAGAATTATCTAGATTTTTACACAGATTCCTGGTAGTCATTTAGTTCAATTTTACTTTTTTCATGTTTTGAACATTTTATATACAAAGCAGAAAATTAGGCCTCTGATTGGATATAGTAACCACTAAATAACTGAAAGTAAGCTAGATTCATCTTAGAAAATTCTCTTAAAGCTTGAAATAAAAAAACCAAATGTTACT
Source organism: Wyeomyia smithii (assembly GCF_029784165.1). Taxonomy (NCBI): domain Eukaryota; kingdom Metazoa; phylum Arthropoda; class Insecta; order Diptera; family Culicidae; genus Wyeomyia; species Wyeomyia smithii. The sequence goes on from NC_073696.1 coordinate 37,784,115, forward strand.
GTTCGTGATGTATTGGCGGACCTGATATTTCTTGTGTATTTGCCTGGATACCTTCTCTGAATCCATTGATGTCTTTATTCAGTATATTTTTTATTCAGATTCTATATATGGGTCGTTCACATGGAGTGTCCATCCCACTTAAAAACGACCATCACGGATTTGGCTCGAAGATAGAGGAATTATTAGTCTAGGTTAGCTTTAAAAAAATTTACAAAAATGCTCCATCTCGCAATACTTTAGATCAAAAATTAAGCTTTTTCTGGATTCCTTGGTTTATTTACTTTAGAAATCATCTCCATCATCATCATCAGTTTTCGAAGACTGTAAGATCGATATATAATGACCAACATCAGTAGTATTCAGTAGTCTCGAGATGATATTTTTTTACATCACCTGGACATTTCAAAATGTGGCAAAACGGCAACTGAAGCGCATCGAGAGTTACAAAAAAGTTTACGGAAATGCAGTTTCTAATGGAGTGACGAGCTGTGCTTGGTTCTGTCGCTTTAAAGACGGTAACTTCGATATTGACGACTGCTCACGTGAAGAAAGGCCAACAAGTTTCGAAGAAGCTGAATTAGATAACATGTTCGATGAGGATCTATGCCAAACTCAAAAACAGTTTGCTTCGGTATTAGGAGTTACCCGTCAAACTATTTCCAAGTAATTGCATGTTTAAGGAATGATTCAAAAACAATGAACTTGAGTTCCTTATGATTTGAATACTGAGGGCATAGTGTCCTTTTTTTTTGAAGTAGAATACTTCTCTCAGGAAGTTCGGCTACATAGGGATGTGAAATGAAAATCTAGAACCGAAAAAAGTGAAAAATATGTCCAATTTCAAATGCTAATAAATCGGTTATTATTCGATGGATTTCCTTCGTTCTTGCAGCTATAGATTGGAAAATCTTCTAAGATTCTTCTCAAATGAAGATAATTGTAGTTTAATCATTCAAACTATTGTTCTATTGAAAATAGTCAAGCCTTGTCAAAACGAAAAATTCGACCTCTGGTTGGTCGTTATATGGTTGCTTTCCAAGCACGATCGACTGAATCATATACCTTGCAATTGAAAACATGCTATTAGGCCTATATAAGAGCCTGTTTCAGCCGAAGCCGCTCTCAACGTCAGCTTTGTGCAACACTGGCACACAGAGCCGGATTTACGATTGTGGGGGCCCGGGGCCCAGTTTACAGTGGGGGCCCCAGAATAAAACAAACCCGTTTTTTTATCGTACGAGTTAAAAACACTTATTTCTCACTGAAAAGTTACCAAAAACATGCTAGAATTTTTTCTTGCGAGTTTTTTTTTTTTTGCAGAGAACTTATTGATTGAATAATCAACATTCAGCTCCTTCAGAATATTGTACTCTCAACTTAACAATGCTAAGTTTGACAGCCTTTCACTCTTCATAGTCGTACGCAACCTATTTTCAATCAGTTTCATCTTCGATAAAGACCTTTCTCCAGTTGCGTTCGAGATCATTAGGCTCAAATAAATAAATGTATGCAACTGCTCGAAAACCGGAATTTTTTTCTTGATATCTGAAAAATAAAAACCTACCGCAATTCGAAAAAAATGCGATCCGCAAGCAAAAATTTGCACACAATTTGAGAAAGACTGCGCAAATATAAGGCTACGCTGGCAATAATCTACAGAACCTAGGAAAAAACTAGGGGTAAGCGGGGCAAGACCGCCCCCTTAAGCAATTCTGTTTATAGAAAAAAAAAAGTTGCGGCTGCAATTTCATTTTTTCTTCGCTAAGAGGTTCTTCTATTCAATACCCGCATTTAAAAAATAAGAACTGAAATATTTTTGTTTATTTTCCAGTTTTTTTTTTCAATTTTTAAAAATTCATTGAAAATGTGCAGATCTTTTTCATGCGGGGTAAGCCCGCCCACCAGCGGGGTAAGATCGCCCAACATTTTTTGAGGATAAACAATATTTTTAGGGCCGAAACGGTTGATTTTATCGGTATAGTGTCTCTGACAAAGTTGTGGATGGTATTTTTTTTTTCTTTTTAAATAAAATTATTTATTATTAATTTATTAGTTTATTTTAATTTATTATTTAATTTATTAATTTATTTAAATAAAATACAGACTGTGAAAAATCTGAAAAAAAAATTTCTAAGTTTCAACTTATTTTATTTTCTGATTATTCAAGTTCAGATCAATGTTTCGGTAACTTTTTTGGTTTTCAAAATAAATAGATTTTTCAGAATTGGGGGTTGACAAGATATTGAATTAATAATATACCTATCTTTAAGCTAAAATTTAAAACTCATTAAACCTGTCTGTATGATTCTTTTGAAGACTTATTATGTATAGAAAAATACTAATAATTATTCTTTCGTTTATTTATATTTTTAATTTTCTATGTTTTTTTTTGAGAACAAAATTATCAACGACTCTATACACCAAACAAACCGTCAAAAAAAAATTCTTCACAAAAATTTAGCTATTAATATTTCTATTACTCCATGATCCAACAACCATAAAATTTTAGCTTACCTTTTGTAGATTTTACAGGCAAAAACATATTTTTTCAAATAAATTTGAAAAAAAAAATATATTTTTAATTCTATTTTTATATCTTTTCTTTCAATTTTTGTGTATTTTTTTCGGAAGTAAAAAACTACTATTTTCAATTCTGCCGGAGACGTCATACCAATCAAACAAACCGTCATGGCTCTAAAATTATTTTGGTTCATTAACACCATTTTCACACAGGTTTACTTTTTTCAAAAATAAGTCTTGTTAAATTATATTACTAGAAAAGCTTCAACAAAATCGAAAATGGTCGATTAACATCGATGTCTTATGTGGCTTGAAGTTGCTTTACTGATCCTGTAAATATTCCCTTTGTAGTGTCGAGGCATTTGGGTCTTGAAGTAAAACAACAAGCAGTTGGATACGTGGCGGTTTTACCCCTTGTATAGTGGGCGACTTTACCCCCAGTGGAACATTTTCATATTTGACCAAAAAGTAGTCAAAATTACAAGATTACTCACGGCCTTCGATATTCCCGAAAGAAGATAGATTCAGGCAAGCGATGAACCGTATATTCACAAACAAAACAATAGATTTTTAGACTGAAAAACCTTAAGTCCCGTTGCCGCAAAACAATAGCGCATTGACTGGTTGCCAGCTGAAAGGTTGTTTTTGATTATTTCTGCGACCGTTCGCGCACTATCAAAACAGAAAAACGTGCAAAATGTTATGTAATTATACTGTGATAGACACGTTAAAGAAATTTTTCAATTATTTTATAACTTGGTAGTAAACTACAGTGGGCGGTCTTACCCCGCAGGGCGGTCTTACCCCGCAGGGCGGTCTTACCCTCTTTACCCCTACACACTTCTGCAGGTCAATAAAATCTGCGCACGGACTCTGAAAATCTGCATTTTGCAACGCAAATCTAGTATCCCTGATTCGGACAGGAAAACTTATTTTCGGAATCAACAGCAATGTATTAAAAAAACTTGTGGATTATTTTCTTTCCTGCTTGATCTCCCATGCGCGCTGGTTCGATTCAAATGGTGTGTTAATGTGTGTCATTCCAAGAGAATCGAAGGTGAAATCTTATGGATGTGGTTGTGATACTGGCGCTCGCGAAAAAATAACACTGAAGGAAAGTTTCAGATTGAAATGGTCTGTTCAAATTTTCTTACTGTAAATTGAACTTTTGATTGGATCTCATTTTTGATAGAGAAAAGAACTTTTTCTCGTTTTGTGGGGGCCCCAAAAATCCGGCTCTGCTGGCACAACTCAAAAATCATAGTTTGGAGAAAAACGCGTTTAAAAATTTGCGTCAAAAATTTATTTTTCGATTTTCAAGAAAACTTAAACCCTCTAGTGCCCAAGTTAATTTCTAGACGGGCTTCGGTAAAATCACTATGAAGCATTATAAACACTTTTTAAGTATTTATTGATGCTTTTTAGAGGTTTGACTGAAGCCCGCCAAATGGCGGCATTGGGCACTAGAGGGTTGAAGTTTAAGATTATCAATCCTCATTTAACACTTTTAGGTCTATTATGCACATATTATGAGCACGTTGTCCAAGTTAAAACCTTAGTTTTACTAAATTTATGGAGAAATTTCAATTTGTGCAGCAAAGGCACTTGTACTCATTTTTAGGGATTTTGAAACAAGGTTTCGTGGGATGAAACTTAACTAGATTTCGCATCGTTTGCCATCAAAAACTCAAAAATGCAAAATTTTGAGTTGTGCCAGTGTTGCACGAAGCCGACGATAATAGTTCTAGACAGCGACAACAGCAGTCCCCCCTTAGCAGCAGCAGTAGCAGTGCAGTGGATACCAGCGATAGCACTAGAACTAGTATGCCGTGTCAAATAAATGTTGTGTGTGTGAGCGCACTAATTGCAGCGGATTTCAACATCGATAGCAGCTAGGCCTGCGGATGCAGGGACAGCGGATACCAATGGCAGCGTAAAGCGGCCACAACTGTGGCATGGCTACGCATAGCGTAGCAGTTGCAGCGGGTATATCTGACCATGAAGCATTTATGCAATAATTGAATGAAAATTTCAATTACAGCAATCGGCCATTTTCAAGGCTACTATATGTTTTTGGAAGAGCATAATGAATGGTTATTAATAAACTGCAACTGAGGTTTGATGCTGCTGCAAATGCACAGCAGTGTGATGTTTTTTATGACTTGTTGATACTGTGCATAACGAGCGGTATATACGAAACAAATCCGATTTCAAACAGAAAAGTTCGGCACGTTCTGCTCACGATGCTGAGCCTGTTTTAGAAAATTCACAGCACTTTACTAACAACGATGTAACGTCTTGAAGAAGACAGTTAAAGTTTGACATCACAGCAGAATTCCGATCTTCATACTCATGTCTACCATCGGCAATATCAAACACGCAACAATCTGTTTTCATGCGACACGGGGACGGGAACATTTTCTACTTCCAAGCCGCACAACACGACACAATACATGTTATTTGTTTGCCTTAATGAGAGCTCTATCAGTCCGGCTCGACAGAATGTCCATAAGAAATCATTTTTGTACATCTGTGTTACGAAACTGAGGAAAAACTGTAGGAACTGAAAATTAAGGCGGGGCTTATCAAACGATCGCTCTGAGCCAGAATGAATGAGATGTATTTTTCGTACATTAGTATTACGATATACGAAATAAAATTTTTCGAACGTCGTAGAATGGTATAACTGGAAATAATTAAGTCACACCTATTTTTTGAGTTATATCATTCCACAACGTTCGAAAAATTTATTATGTCAGAGCGGATACCGCACGCTATCTGACCATGAAGCATTTATGCGATAATTGAATGAAAATTGCAATTGCAGCAATCAGCCTTTTTCAAAGCTACTAAATGTATTTGGAAGAGCATAATGAATGGTTATTAAAAATGACTGACATGCAAGCAGCCGGGTTATCTTTCTCGTAAAAGTATTCTACTTCAACCTGCGGTCATGGCTTTGCACATAACTCTCTTGTGATTTTTTAGTTGTGAAACAGCTCCAGCGACAAAACAGGAAGGATTTTCTTTATCGCATCATCAGGAAAGATGGAAAATAAATCATTACAGCAACTCAAAGAAAGTAACATGCTTTTACGGCGTCGGCTCGGCCGAATATACACGCTGCTAAGGTTATACTGTGCATTTGGTTGGTCCAGGTCTGTGTTATTGAAACCTCCCTGCTGGTCTCGAAGAACGATGCTGGTCTAGCAAAGAAAGATTGATTAGTGGGTAGCTCTAAATAACGAACACTAATATCGTAACGGTATTCGAGCTCTGCCAAAGCTTGAAACTACAGCTAGCGATGGGCAATAGGTATTTTGAATGATTTTTGAGTACCTTTTTTCTCAAAATAAAGTCGCATTTTTCTTTAAAAACAGCAAGGATTTAGTTGCGCACCTAATATGATGCTTAGGAAATCAATAAAAAATAAAGAGTCAGAAATAATGAATTATACATTACACATTCAAAAAATTATTTCAATCTAGAAAAAAATATTAAAGACAAAATTCTATCAAACCATTTTTATGAATTATTGATTGATCAATTTATTATTTATTCATTTCTTTGTCATTAAATTTTATGAAATGTTAAATGAGCCAAATAATGCCATATGGCATCATAAGGTTGATTCGGGTTAATGTATTATGCATTATATTTAATTCACAACAAGAGTATTTTGAATGATTGAAAAACTCGAGAGAAATGTTTCAATATTCTTGTATATTGTACGAATTTATTGAATCAATGCACAATTTCCACACTAGCAATTCAATTGCCATTGTTTGATTGGTATTTCTGATAAAGATTTAGATTTATGTTGAATTCATAAAAATTATATACAGATTTCACTTTACTCATATGGTCTAACTTATTTCATTTCAGGTTTACGACCTCTTCTGTGCAACTCGAAAGAACCATCTACATTCCACGTGGACAACTTAGGGAAGGGCAGCGGATAGGCAAATTTCCATGCTTGTCCACTGAAGGGAGAGAGAGGGTAATGATAATGTCCCTGTGGACGATGTTTTTTCCGAATAAATGGAAATCTGCCAAAAAAATACATTGGCCTATAATAAACATTCTACAAAACTGGTTCAAAAATTTTGACAGCTATATTTTGAATAAATGTGGAACCATTTTATTCGTGAACTTTTCGTCTTTTGGAAAGGTTCTTCAGACATGTTGAGAACCTCTCAAGAATTTCAGGAAAAAAATAGGATAACAAGAGGAAGAACTTAAAAAGAAAATGATTCAATTTTTTTTCGTTTCATCCTCTTTTTTCAGATTAATTAAAATTTTTATTTAATTCAGCTTCTTTTGTCGGTACCTAAGAAATAAATGCTTCTTCAGCCCTTTTTGTTTTGATCATATTTCATGTTGATTTTCCCTGTCTAATTAAAACGTGTTTAACCATTGTTTCGATTGTTGGCTTTTTCTAGCCTTCAGAGATTTTTCGCAACTTTTTTGAGATAAATATTCAAGATTTTTTTCTTCTCGACTTCTTCTGAATTTCAGGGCGGTTTCTCAGCAAAAACTTTTGTATACTCTCTTTCTACCATCAAGGAACTATAAGTTTTTCAGAATAATGTAGAATAAATTTGTGGTAGTGGCTTTCGGCCTTTTCTGGACGCTCAATTAACAAGAAAAATTCCTGCAGTTTCAATTTCTGCTTCGCCCTTTCGTGTTCTTTTAGTGTGTTTCTCAGCCCTTTTAGGCTCAATTTTGAAGGATTTTTTTTTCATTCACCTAGACCAGATTTTGAGCTGAATTTGAAATTACATTATTTTATTATTTTTAATTTTTGGTTGTTATTTTTTTGTTAATCACTAAATAAACCACAGAACCAAACGTTTTTAAATTTTCTCTATAAGAAAATTTCCACGTAAACAAAAATGGTGAGAGGAGGGGTTGTCAATGTCCACGGTTATCCACGGAGGGGAATGGAGGGTGGGATCTAACATGACGATTTTCCTGTCCACATGGCTCTTGCTAGATAGGTTTCGGCACCCCTTTCGCCGGCTTTGGACCAATTGGCTATGGAGACAATTCTGATAGCATGTTACACACATCATATTTAATTTTCAAATCACTTTCAATTTTATCACTTTTCACATCTGTAAGCAGATATGTATTGCGGCTTCTACTTCAAACCTAGATTCATTGTTCACCTAAATGTAGGAACCTTTGTGGTAAAGCACATAGTAATTCTCACGATTGAAAGGACTTTTTCGTTGGAAATCAAGAAATCTGATATCAAAACGGGAAAATAGGCCTGCAGAATGCAAAATAAATGGCAATAACACAACACGATATTACGATATTTTTTATCTCCGACAGTAAAACTGTCATGAAAATTAGGCCCGATCCTCACATGTAAATGTTTTAATCAAAACATTCAGTGTAGTTGAAACTCAAATCCTGAAAATAACTGCTTACCTAGAGAAATTGTTTATACAAAGCATACGCATCAAGAAATCCCCCTACAGGGAAAAAAAAAAATCCTACCTTCTCCGTTTCGGGATCCCAAGTTGCGGGTTCAGCTCCGTCAGCTGTGGATCGGTCTGCATTGGGCTAACGCCGGCCACTGCCGCGGCGGCGGCTGCTGCAGCTGCCGCGGCCGCTGCTGCCGCCGACGATGAGGTATGCGTTGCGCTTGGCAAGGGCGGCGGCGGCGGAGGCATATGCGAACCGTAATGGTGACCCAGCAAAGACGACGGCCCCGGTACATTGTTGTACGAGGTGATTGTTGCCGGCGGTGTCGACGGACCCGTATGGTAACCCGGGTGATGGTAGCCCGGGTGGTGCGTAGCCGGCAAGTACGCATTGCTCGGTGTAGCGTAATGGGGCGGACCTTGCGATCCACCCTGCGCGTACGCGTACATCGTGCTTACGTCATATGGTTCCAGTTTGCAGAATTTTTGTGGAACCGTGCGGGTGTCGAGTAGGGCGGAAATTTTCGCGGCGGTTTTCGACTGAACCGAGAAAAAAATAGTGTCTGGTACCAGGCGCTAGCTCGCAGCTCTGTCGACTCGAGAACGGTTCACTCTCGAGGCTTATTGGGTAATTACACCGGCCGCGCCGCGCGAACACACACTAATCTGATTTACTCGATAATTAATCTGTTTAACTCTTTATTTGCTTTATGCCTTTTTTACGCCAGCTCGTTTCAACTCTCTTCTAGTGTATTATGTTTTCGTTCACAGCACGCAGCAGCAGTCATGAAGCTCTCGCCAACCAGGCGATCTGAATTTGATAACAATACAATATTTCGCAATAAAAATTTATTATCAAAAATTATACACATGAAATCATAGCTCCTCTCAATGTACTTCTGCACTGATTTAAGCTCCCCCACACTACTCGACGGAAGGTTCTTGCTTTACGATCACTTGTTCCGCTTTTTATTAATATTTATTTTTATGATAACTATTTTTGATATAAACAATAAACTTATTTTCTTCCTCTATAGAACACTCTCTCGTTACGATTTCACCCGAGAAATCTCTATTTCAGATAATACACAGACCCTTGACGCACAAATCATCGTAAAATGCTCTCATCTTTTTTTTATATATTCTTGCTCGGCACTCGATGAGGCTGAGCCGGATTCCTGGGCTGTTAGGTTAGTCAGACATTAGAACCGCCGTCGTCGTCTGCAGCCAGTGGTAGCGTGCTTAGAACCTCCGGTGGTTGATCACACTCGCTTCTTCAGCACCGATGGCGGCATACCCCGCGCAAAAACACCGCACACACTGCACTCTACTCTAATAGGATTTTAAGTTGTTCTCGTCGCCGCTCACACATCAACGATGCAACGATCAGACGTTCAGTTTATTCGTTGTATTTTTTTGCAGCCTTACCTTTCTGCTATTATCATAATTGCATTTTATTTTAATTTTTCCATCATTATTGTAATCTCTTCTTTCGTATTTTCCCTCCGCACACAAAGCATATCACTCTCTTGGCAGCGTTTTTGTTTTTCCCTCGACCGTAGGCTTAGCTCTCCAATTCATATTTCATCGTTTTTCTTCTGGACTGCAGCAGTCGCCACCAATTGGCAATGAGTATTGTATGCTTGGAATGATTACAGATGCGCGCGATTCTGCACGAACTGGGGAGAGCTTAGGCTGTAAGAAATCGACGTATTTTTATTGAAGCTTATGCTTGATTTCTCCAGTTCGATTCATGGCTTGCACAAAGTATCACACTACTGGCTGATGATTTTTTTTCCTGCTACCACTGCTATTAGCACTGCCAACACTGAAAATACCAGTTTATAGCGCAAAAGCATTCCCAGAACCATTGCAAGGTGGCGACGTGTGAGACGTGAGGTAGACTGTCGGTGACATTGCAGTGCCAGCAATGTTTACCGAAAGTTGACCCCCAGAGATGGCAGCCACTATAGGAGACAGGGGGTTCGCTAGTGGACACCGTAAAGGAGGAACAAAACAATTCACGAACGCTCGCTCGCTGTATGTATGATAAACACCGCCGCCGAGTACTACACCGCAAGTGCGAAGTGCTGAACAACAATTGTTCTAGAGCATTTAGCATTTACTAGAAACACTGACCCGGTTAAAACCAGCAGCGCCTGGTTGGTGTGGCACGTGTCATTCGTGTCAAGGGGCATGGAAGAGGTGCCAATTACGAAATATAAAGCAGGATGACTTGGCTTAGTTGCCCGGAAGAATGTGACTGAGCTAAAGACACTGTATAGCCATCAGTCAGTATACATTGTTTACTAAATTTCACTGTGTGAGTAACGCGTGAATTGGTGGCATGAATCACTTCATCCAATGGGAAAATCTCAGCTCGATATGAAAGTGCGTATTGAAGACGTTAGTCCGAATTTAGTGACTTGCTGAGCGCTTTTACAACTTGGAAGGGATATTATTTCCATTGAAGAATTTGAGGGATATTGTTTCCATTGAAGAATTTGAGAGATTCCACCTGCACTAGTGTACTCTTACATTTAAGTAAGACTTTGAGTACTTGAGATAAGGTCTAAGAAATTGAAGAATGCTAAGAATTGTTTTTTCATTAAAAAATTATTTTTAGTAAATTTGAGCTCAAACATTAATTGTATTTTTTTTTCTTTTTTTTTTCATTTTTGAGTTCATTTTGTACACAGTTCATACGGTATCCTAACAGCGGTATATACATAGAAAAACAGGCTCTTGGAGAAAACATTCTCCAAAATTTATTTGCGTTTTATCGAATTTCATATTCATATGAATTAATTTATTTCAAAAATATTTCACGTACTATTTTCATCATTGGATAATGTGAATAGAATTTTTTGCTATACTCATTCCGTGCAAAACTTATGCAAGAAGCAGAGTAAACTTCTTGTCTTATATATACAATAGACTATGTAAGGTTGGCATTCCCCCGGTGAAGAAGTTTTTTAAAACCAACTCTCCTAACCTAGACAAAAGTTTTAGTCATTAGGAATAATCAATTTTTCATATTATATCAAAGCTTGCTCAATATTCTGTATCGTTATTTTCTCTAATAAAATTTAATTTTTATTGTACCTACTTTTTGATAACAAAAGTTTAAAAATACGTAACCAATTTTTTTTTTCTAATTTTTATACCTCACTTTTGTTCAAAATGGGGGGCTCTGGCAGCACGGCAATCGTCAGCACGTGTGAATTGTATGCTTAGTAAAAGATTACATTGTGTTCAAGTGCTTTGCTGTGGTTGCTGTAGGCTGTAGAGGCGCCTGAATATAATTGTCTTAAAAGTGCAAGAAAATTTCGCCTGTGTGGATTTCAATATTTTTTTTTTAATTTTTTTTTTTATATCCATCATACATTCTTTATGCGTTTGCTTATGAAGATGAGTGACATTTCCCGTACATACACTGGCAAACGTGTATACAGGGATACTAGATGTGCAGATTTGTTTGCAAAACGCAGGTTTTTAGAGTTTGTGAGCAGATTTTCATTGATCCGCAGATATTTACAGGTTTCAATAGTTTCGGAAGATTTTTGTCAGACTTAGGGTAGGATACGCGGTATATGCTCTTGTTGATGTTTCTTTTACGTGCGTTGTGCCAGAAATTCCATGTTTTCTGTTAGAATTTCATCCATTAATTGAGTTCTGGAACGTATTATGAAATGGCCTATAGCCGTGTCGGGTTGTTTTTGTTTCGCTCGACCTGTGAATCGTCGAATCTCGGTGCTCCGATTATTCCACTTTTTGACGATAACGTTCGTGGTTTTGGTAGATGCGTCTACGTGTGGACGATTTGTTTGGATGACTTCATGTGGTGAATGGAAGCGAAACAGGAATAGGAGCGAAACATCTGTGCAAGCGCTGCAATGTTGTTATAATAACTTATTTCAATTCATGTTTTCAGCCGCAGATAGCAGAACAACAACAACTATTGATCTTTTTTTTTGGAAACACAACATAACGAACACTTTCCATATGTTCTTCGAATCTATTTTTATTAATATTTTTTGCGTTTACTACGTTGAAAATTTGGAAATTCCAGTTATGGAAGGCAGTCAACCGAGATCTTTTTTACATTCCCTAATAATACATAGCGTATTTCATTTTTATTAATCTCACATTGCAGGATCACATCTATATTGTTTGAATGACTTTATACGGTGAATAGTTGCTCTGCAATGCTGTTGTAATAACTTATTTTGAAAACTCCCTTCCGTGGTCTTTGTAAAGATGCAGAGGTATACTCGGGCTCTAACAAAGCAAAGACTACATTCCAGCATTCCTTCCTAATTGTAGGTTTCGTGCGGCACTGGCACAACTCGAAATTCAAAGTTCCTAGAGAAACGGGATTGAAAAATTAGCGTTTCATTACTTTAACTACGAGCAAGTTGAAATCTCTTATTTACCATCGTTAGAGCAAGTTTTTGATTTGAATTCCAAAGACGCTTCAGCTTATAACTGAGGTTTCTCTTGTGAATTTTTAAACAAGTCTTTGTGAAGTAAAACTCAACCGTATTTGGCATCATTTGAAAAACGAAACCTCAACAATAATTTCCACTGGAAGACCGGTCAAAGTAATGTACCAAGAAGGACTTCGTTCTTTTTTGTTAAATCATGGTCCAAGCCCAGTGGTCTAGCAATCAATGTTCGAAGAAAATTTTAATTTCATTTCTTAAAAAACATTAATCCACAAAGGAGTGTGTTTTGGCCAGAAGCTTTATCACATTACGCCAAAAACACAAACGTTCCTGAACAACTACTTATACCCAAAATACGCAACCCAACGAATCTGGCTCAGTGTCGCCCAACCAAAGATTTCTTTGAGATTTCGAGTTCCTTGGCACACAAAAATAACTGGAGAGCAACAAACTTCAACCAGTCGATTGGAAGTATCAATAAATACATTCGAAAAATCGACATGAAGGCCGTAGACCGCTCTTGTTCCGGTATCACGGAAAAGATTATTCGGAAAGCCGATTACGGACCTTTCTCAAATGTTAATTTTTTTCTTTAATAATAAATTAACCTTCATTAAAAATACATCAGTTTTTATAAGGTAGATCTATATTTTTTTTGACAGCAGTCGAAAAAAAATTCAAAATTTTAGTTGTCACCTGTTAGTTTGGATTATAATACTGAAAACCAATGTTCTTAAAGAAACTGCATCTAATTTTTAAATTTTTTTTTTCAAAAACTTTCAAACAAAGCAAAGATTTTGATGAAAATTTCAAACAGTTTCATTGATCGATCAACATTTTGTAGATCCTAAGTTTTAAGTTAAAAATGCTGGATGAAAGTTTAAAAAACGCACAGATTTTTTCAAAACTTACTAAGCAAAGTGGTATCAATTTCAGGTTTGAATAAACTCACAAAATTTTACTAAAATCTGAGAGTGCTCCCAAAGATTCAGTGAATTTACGAGAAATCGTTCATTGTGGGAATCCAAAGTAGACAGCGCTGCATTGCAGCGAAGAATCATTATTAGAAAGAACAAAATTAGTCACTGCAGTGATCTTTTCTAAGAGAGGAATTCACAGTAAGGACCTAGTTTCGTATAAATTTAAATACCTTAACAACTTTGCTTCTCAATTTTCATTCATGTTTCCTTCTCAGCACAACTCGAAGGTGACGAAAGGGCGGATGCAGTTCAACAGTTAAGGAAATTTACGTTCGACAACCAGCATCGTTATGCTTTTTTTCTCTTCTGACAGGGATAATACATTCTTCCGCATGCTTTCTCTATTTCGCTTCCATCGCCGTTGACAGTGCTTAATGAATTTTGACCTGTTGTAGGAAACGCGACGGGAGAAAACTTCGGAAAAAAGAAGCTGCATTCGATACGGGTGACTGCTGGGGTATTGTAGCAGCTGAGCGTGAATGCATATAAAATTTTACTGCCGCTGTTGTTACAACCAGACGAAGGCAAAGTGAGTCAATCCAGGGAGGAAAAAGCAATAAAACCTCTGTCAAATACTTTGTTCGTGGCTATTGAACCGACTCGAGCTAGATACCGATTGGAGGTTGTGAATGCCAAGGACTTTTAAACATGTTAAGTTCACGAATGCTTTCATAAATATAGCTTGGAAAAACAGTAAGTAATCAGGTGAAACTGAATTTCTAGTAAAACACTTTCATGGAACCGACGGCTGATCAAAACCGACAGTATCTTAACATGTGCATATGCTCTTTCACAAAACTGCAACGACTGCCAGAGATCCCAATTAAACTTTACCCAGCCCGACCATAATAGCCAAACTCCCGATGCTGATAAGCCTTTTGACATTCTAGCAATTAGAACTTGCAACACAGAAAAAGTAATTTCGCCAAAAGTTATTTCTTCCTGCACTTTTTTGTCTGTCTGTCGGCCGCCAAGGACCTATCAACAGTGAAACTTCCGCAGGGAAAAAATAAAAGACAGAACTTTTACTCGTTTACCGAACGTCACATCACAGAGAGTTCAAAACCCATGCACACACAGATGAGAAGAAAGACAGCTGCACTGATCCTTCGGCGCGCCCTATACCGGTACAAAGCGCCACTTTTTGGAGCAACTGAAACTAAAACAACAGCTGAAGGATTTTTCCTTCCGTCAGCATTGGCAAGACCCGATGCCGACGGTTGTCCGGCTCTTGAAAAATTAATCCTTCCGACACGATTCACACAAACCAGCAGAACATATACAGAATGGGAAACAATGATACAACCGAATTGCCAGAGTTTATCCATCCACAGCAGACAAAATTGTTTCTTATGCTTTGGGCCCGCGCTCGATGACGGCACAAAGTTCTACCCTTCGGAGATACTTTTCACTTTAAACTTTGAATTTCGTACAACTTCCAAAGCGGGAACATGACACAAACACTTCCAGGCTGCTACATTTCATATAAGTTGCTCTTATTGCGTTGCATCGTATGTGCATCGATAAAAATAAAACGATTGAATAACTTTGCCCCAGAAAAAATCTCTATTGAACTTGCCCTGCGTGGTGTCAAAGTTAAGCGATTATCCTCTAAAGTACTCTTGTTTTTTTACAGCTAACGTTGGAAATCGTTTTTTTTTGGGCCATCCGAACAAAACCATCCGGTCGCACTTGTGTAGGTGTAGCGGATGCCGGATTGCAGTCACAGCACAGCAAAGTCGATTTGCATGAAATTGACAATTTCGATTTCTCGGTTCGTTCCTTTCCGCACTCTCGTTCCTACGACTGACAAAAGTACCAACACTTGATGTCCTCTCCGCGCGCAAATAGTCCGACAGCGCGCGAGTATTCAAAGTCGATTGACGCGCGACTTTGCAGTACAGAGTGCTGCTAAATCGGTGTTCCCTCTAAGCATACATTGCCTTGCTTTACCCCACCCGACCCGCGTCATACCACCCCACGATTGCAACGAATGGCGATCGTTAAATGCTTCTCCAAAAGCAGTAAAATCCCATGCTTCACTTCGTCACTTTCGTACACTAGAGCTGGTGGTAAACGAACGAAAATGTGTGTGTGTTTATTTTTTTGTGTCGGGAGGATATTCATATGTGTGCTTGTTCACTCCAAACTAAAAGAATTCAATCACTGACTTTAAGCTCCCATCCCAGTCCTACCATTATCCCATCCAGGGATGTAAAGTTGCATTACACTGCACTTTTTTACATCTCGCGGGTTGCGAGGGAGAAAACCATCCTCGGTGAACTGACACACTTGAGGCGTTGGCACAAGTGGAGGAAAAGGTGAAACATTTTTCTTTCGCAAGCGATTTTTTTCTGCTTATGTTCCCCCACAGACAGACTGCACTCGTTCTCATTCTCCAGAAGCTTTATTTTATTCGAAGTCGTTTTTCTTCGCTCCGCACCGGCTGGGATTTTTTTTTGATAAGAATTTGAGATTTGAATTCAAATTTAACACTTTGCTACCGGTTTTGCGCGTTCCTTGCGAGACGATTTTCCGTAGACGAATGGGGAGTGCTCGCGCGCACACCGAAGATGGCACCGAAAACGATCGCAGCGATGGTTGCGGCATGTGGGTGTGGATGCATATGCACACGGGTTCAGGGTTGAGGGAGAAACAGAAGGAAGTCTTGCTTCTCTTACGTCCTTTGCTACCAGATCGTGAAGGCAACAATAATTCAAAGGAAGCGCGATCCAATACGGGAAAAAACGCTAAGCAGTAGAGTGTGATGCTCGGGTTTGCAAATGATATTGTTTTAATTATGCTATACATTTTATTGTAACCGGACCAGAGCAGGATGCACCGTGCAGAGGAGTGATAGCTGCGAAGCACTTGCAGGACCGTTAATTGCGATGAAAAAGGCAAGGCGAGCGAGTAATTAAGAATGATCTGCCACATTGTAATTAAAAATTAATTAAAAACAACTGGAGAGGCGACGAAAATTGCAGGTGGTTGGCTTGTAAATATTTGGCTGGATATTATTCTTAGTCTATCGAAATGTTCAATTGCTCGATTAATCACATTAATATTCCCAAGTTTTTTCCTAGAAATATCAAACTACTTGCTTAATAACTTGGAGTTCGATATTATAGTTATGTTTAGTGAGCTCTAAAATTCAAAGATGTTAGTCAGACCTTAGGTATCAAGGGTTTTAGTTATAATTCATTTACTACAGCCAACCCGACGTTGAGATCGGCGGCCTCTTCATTCACTGCAGTTCAAGTAGGTACAGCATACATCCGAATATAATTTTTTTTTTTATTATAATATAAGTAGGAATACATGTTGAAAAAAAAGTTTAAGGTTTTACGTGCTTTTGCATTCCAGCTTGGGGTTGAGCTTGCACGATCGCACATTTCGTAGTTGCTCCTCCGTGATGGATCTGAGCTAGTAATGTTTACAAAGAACCACCGTTAGATGGTTTTACGATTTTCAATGTACAATTCAATACTTTCACTCTGTATAGATCGATAACGGCGCCGGCTACGTCCTGACGGTCGGCCTAGGAAGGAAAGAAGGGAGCATAACAATCTTTATTGTCAGAGAACGAGTTCATCAGCTCTGCGTCTTTAACGACTAAGCAATTTCATGCGAAATATAAAAAAAAAAACATTTTTTTTAGCATGTTATTTCCGATTTCACTGAAACTTTGTACAGTTGTTCCTTTTTGATAAAGAGGTCATTCTATAATATCAGCTCTTCATGTAGACTCACAACTGCTGTTTCAAAAGGGCCCGTTTAAAAATGTGACTTATGAATAAAATATTTTATATCAGAAAAACAGTTTGGTTAGAATAGTGTTTTCAGCAAAGTTGTAGGTAATAAAATCGCGGTTCTAGAAAAAATACATACACTGTGAAAAGTTTTTTCTGGTACAAATTTAACAAATCCAACATCAAAACAGCAAATGTGAAATAACTGTCACATAAAATTAAATATCTAAAAAAAAAATTTTTTTCATTTCTTTACATTTGAGACAACAATGATTGCTAAAATCTGTCAAAATTTGGTGATGGTAAAATGAGAAATGAGAAAGAATGAAAAATACAGTGTATATTTTTTCTGGAAGGATTTTATTATTATCTACAATTTTGCCGAAGACACTATACCGATCAAACAAACCGTTTGAACACCAAAAATATTTTTTATCAATAATAGACGTTCGGAGCAGGCGATTATCGCATAACTTGATGTCTCGGGTTTTGTGATGACATAAATCGAGTCGAGCGTAAAAGTCCCTGTGGTCTGATTCTACTGAGATTTGAACCCATGACCAATCGCATGTCAAAGCGGACGTTGTAACCTTCAGGCTATGAGCTCTCTTATCAGGTTTTACGTGCTTTTGCATTCAGGTTAAAAATTCTGCAGTGAGCAAAATTCTCCAAACGAATAATTCTACGTTATAGCACACATTCCGCTTCAAATTATTACGCAAATTTAAGAAGCTTTGTTCAGATGAAACAATTCTATCCTTAGTAATACGTTTAAACTGAGTTTTTTACAGTGTAAAAAACGTGTTTACTGAACATCTATAAAAAAAATGAACACTTTCCTAATATAGATCGCAAAAAAATAATTTATATTGAATAATCCACAAATTACAACAACATTTCGAGAATAGATTTTTAGTACATAAGAGCGACATGATACTCAAAAGGCACGGAAACAGGACATTATTGACAATCTATATCATTCTTCCTGATACATACATCGCGCTGTACTTCTATAATCAACTATCACAGGCGATGCACAAAGGCAATTAAAATACAATTTTTAATGTTAAATAAAAAGTAATAGCCCTTTCTTCACTTGACTCTTTAAAAACCCGAACATTGAATTGGTTATCAATAATATTAAAAGAATACCAAACTTGATGCGATGATATTCAGAAAAAAAATAAGAATTCATCATCAAAATAAAAAAAATATTTATAAATTCCCGTTAAACTATCAACAAACGTTTATCAAAAACTTGTTTTTAAATAAATCAAGCAGCATTTTTCTATCGTTACATGTTTAATTTGGGCATATTTAACGCATTTTATTCAACTTTTATTTCGTCTGAAAACCTCCACTATGCCCCCATGTTTCAAATATCCAACTCAACAACACAAATGTAAAAGTAATGTTATCAAAAAAGAAGTGAATTGACAATTTAAAACCAGTTTCAAAAACATTTATTTAAAAAAACTTGAGAAACTGTACAAGTGTTGGTTCGAGTGTTGATATTTGTATTTATATCGTTGACTTCATCAAATTATATCTCAGCCAATTTTCCCACAAAATGGAAAAATGCCAGTCATTCCAATTTTGAATTCTGAAAAAAATACAGCTGAAGCATCAAGTTATCGTCCAATTAGTTTACTCTCTTCTATAAGCAAGCTTTTTGAAAGAATAATTCTCAATAGAATGATAACGCATATTAATGAGAATAAAATTTTTGCAAATGACCAGTTCGGTTTTCGACATGGGCATTCGACTACGCATCAATTACTTAGAGCAATTAATATTATTCGAATCAATGAATCTGAAGGTTATTCCACTGGAGCAGCTCTTCTAGACATAGAAAAAGGATTCGACAGTGTTTGGCATGAAGGTATAGTAACTAAAATGTCAACTTTCCGTTTTTCTCTTGACATCACAAAAATGATACAAAGTTACTTGACCGCACTCTTCAGGTTAACTTTTCAAATGATAAAGTTGATAGATTGCCTGTTAGAACCGGTGTACCTCAAGGAAGTAGCTTGGGCCCTATCATACATAATATTTTTACTTCTAATTTTCCTGATTTACTACTATGATGTGAGAAATCTCTGTTTTGTGACGTTAAAAGCATTTCCGTAAAAGGAAAAAGCCTTCGTGTAATGTGAGCAGTTCCACAAAAAATGTTTAAGTTTTTTTTAATTTTCATTTTTGATTTGGCTGAATCTTTGCATAGCCGTTTCTATGGGAAAAAGATGCCATTTTGTGCTATTGATTTATTTTTTGACACACGGCTCATTTTCGAGAAGCTATTGAAAAATGCTACTTTAGGAAGGTATTGATGATTACAAATACTTTTAGAGCCAGAACGATTTGTTCGATCGGTCTGATGTCTTCAGCGAAGTTGTAGATAATAATTTTGTCTTTCCAAAAAAATTTACGCACACACATTTTTTTTGAAAAAAAATTAAAAGAAAAATTAAAAATTATTTATCTAAACGGGCTCGTTTTGAAAAAATATGATTTTTTTATCAAAACTACAATGATTACATAAACATTGCGGACTGTCCGATCATGGAAGAAAAAAGTTATAATACTTTGAAAGTGTGCTAATCGTGTACT
Source organism: Wyeomyia smithii (assembly GCF_029784165.1). Classification (NCBI taxonomy): domain Eukaryota; kingdom Metazoa; phylum Arthropoda; class Insecta; order Diptera; family Culicidae; genus Wyeomyia; species Wyeomyia smithii. Next base: position 37,803,860 of record NC_073696.1, read on the forward strand.
AACACAGCAATTACAATCTAATAATGTAATAAAATTTAAAATATAGTGTTTATATGTCACCGTTTGTGGCAGGAAACACAAATTAAATTCTGAATAAATATTAGTAAATAATCAATGCACCCCCCACCCCCCCATAAAGAAAACATATTCCAGTCAAATTATAACTGATAGAGGTAAAATCTAGAGACATATTTATGTGTTTTGAAAGCTCCATTTTTCACCTTTCCAAAATGGCCAAAATATGAAATACCAGCGCAAGTAACACTCGACTAGAGTTACAACCTACAATAGCCGCATCAGAAGTGGTTGAATATTTCCCATTTGATAGCACTGTGAAATAATTGTGCAATAGAAACCGAAAATTCTGTTTTTCGTAAAAAATATATAACAGAGCCAAAGATTAACTTCAATTTGATTCGTTATTAAATATACTTTCAAAACGCTAATGGATTTGTAGTATTTTTCTAACAAAAATGAGTGGTAAATTTCATGGTAGGTTGAAAAATTGCGTGAAAAAAGTATAAAAAAATATATTTAAACTTAAATAACTCAACAATTGTTATTGAAATTAGTACAAGCCTGTATACATATATTTTGGAAGCTTTATCTCTCTCCTTTCCCAAACTACTAAAATTTTAAAAATCGGTTGAAAAATGATCGAGTTGATAAAAAAATGTTTGTGCTGAGGTCTAAAAAACGGGATTTTGACCATAACTTCAAATTTCAGAGATGCTTGGAAAATTTCTAGTATGAGCGAATCTTAGACTCAACCAGATCTACAACCTACACTAGGTCACATTAGGAATTCTTTATACTTCATTATACTTGGCAATTATACAAAATAAATCTAGAATTTTGTTGTCATGATCAGAATCCTTTTGATAACTGACAAAACAATTGATAATTGCTCGTTTCAGGTCAAGTGGCTGAGTTAAGTTCTGCAATTCTCTCTGTTTTCGATTTAAAAATCCACACAAAAACAGTAGTGAGTTTCGAAACAATGACTTCTAGTTAGTTCACGGTGAATGTAGAATTTTTGGAAACTTTTTTTTGGTGCCACAACTTAACTGGCACTGACAATCGTTTTCAATTTGTTCCACAATCTAGCACGATTGACTGGTTATTTAACACCGACACAGAGCTGAGATTAAAACCTCACTATTAGCAGTAGCATGCAGTTGATACGACCAAATCAACTAATATTGATTATATTTTCGCCAACGTTTTGTTACGTCATTTCATTTTGTATCTTCTAATAAGAATCACCTTCCTCATAACAGAATTACAAAACACATGTTAAAATTTCACTAATGTTTATCTTCAACTAAGAAAGTAGGAAATTGATTTACTTTTGCCATGAAAGTATTTCTAATGCAAAATGGCAAAACAATGTAGATTTACTGTTACCCCTTTTCACAACCGATCATTACGAAATACAATCTACAAAAACATCGATAGAATGAACAATTTTAAACTCTCGAAAAACCCCTCCGTTTATCTGCACTCAAATTAACCAATCAAACGGTTTACTATCACAACTAATTAATCTTCCGCTTGGTTTCATGCGGCAACTAAAGTTTAAGTTGTTTTTTTTTTTCAACTTGGCACACGCAACGCCGGGTTTATTAATGCGAAGCTCACTCTAACCGCTCGATCATCCTCACGAAATCAGCCTCTTTATCACTATTTCCTTGCAACTGTCTACTGCTGCTGCTGATCAATTTGCTTCGAAGTCCACTATTTCGCAAACGATCCAAAGCTGAACGTTCAAGAGGTTATATGGGGTACACGGGGTGATAAAATTTATTTAATTTTTAATTAATTATTCATTAAACCCTTTTCTGCAACCACCATTGCTGCCCTTTTATCTGTGTGCACTTACTTAAAATATGCAAAAATATAAATTAAAATAAAAGCAGATAAAATTTATTTTGCTCCTACTCATACCTTTACTGACGAAGTCGTACTTACGACACTGATCAGTGAGAGCCACAGGAAAACGGAAGATAAATAAACTTTAATATGTATTATTTTCTGACTTTATTACTGCAACTGTCTATGTTGCCAGGGAAGCGAGAGGTAATAATTATGCAGAAATTTTGCAGTGAGAAGCAAACATTTAGGTTTTCACCTCTCCGTACAATCCTTAATTCGAGAACATCAATTCAGGTAAAGCAACGTGCCGCTTTGTATCAGTTAGTCGCAGTGGCTCCAGCGAAAAAAATCACCCGATAAAAACTCGGTAAACATTCACAAGAATGTCTATTTACTTTAATGTTAAGGTTACTTCTACCCAGACAACGAAATATAAAAAGCCCGCATATCCAATCCTATCCGTCCACAGCGCACCCCGTAGTCTACGGACACGTGTTTCACGTGAAAACTCCACAGAAATAAACGATAGAACACTGCTGCTAGTCTGCTGCTGCCACAACACTATATTTTTCCGAAAGAAGTATGAAAAAAAAAAACACACAAAAAACTATTTCCATTCTCGGTCGCCACTACCAACACACACATTGGCTATCCTCCTGTCAAGGACCTCCGTAGTAGTAGCAGGAAAAAAAACCAGCCGTGAAAAATCGACATCGCGATTTTCTCTATCCAAATTCAGCTACCTTTTCAGGTCGGAACACACTATCAATCCAGTTACCGGAGCAAATTATTTGCACACACTTGTGTCCATCTACGTCCGCCGATGAATGGGTCACAAACAAAAACGCAACTCCAGCAGAAAAAAAACAACAGTACACCGATACGTGAATTAAAACTATCAATCACACGTTTAAAAAATGTATCTATTTCAACACCACCACAGACCCGAACCTTCGAGTATGTGGATCAGGATTGACGAATTTCCCGACTACCGAATGCGCGAGAGTTTCCTAACAACACCTAACAACAACGTTCGCTCACTCTCGCCACAATTTCACCAACGCACGCTCTTAGGGAGGAAAACGTCCGTTCACGACGAAAGCTTCAAACTCACTGAAACGCTATCCATCAGCTCACGAACGCCTCCCACAAAGGCAGGACTCAGCGCACATACAGCGGCGCTGCGATAGCACTCACTCGTTGGAACCTCTCTCTTGCATGCTTTACAGGTCTTTCTCGAGACCAAGAGCCCGGTGTGAAATTTCGTATGCACTCATTCCGACGAGACCTGCTTACTGAAATGCATCTACGTACGGCTCTCGATCTCTCTGTTGGCCCATCGCGGCCATCACAGACAAACAGCAAACCAAGTGATAGTAACTCATTTCCACAACAGAGCTCTCTTGGTCCTCGGTTTCTCTCGCACTCAGATCCACTCACGCTCCTAACCAGCCAGTTAAAAGCCAGAAATGTCAAAGTCGCTTTCCCGAAAACATACGAAAAACTCAGGTGCACAGTTTTCCCAACCCACATTAACATAACACTGAGTCTCGCCGAAGAGTGAACTGAGCAGCGGTTGGCAATCGGACAGCCTGCAGTCGTCCAATGGGAACACATTGTGACGTTTCGGTTAGGGTGCTTTGTCTTACTTATTTTCTTTCAAAGTTTGGAAAATAATGTCATTTTCGTTTGTTTCCTTTCAAGTGGAAAACGGTGGGTGACGACGAGGATGTCGCAAGGCAAGAAGAACACTGCTGACAGGTTTTTCGAGCGGAGAGCGACAAAAGGAAGACACTGAAGTTTGGCCGTTCTTGCTTTACTGCTGTGGTGATCGATGCATGTAGCGCGAGGCAAGTAGCGGGAACAGGTGAACTCGAGGGACTGATAGTAAATTCAGCCACCTATGACCTACTGAGTGGGTTCCCTTGACAACGGGATTCTTGTGAAGCGATGGAGTTGCAACAATTCAAGGCTGGTAATAATTGCAGGACGATGATAAATTGACGCAACCAGAGCGGTGCGCGATATTGGTATTTTAAACCTTGAGACAGATATATTTGCACTCTGTCGGTCATTAGTTTGGATGAAATTTTCCACGTGCAAAACGAAAGAGTTATTATTTTCCACAAATGAAAGGATTATTTTCACTAAATTGTATTTTTTAAACCGAATAAAACGAATTGCGCCTTTCAGAATCCAGCGAAAATATATGTATTATGTTTAATTAACACCTTTTTCCGTCATAATCAATCTGAACTAACGTTTACAATGGGTCAAATTGTTTTTTAACATGTTGTGCATAGGTAGCTTGACTAGCTGCTTTCAAGAATTTAATCACGATCTATCCCCAGACCTAAAGAAATTTTTTGTCCAAAAGCAAAAAGTCAGTTTTCTTAAAAAAGGTTCCAGAGAATTCAATTTTTTAATGAACTATTGGTGCTTTACCAAAAAGATATACACAAAGAAAAAAGTTAAGTTTAGAGATTTTTTTCTATTTCAAATTTTTTTAAAATAACCAAATTTCAATTATGCAACAGGGGACCGTCCAAATTCCACGGGGACAGAAGAATCGTAACTTTAGACCAACCCCCTTCCCCTTCTCCCTCTGTGGACAACCGTTGACATTGACAAAAAAAATAATAGAGCAATAAAATTTACATATTATTCACAAACGGAAGTCGATTGTCATTTTCAAAATTTGCATACCCATTATTGAACGTATTTCAAACTTTGACTTAAGAGAACAGAATATCTTCGAATTCGGCTAGAGTCACTCCGAAGCATTTACGAAAAATAAAAGTGCATGATTTCAAGTTTTGCTGAAAATAACCAAAAGAACAGAACAATGTTAGTTTAACTGAGGCGCTCCTAAAAGCTAGAAAACCCACGAGTGAAATGATCAAAAATTCACCCTGACACACCTGGCTACACTTTAAAAGCTTACGAAAACAAAACACAACAGCGGAAAGGTCACAACAGAAATTATTTCTAAATTGACAAGAAAACATCGGAAGCAACAGAAAAACTTTAAACTTAAAAAATTGATCTCAAATCACTATCTAATGTCTTAAAACTTAATTTAAAATCCATAAAAACTCTCGCAGAAGTGGTTTGAAACCTACTATAAGAAAGGAATGTTCAAATTTTTAACGTAGAAAACGCAAAAAATAATAAAACTAGATTCGAACAACATATGGAAAGTGTCCGTTAAAATGTTCCTGATAAAAAGTGATGAACTTCTGTGAGACAAATTCATGGCATATCAAAAGTTGTTATTGTGCTCCTTACTACGGCTGAAAACATGAATTGAAATAAATTATTACAACAACATTGCAGCGCTTGCACAAACGTGTCGCTCCTTTCTACAACCATTCACCGCATGGAGTCATTCAAACAGATCATCCACACCTTCACGAATCTACCAAAATCACGAACGTTATCGACAAAAAGTGGGAAAACCAGAGCACCGAGATACGACGATCGGTCGAACGGAACAAAAACGACGCTACACAGTTATAGGCCATTTCACAAGACGTTACAGAACTTAATTTATGAATAAAATTTTAACAGAAAACATGAAACTACTGGCATAACGCACATGAAAACAAACTGTGTATCCTACCCTACCAGTTCACAAAATGGTCTTAACACGTTTGCCATTGTATGTACGGGAAATGCCACTTATCTTCAAAAGCAAACGCATCAGGAAAGTATGATGAAGATCGAAAAAAAAACAGCAGGAAGCAGGAAGTCGATGTTGAAATCCACACAGGCAAGATTTTCCTGCACTTTCAGTGCGGCGTAAGATAAGGCGTCATATATTCTGTACTGGGTATAAGCACAAATATAAACACATAACAAAATCGAAACAATAATTTGGACTTATGTTACTGAATCCATTCGAATTGTTGCATATTCGAATAAAACACATGAAATGTAAATTTTCACTAAGCAGATAATTCACACGTCAATGGTTTAAACGATTCAATTAGACAAAAAAAGTCAAAATAAAATATGATCAAAACATATACTAAAAGGGCTGAAAATGCTTCTTTGATACAAAACAAACAAAAGAAAATAAAATAACAATATAACAAAAACTACCTGAAAAAACGGATAAGGCAAACTAGGTATTCCAAATCAACTAAAAATGCTTGAGAACGTTTCTGGGATACAGGAAAAAATTTAGAAAATGATCTTGAATTTGGTTCAAAATAATTAAGTAGTTCTAACGAGACGAAGAAGCCAAAAAGAAAATGATTCAAATTCAGCTTAAAAGAGCAAAGCAAAAATTTATTTCAAATTAAGCTGAAATTGGTTCCATACATGAATAAAACTGATTCCAAATCAAGCTCACAGCTTAGTTGAAAGTGCCTCAAGAAAATTAAAAAATAAATGATCTAAAATTATCGTAAAAAATCAAAAAGTACCTCAGCTAACGAGAGAAAACAAAATAAGAAGAAATACATCTTATTTTATCTGAAACTCTTGACAAGCTCTTAACATGTCTTAAGAACCTTTCCAAATGAAGAGGTCAGGAAAGAAATGATTCTAGATTTATGTAAAATATAGCTGACAATGACTCTAAAACCAGAACATCTGTGAACTTTTCGTTACATTTCAATGTATTTTTTCGGCAGATTTCCATTTTTTAGCAAAATATTTTTCGCGTGTTCACGTGGACATTATCATTTAACACCTTGGGTGAGCAGTGGATTCACCTTAGCTAAAATGTAAATGTAGTTTACTTCGTCTACACAATTTTCAGTTTTATTCACTTTAACATGACGTTAACTGAATTGGTTTAATTGTTTTGTTTTTATCCTCTACGAATACGCTATATGTAAAAAAAATTCTTCTCCCAAAAAAAGGTTTGTCTTAGAGAAAAAAATCTTACATAATATTCGAGGGGAGGAGGGAGGTAATGCAAAATCTTACAAAGCCTTCCTTATGAGAGGAGAGAGGGTCGAAAATATCGAAAAAACTCTTTACATAACTTGTGGATGACGCTTAACACCACTATTGAGGGTAAGTGACATGCTTATTATTTATCCGTGCTTGTGTATATGCTAAAACCCTAGCATTTACGCTTATTGCTGCCCTACTATACCAAAGCTCGTTTCTTTCGCCAATTATTATTTCCCGAAGAGGTTTCAACTATGTGTCCTTCTGACCAGTTTTTTTATAAGAGGGACTTATTTGTCAAAAGGAAGTAATCGAAGTATTCGTGATAAAATTATTCAATGAGTGAGTGGGGAGCCTGAGAATAAACCTATGCTTGAGCCCGTCAACATCGAATGGTCTTATTCGAACCCATAACCACCCTCTAGTCTAAATGTGCTCTGTAATAGTGATGGGAAAGTTATCGATACTTATCGTTAATATCAATAATTGCTTCATATCGATAATACCGTTGAATTTTAGCGCTAACGATAATTATCGATAAGTCGCAAGCGGCAGTTCAGGTGGCACAAAGCATGCGAATTATTTCTTGCACTTGCAAAATATCACATCCAAAATTTATTATCCAAAATAGCCAATTATTGTTCTTATTCTTCAATTCTCTACTGGCCGAATAGACTTCGGTAAAATTCATAAAGTGAACCGACATTATCCTTGCTTTTGCGACCTCGCATCCCCTGCAAAAATTATCGATAAGACATCGGAAATTATCGATGTTATCGTTAACGATTTTGCTCGATATTTCCCATCACTACCTGTAACCTATCAGAATAGCGAAAAGTCTGGATTTGTTGCAAAAGTCGAGATTCAAACTCGCTTCTATTTTACACATCATCGCTACAACTCTATGCAAAAATCAGAACTTCAAACCAAGCTTTAAAAAACTAAATGTTGGCAGAAGCAGTTACTGGCATCTTATAAAGTAATTCGGAAACAATATATTCTGGAGGAAACTTGTCATGTCAAACAACCGACAGAAAAAATCTACAAAGAAAAATCGCAAAACATTAAACATTATTAGTGCAAATCTTTTAGGGATATAAAAACCAAGATAGGATCAAAATTTGTTTGTGAGTTGTACACAGTAAAAAATTGTGAATATTACTCGTCACGTAAAATAGTTTCTCATTCAAATTTCAGTTGCTCCTGACGTAAACCACGATTTTATTTGAATATTATGTGCAATATCATTTAAAGTTGCGTGAAATATTGTGGAATCTTCTTTCAGAAGCGATGGAGGCAATTACTTACATGCAATTCGACATAAAGTTTTCTTACAGGGTATCCTATAAACGGCCAAATTAACTGCGCCATGTCAAGACAACCTGTAGGTTTTACAGTATTTCTATGAAAACCTTAGTTATTTATCAGAAACAAAAAAAGTTTTGATATTCTAGTATCACTTAAATGAATAAGAAAAAATATTTTGGATTTTTTTTCAGTTCTGACGATAGATGTTTTAACAGCTTTGCACACATTTCGAGTCAATTTAAAACAAGTTAAATTACCAAAGAGCTTTTATTGAATCCCAAACAGTTAACCTAACAAAATACTGCACTCGCCGACCGGACCAGCGAATTAGCTTTACCCTCCCCTGTTTCTGACCACTTTCATTAGAAAAATATTTCTCCACCACCATACCCATCGTGGTGGTGAAGGACACGAGCGAGAGCTGTTTTGTCAAAATATTTTATGTCCTTTCACTATTAGCTAACGACCGCTGCGGTCTACCGAAAGGGCCACAGAAGGGAAGAAAACCCATCAAGACAAAATGAACTGAAGAGTTCTCCGGAGCGTCAAGCAGCAGCTCCTAAAGCGTTTAGCTTCTTTTCGCATCCAGTCCAGACAACAGTCGACAACTCACATCACCGGCAGCAGCAGTGGCTAGTCGAACCGCTTACTCCCTGGTGAATCATTAAAACGAGGAGCTGCCCTTTTCTTGTGTCTGCGCGATCCATTTTATTTCGATGCCCGATGTCAGCCAATTTTCCCGCACTCGCACCCACGCGCGTTCGAGTAATCTTCTCGCCTCCGCTCCGGTTCCATCCATCTTCTGCAATCCCTCGATCGAACCTTCGCAGAGTATATCACTTAGCACTTTTCATCGCTTTCCATAACGAAGACGAAGACGTTTGAGTAACCACTTTTCCTCCCTTTCAAACCTCTTTTCTTCTGTAACCGAACTGGCCTTGGAGCGAAAACTTTGCTGCCCCAACGTCAGTGGCACCATGTAACGAAACGCTGATGGAAGCGGTTAAAAGTTGTATTCGGGAGAAAGGCAATGCACACTTGTACTTTATCCTGTTATCCCAGAGAAAATGTTCGGTTTCCCCAATTGTTCCTTCCAAATTTTTCCTTTATTGATTCGTAGGCATTTAGAGAGAGTGTTTCAAACAAAAGCACATTGCAATATAGCAACCACAACAGTGGTAGCGTCCACAATGTTATAAATCGTTCACACCTCATGTAGAAAAAAAAAACAGAAAACCCAAAAAACTGTCCTCGTAGCACCAACCTTAAACTATTGCGTGCGTAATAAGGGAACTATATACAAACCGCAAAAAAATGGTGCGTGGTAAAAACGACAACAATTTGAATGTTAGTAGACTTTACTGATCTTTAGAGCGCAATAGAGCAGAAAGCTTCAACCTCTCGTTTTTCCTGTGGCTATATCCTCTTGTTAGAGGCCTTCATGGTCCTGCTGTCCGTACAGCTAAACGATGAAGTTGAACACCATCCATCCTGCACATACACCATACATATATATGTACAACTAAAAAGCTATTGCTTCTTGTTGTGTGAAGGAGCAGTTTTTCTTCTGTTTCTACGACTTGACGAAAACATATCTTCTGGATACGCAGTCCAAGCGATAGGGCGAGGAGTCATCACCCAGAAAGCACATGGAAAAAGGAAAAGAAAGTAGCAACAGAGGTGACTGGTGACTGGTGGCTGGTAAAATAGGTTAAGTGATGAGGAGTTGGCAGCTGAGGAATGATCCTAATAGCATGGGAGCAGCAGTGGGGATGTTTGCTGCTACACATGTACTCCCGGACTTGGCCAGTTTGGTTCGTATGGATGCAGACACACGTACATATACACACACACGCGAGCACATACACATACCCGCCAGTTGCGAGAATAGCAAGAAAACAATTTTCCTCCATTAGTGAAAATAGATGAAATTTGCACACATTAAATGAAGAATGGCAGTTGGTGTAGGCAAACAGAGACGCGCGTGTGCTGCTTGAGTGCAAAGAAGCAAAACTCAGGAAGGTGATGAAGTTGAAGGAAATTGAATTTAACGAATGCGAAATTCGTTGCCGTTGTTGGCCTTAAAACTTTTGACGTTTAATCTCTTTTGTTGTGGACTGTTGTTTGAACTAGTTTCGCTCCGCTATCAAGCAACTCACACTTGACAGCAATGCGGTTCGCTAGAATAATTGCTATGACGAATAAGATAAAAAGGTAGCAAAGTTGCAGTTGTTTTAGAAGATTCCAATATACGAAGTTTAGGACTTACTGATTAGCTCGGCTAAAAGGTGCTGAAGAGCTTCATCAGCAACAAACGTTCAAACAAAACGTAGTCCACTTACCTGCAACAAACAAGAAAATAAAACAAAATCATTAACAAGCTGTTATCAGCTACCGTAAGGCGAGTTTATTATTTTTATATTGAAAATCATTAGCAGTAATAAAATGTAAACGATTCACACGTCCTCTACCGATCCACTGTCTGCAAAGGGGCAATAAATCTCCGGGGAAAACGGAACCACTCTCATAAATCGGAAGCCACTGCCGCGAAGTACCTAACTGAAAATTGCCTCAAGCCATGCCGCCGAAGAAGACGCGATTGCAAGAGCATCAGCGCATCACAAATGTATTCATTAATTTTACAACAGTCGTATATCAGGCTGATATGGGTTACTGCATTGCATTAGCACCGCGTAAAAAAAGGAACTCCTGTATCAATTTGTATACGGCGAATTGATGCAACACTAAAGTTTTTTAACCCCCGAGAAATTCTATAGCGAAATTGGCAAATTTTTAATTTAATTACTCTTATTATTTTTAATTGATTTTAACCCTCCAGTGCACAATTGTTTGATTTTTTGAAAGAACTTCAAAATGTAGCACCTAATTTTGTCAAATTAACATATCTAATAAATGAAGTATTAGGATAGATAGACAGGACTATAATGAAAATATATGATAAAAATTGTTCCGAGCCTACCTTAATAAAGCCACATTTTAACGTAATGGACGTTTTTGAAAGTAAAAAAAAATGATAAACACTCCGGTAAATCTAGAAATATTCAGGGTGTACAATTGACATATTTTTTTAATACTGTACGGGATATATTAACCACTCATTTCGCGGCTTATTGAAACTAGGATTCACTCTCATGAGGATCAATTATTAATTGTTTAAAATCAAAACTAATTATCTAAAGTTTGCCTAAGCGAACCTAAACCCAAAATTCAACTTTGCATGAAGTAAGAGATGTTGATTTATTGATGTTGAAATTTTCTATAGATTTTGCTTTTATTTATATTTTGATCGTCAGAATCTTTTTAGATGAACAATTTTGAAGAAATTTGGCTAAGAGGAAATACTTCAGGTTTTTCTACAGATATTTCCTGTATTCTTATTTTGAACATAAGAATCATTTTAGATCTTTACAGATGTCGAAAAACTCATGAACAATTTTGCAAAAATGTAAACTAGAGAGGTTTTACGATTGAAAAATCATAAATAAAAATCGTAGAGCTATATTCAAAACCACGAAAAATATCAAAAAACATTCATTTTCCAATTGCAATTGCGTTGTGGTTGTCATATTTAGAGTGTCTAATTGACATTTTTTTTGTAAATATCTAACGGAATATATCAACCCTTTATTTTGCGGCTCATTGAAACTAGAATTTGTTCATCCCTCTTATGACAATCAATTAATAATTATTTAAAAACTAGCTGACCCGGCAAACTTCGTACCGCCGCCTTGAGTTTTATTGACTGTTGTATTGCAGAAACAGAAATATCTAACTGCTGCTAAAAAACATCCTACGATATGTTTCGGCTCTGATTTGTTTTTAGTTTTTTTTTTTTTCAATCCTGGGCTCGTATAATTCTACGTTTTTATTTAATTGAACATCATGAAGCACCTTTCAACCATAATCAAATCATTTCAGTACATTTCTGAAAATAAACAATCATTCTTTTAAATATTCTGAAGGAAAGTATTACATTATTTTTTCAATTATGCAAAAGCTTGGCTTAGTGCAAATTTTTGCCTGGTCAATCTCACTGGAACAGGTTTTATAAAAAACTTCAGAATTCTAAATAATTCAAGCTTAAAATTCGGAATATACGAAACATGTAAAAGTGGTCAAGGCGGTCCTAGCCACTTAATTCTATATATTCCACAATGTCGGGGTCAGGTTCACGTGAATATGCGACATAGAGCTGTCCATGTGAGAAGCATGAATACTCGGAGTTTATGCCACAAATTTTCAGTGACTGTCGTTGGGTTTTAACAATAGTCATCGCGATTGCGCGACGCACGGGAAATTGCAGACGTTTAAAATCTAATGGCAAATCGGTAGAAGTAATCGAGATATGCGGGATTATTACGACTTCTCCTTTGTAGTTTCCTGTCAGAATTGTCGCTTCAATGACATTTGCCATCGGGTAGTGGCAGCAATGCATCTGTTCGGTGGTAAATTTGACCTTGAATCTATAAAGTAGTAGTATTTGAAAATATTTGACTGGCATTTTTCTCTCAATTGAGTGTTTAATTTATTATACTTTATTTTTCTTTTGTTCAAGACTCGTTTAAAGACTATGGAAACTAAGTGTGTAACTGACGATTTTGAGATATATGGGGTATCGAAACTCGTGCATTTCGAGCTCGTTTTGTTCTTAACCGATCAACTTTCCTTCGCGACTCGTATATTTCCTGACTTTTTAATATTCTATCTTCAGTGTTGCGGAGCCTGACACTTTTATTGACCTGCTACTACTCGTGTCTTAACTCGGAAAACTGGAACAAAAACAACGAATTTAATTTTAATTCAACGGCATGTTAAGTATTTGAACATTCCACTTACAACAAAAAACACTTCGACCACAGCAGAAATTTTTCAAAGTCAACTGGAAGATATGCAAGAATCAGTTTGATTATGTAGATTAGAGAACATTCCTTTTATAAAATACCCTTAGCGGCATCTTCGTTAGGAAGCATTCCCACTACATGTGGAAGAAAATTAATCGAAACCAACTGAAACCAGCATGAATACTGTCGCTCATGGCAAGTCCGTCCCAATTGCATTTTTGTCAATTTTGAGTTTATTTATGGAATCAATTCCTTTTTATGTCTACTTTCGATAGAACAAATATTTTTGAATACTTCGTTCTGAGGAACTATGAAAAAAATAGCAAGTCGGTTTGTCCCATAGCAAAAGTGATCGCAAGTCGGTCCCATTGCGAAAATCTTCTGTGGGTTTACAGCCAATAATGATTATAAAAAATGTGATATTTACCACAACTTATGGTCTTCAGGTTTAGAATTGGATGTACCAAGTGATATTCGATAGGAGGTTTGATTGAATTTTACACGTTCTACATCGTGTGGCTCTAGCTGATAGTACAATGTTTTCTTCAAGACAAAGTTTTCACCTGTAGCTTCTTTCAGCTGTTGGTTGTTGACAATGAACGCTCCAGGTGTGTCACTGTATTGTTAGTTGTAGCATTCTTGAATAAATACTACTTTTCGTATTTTATCCGTATTTTATGTGAAGACGTGGGCCAGAATTGTAACATTATTGTCGTGAATTTCGTTTTGAAGAATTTGTTAGTTATATCAAATACTTCGGTACGCTACTTAACTGTTATTTAACGGAGCAAACATTTTCCTAAGCTATATTTGTTCTTTCATATTTGCTTCCACTGCTACGTCGAAGCTGTCCGCAGTCACGAACGTGTGACCGCTCTTTAAAATTTAGAATAAGTTAGAATAAGTTACCTACACTGATTTCGAATTTATCAGTAGTATCAAATGTAAAAACAAAATCTAATTTTATTCTGAGCGGCGCAGTTGGTACATTATGTTATGCTTCTCACAAAAAACTTGTTTAATAAGGCACGAGAGAAGGTCATTTATGAATTGACCAGCGATGGATTCATTCCAAACGCAAGCTATAGCACCGCCATTGATTTGCAGTAGTTTGTTTTTCATCACCGGTCGTAGCCGGCTATGGGACTGACTTGCTATCATTCTGGCTACGTACCGTAAAAGTAATCGCATGTGAGTCCCAGCTTATGATTTTCAACAAATTTTAGTCAAATTTCGGTGTTTATACGAGTTTTATGATGTAGAAGTGTTAGATTGTCATTGCAGTACTGAATTCTGTTGATGGTCTTGATTGAAAAAGCATTTGAGTGCCAAATTTCACCCAAAGCGTTACGATTTTCCATTGCAGTTTTCTCGTCAGCACCAAAACGCAAATGGGACGGACTTGCTATGAGCGGCAGAATACTCCTCAGAATTCTTGCAAAAACACATTATTATTTTTAATCTATTATGTTTATTACGTACCGACAGTGTCTTCTTCTTTCTTGAAAAACAGTCACAGCACAAATTAACAGAAACCGACGTTGAATTTAAGTGGCATCAACAAAAAGCAATACGAAAATCGCATAGAACTATTCCATAAAATATTTAAAAAATGAAAGCTATCGTTTAAGTACGCCCCGGTGATGAAAACTTGTTTCGAATTTTTCCGATCAAAGGCAACAAAAAATCGTTACTCACTAAAACTCCCAGAAAACCTCTCAGAATCTTTAATTTGTTGACTACCTCGCGTAATCCAGTTTCACAGCAATCTTGCAATTCTTGCAACGAAGGGCGGAAAATATCGAGGGTTGGTTTTTAAAGTTTTATAACTTTTCCAGTTGATTTTCGTTATTGCCATGGCATAGTGACAATATGGTTTTGTCCTGAACAAAAATTCTCGCAAAACCTAATGGCCAACCATTTTTCGGGTATCTTTTTTTTAAACATACATGATACCAATTGTTTTACACGTGACCATGTGACATAAAGCTGTTTATGCGAGAATATGCATATTTCAGGTTTAATGCCACCAGTTATCAGGGCTTTGGGCATTATCGAATATCACTCAACTGCGGAGTGCGAAGGTACATACAGACGTTTGAAATTAAATGATAAATTGGTAGGTACACGGAGCTTCGAAATTTTCGCTTCAATGACATTAATATTTCATCTGATTTTTGAGACAGATCTGCTGCCTAAGCACAGTGCAATTGACACTTCGCAACATTATAGTTTTCAATTCAACATTCAACAAATAATTGTAAATCCAGAGATTTGTAGGAATGCTTCAATAACGACGCTACAACAACTTGTCTACCGGTCATAGCCTACAATCATAGTAATCTAATGACGTTGTTCTTGGAGTAAAAGGCGGGAAAAACCGAAAATATATTTCAATTTTTTTCTAACTTTATCAGTTGATTATTGTTATTTTTATGGCCTATTAACTCGTCGAACATGAAGACAAAACAAACACAAAAAGAATCATTCAAATCCGTTGATTCTACTTCGAGTGAAACGCCGTTATACAGACACCAACTTATTTTCATTTAATAGATGAAAAGTTATGATCAAAAATTTGTCTAATCGAACCAAATCCAAAATTCAACTATTCGAAAAAAATATTCTGCATTAACATTTGTTTTTGGAAAACAATTTTGGATACATAATCCAAAGCAAACGATTCTAAAGATTTTTCTTCTATTCACTTTAACCCACAAAAAAATTTTAAAATTATTTCTAAACTTGAAATTGCGTAACGATTTTCAAATATGCTAATCAGTAACGCATAGAATAATAACAGAGTATTATTATAGAAGGTCTATCAAAAACCAAAAATGAAATCCCCTGAATTTTTCAGATGTTTCCAAAAGGTTAATTTTTTCCTGTGCCTTCTTTTTTCCGCCTCATATCATTAGTATATGTGATATACCCGATTTTCATGTTTTTAGGCGCAAATAAAAGTTACTGTGCTTCCCCAGAGTGCTCTGTAATGAATTTTTGGTTATCTCGAAGAAAAAAATGTTTGGCCTAAAATCGCCTTTCATTCATAAAGTTATCGACCAAATTTTTAACTTTTTGAGCCTTATTGGAACAAATCAAGAGGTAATCTCTCTCTCTCTTTCTCTTTCATACTCTCTCTCTCTTTCTCTCTCTCTTTCTCTTTCATACCCTCTCTCTCTCTCTTTCTCTTTCATACTCTCTCTTTTTCTCTATCTCTCTCTCCTTTTCTCTATCTCTCTCTCTCTCTCTCTTTCTCTATCTCTCTCTTTCTCTCTCTCTCTCTTTCATATTCCCTCTCTATCTCCCTTTCTTACTCTTACTCTCTCTCTCTCCCTTACTCTCTCTCTTTCTTATTCTCTCTCTCTCTCTCTCTCTCTCTCTCTCTCTTTCTTACTTTCTCTCTCTCTTTCCTACTATCTCTCTCTCTCTCTTTCCTACTCTCTCTCTCTCTCTCTCTCTTTCCTACTCTCTTTCTCTTTCTTTCTTACTCTCTCTCTTTCTCTTTCTTTCTTACTCTCTCTCTCTTCCTTTCTGTGTCTTTAGTTTTCTCTTCTTTAGAAAAAGTTTTTTGACGTAAACCTACGTTTTTCTTTAGCTATATAAGGGTGTAAATTGGAACCCTTGTTGAAACAAAAATTACGTCCTCTAATTAATCATTTGCTGGCTTTCCCTAAACAGGTCGAGTATAGTAATAGTATACCTAATAAGCCGTAGCGTAGCTGCAGCGGCGATTTGCGTCAGTCTCAGCTGGCTTTCCGAAATTGCTTTCGGCTCAAACAATTCATTTGCCGATTGGTTGCATATGTCCGCAGAAGCGCGTTAGCAGCTTTGGTATAAAAATTAGTCTATTTTTTGCGATGGTACATTAGTGATTAAGTTTTGCAGCTTTCAACCAATCACAAGCTCGCTTTCCCTTCGCTTGTTTTTTGCTGCTTGCTAGCTCACTGTATGTAGAGAAAGTACGACAATCAAACACTCATTCTGATTTGGCGGCCGTGCTGCACAGACATAACGTTGCGATGTGTACTTCTCGATGGTTAGACCACGTCGCATACAGTAGCGGTAACAGATTATTATTTTCGCTTATTTTCCGTCGGTCTAGTTCCACTACTGTGTTCACCCAGGACCTTAACTTACGACCCGTTGATTAACGGACCGGCGCCAACTACCTTACTTCCTCATGCGATGGAAAGCGTGATCCTAGAGATTTTTCGCTTTAGAAAATCACCTCACAACCATCGACACCTATGTCGGCGATAGGATTCGAACTCAGGCCACCATGGTTTGCGGAGATGTTATTGGTTTTGCTGGGCCCCCTGCCTACAGGCGGTAACAGGTGTTACAGTGTCTCTATCACCAAACTATTTCAGACAGCAGTATTTTTCTCGACCGAAAAAACACGGCCCGAGACTGCTAAAATAATTGGAATACCTTCACAATACTAAACTTGTTAAAATTGAGTTGAGAATTGTGTACATTGAACCAATCACAAGTTCGCCTCCCCTTTGTTTGCTTTCGGCTGGTTTCTGTCTTACTATAAAAAGAGAATTTGCGAAAATTAATCGCTCATTACGTTGAGGTAGCTGTGCCAAGTAGGTAGAATGTTACGATTTGTACTTCTGGCTGGTTAGAACGCATCACATACCGCAGCGGTAACAGTTGTTATGTTACCATTTTAAAATGCTTTTTATCTTAATGCCACTGAACGGTTTTTGAATTTCAATTTCCTGAAGTATTATGCACACTATTACAGTCAGGTTTTTTTTTACGCGGTTTTTTTATACGCGTTTTTTTTACGAGGTTTTTTTTACGCGGATTTTTGAATTAACGCGGTTTTTTTTACGTGGATTTTTGAATTAACGCGGTTTTTTTCACGCGATACCGCGCTAATTAAAAAAAATTTTCACGAATTTCCGAATTAACGTGGGTTTGGAACCAGAAACGTTTAAGTGTTTATCTAGTAAAAGACATAGTCCAAAAATACTCTCCGCCCGCCGAAAGATCCGGAATGACCGTCAAAGAGGACAATTAAATACTGTATTAAATGCTGGTTCTAGTGTCTCGGGTTTTTTCTAAAGCCCTTCTTGCTGGACTACTTTACACGGATTTTTTAAAAAACGAGGTTTTTTTTTTACGCGGATTTTTGAATTAGCGCGGTTTTTTTTTACGCGGATTTTTGAATGACCGCGGTTTTTTTTACGAGGTACGTATCCCCCGCGTAAAAAAAACCTGACTGTATAGAGTTGCGATAAATATTACTATTGCGCATCTGTAGCGGAATATGATTACAGTTTCTGTTCGATGAACCATTCTCTTAGTGTCGTTACGTGGCGTGATTCCTATTCCGTATTAATACGAAGAAATCACGCTGTTCCTTGTTTAATCCGCTTTTGTAGATAACCATTTTTCGTAATACTCCGTCCAGTCTGCGTTTGCATCATAGGCACTAATCCTCATACTTTATTTTCAGAAGTACATCGTTTTTAATGAAGTGTTGTGAGTTTTCTACGATAGGATCAGCTGGCTTTCCGAATTTGCTTTCGAGCGCTAGACTTTGGAAGTAAATGCTTTTTTATTCTGTTCAGTCAGGGATAGCGAATATTGCTTAGTTGGAGTAGGTTGATAGATATGAAGTTTTTCTCTACCACATGAAGGTTCCCAATCACAGCCATATATTTTGTACTCCAGCACGGCATAAAGCGTCGCAGCGAGATTCTTGATTTGAGCAAGCAATAGTAGATTTTATGACTCATCAATCAAACACGCTAAACAATGCTTTTGTTAATTAGTACATGGGATACAGTTTGTTGTTATTCTTGAAGTAGTTTTCAGAACAAATTCAAATAACTCCTAGTTGTACTACAAATTCCGTGGCATGTTTAAAAATACACATGTTTTATTGCATGAACTATTTTTCGATTTGACAATATTTTATAGCTTTTTAAAAACGATTTGTTAACAACATCTTATTTAGAGTGATACAATTCTTCAAACATAGAGTTTACAATCGATTTCAATAGTGATTGAAAGGAGTTGATATTAATAATTCAATATAGTTCCAAATCGCTACGCTGGCTTCATATTATATTTTTTTTAATTCGATAATCATTTCTCATGTTGTTTTATGATCAATTTTCTTTTCAATATTCCTTGACGTTCGTCATCCCTCGGTCTACCGTTTGTAGATTTCGAGTAAGTTTTTCTTTTAAAAATTGTTTTTTTCTTCTCTCGATTACATTATTTTTTTAAACTTCTTCTTTTTGTTCTTTATGCCCTAAATAATTGACGTTATATCGACAATATTAGATCCTTAGAACGAAATTCTTTTTAAAAAGCAAATAACCTCTAATTGTACTGCAAATTCCCAGGCATCTCCATTTTTCTATATAGCTAAGTTAGAGTTAGCTAATGGCACCAAAATTCATAGTAACAATGAAAAAGCTATAGTTTTTCTTTCATTTGCACTTTACGCTTTAGGTAACATTTTTTTCGCTGTTGTGGACCAGTAATTGAAGGTTTTTCTAGGTGCTAGACACCCCAACTGGTTACAAGTTATTTAGATATTTCTCAGTAACATCAAACAGCCCATCTTAAAATTAGGAATCTATTCACAGGCTAAACCTTTTCTTGAACACATTGTTCATGATCTTAACTGACAGTTTCCTTATTTTTTCGAGAACAAAGCACCCCAGCATACTTGGGACCATTCATTGGAAATTTAACGTTAAAGAAATTCCGCAATCAAAATCAACACTATATTCCATGTCTTTAAGTATTACAAGCAGTGACTCCACAGACGAATGCAGAGAAAACAGTGCCATAAAACCAGCGCTTTAAAAACCAAATTGATATACTTAAATATTCATTAGTTATAGGGATTTTTATTAGTGTAGTTTTCGGTCGTAAACCCAAAATGACACAAGCAAAACCAGGGCACTTCCTCTCCCCCCGCGTCTGCCAAACAACCAGACTTTCGAGCAGGAGCAAAATAGCTAAACCAAACAACGTCGGAATCCTATCAGCAGTCCATCACCCGCTTCCCTCCTCGGAGCTATTCTATTATGCGACGGTTCATCGTTTAACCATTGGACTTTTACAAGAAAGAAAGCAGTAGCAGAATATACTATCACCAGTTTCGCTAATTTATTATTCTACGACTTTGGCTCTCTTCCCGGTCGACGTTGATGGGTGTTTTGGAATGTTTCAGTTGCTGGTAGAAGCTGGAAAAGTCCCCAACGCGGGCTGGCTAACGGTTGTACCCTGCAGCAGCAGCAGCAGCTGAAAACAGCGAAATTGGCATCTTCCTTCCCCACACCAAGAAAAAAAATTGGAGAAAAATACTACACTAAGGTCAAGTGCCGATTTGCGTGGCGTCAAAAAGCTGTCGAGTCAGCGCTGCGTTTGGAATAACCGCACTAGAATATAACTGTCTCTCATCAATTTTGCGGGTATAAATTTTACGATCCCAAGATGCTGCGTGCTCCGGACTCACAGCACCCGGACATGATGAATGACATGATACTAGTACATTTTTTCCGCTTCCGCTAAAGCAAATTTTTATTCCAATAAACGTGGCTCGTTCTGCCAAAAACAAAAACTCTTCGTTTGCATGTACAATCTACATTAATCGAATTGTAGTACTATGGAATGCAACTCGCATTTTTCGCTGCTTAGAGTTGTGCTTCGAACCATCATTCCTTCCATCTATCCTGCTAGGATGCAATGCGCGAGGCGCGTTCTTCATTAGAAATACTTCAAAACAAATAATAGACTTGTCAAATCAGAAGAAAATGTTGTCCCCTGCGTGGCAGAGCAAAACCCGGCAGTCGAAGAACAAACAGACATTACCAGTGGCACTGCACGAGAAAAAAAAAATATGGAAGAAGTAAAGTCAATTATTTTACGCCATTCTTTTCCCGCCGTCAGTTGGGGGGGTTGTTGGGCGGCTGGCTGAGTTCAGTGTGAAGTACTTCCCTTCCAGTCTGTATGCTGCTTATGTAGGACAAAGCCAACCAGCAGCCGCGATAGAACATAACAAAGTGAAAGAAAGTTTACTCCCATTGAGCAAAATGCTGCATTGCCGAAGGAAAACTGGTGAGGAAAAGTTTTGCTTCCTGATGGTTCGGCTGTATTTTTTCCTCCGTTGCATCCTCACCATTCCGCCCACCACTTCTCCCTTCGGGTGACAAAAATGGGAACAAACGAAGCACAAGGAAAAGAATTTAAATTCCAAACAAATAATGCATTACATTTTTTAGTTCCTTCCTTCACCCATCTCGTAACAAACAGTTTCCAATCAAGGTGTGTCTAAAGAAGTGATGTCTGCCCCAGGATGTAAACTGGTAGAAATTATTTCGAACAATATTCCCCTTGTGGAAATGTTTCGTTGACTGATTTGTGAGTGTCTTATCACTCGTGTGCAAGACCTTGATCAGTGCCTAGAGAAGACGAGCAAAACCTGGTAAGTAAATATGTAAATGAAATAAAAAAAAAGTATCAAATCAAGTCTTCACAATTGATAGCCTGTTGGATTCAAGGTTCTGAGTTATGACCCTTTCTTGACGCACTATTTTTGCACGTTTAAAAGTCAGTCGCCGATCCACCTCTACAGCTTACAGCTTTTTAGAAATTTGCATGAACTCCCCTTAGTGATTCACCAAACAGGGTTGAAGCTGTACCGTCGCCGGTACCGACGGTCGGACGAGGAGAATTTATGCAAATTTATGAGCTCGTTTTTGGAATTCTTTTGCCCGGTTCTGATGGCAGACTTTCGCTAATTCGAGGTGAAGCCATGTCCGGAGTGCCTTGATGATTTTTTTTTCTTGCTTTGCCTACAACTGCCAAATTTTTTGCCCACCAACCGTAACCACCAGCGTTTCTCCCGACTGTCAGCATTGCCGTTTGGCTCGGTTTTATGCCGCACTAGATTTGCCTACCTGGTGGGGTGCTTTCTTCGGGTTTGACTTTTTTATCCGGCCTCTAGCCGGCTGTTTGTGTAGTGTTTTGAAGGCAATTACTCCAAAGGGGTATATTTATGGGCTACGAGTGTATTTATTGTTATGCCCTCTGAGCCCTATCGGTTGAGTGATTTATAAATTGGGCCGCTAATGTTGCTGGTGCCTAGTGGGTTTCCGACGATTTGCGGGGTCTCGATTAGCGGGACAAGCTTGGATCATACTGCGCTGATATTGATAATAATTGGTGACTAACGGAGGCGGTATCGTAGAACATGTTTTAGTTTTACCCACTTAGAAAGTACAGAGTAATGTGTGAACTAATCCAGTTGTTCCAGTTGTATTTCAGAAATTTAATACGAACGCAACTTCTTGCAAAAAAAGTCTTCAAAGATAATCATTTCGACGACTCCAACCTCACACCAAAATTTACTGAAACAGACGTTACACAAAGGAAACGTATGTCTCCTACCATCGAAATCCATACTAAAATGCCAGCCGGGAGTAAGGTAAAACGTCAAATGTTTTACGATGTGCGTGTTACAATTTTTATTCGATTCCGTTTTTCTTTCATTTTATGACGTATACTAATGGAGTAAACTGCTGTCTTCCCCACACTTTGAGTATAATCTATCTCAGATAGCCCAGCAGGTACTTGTTATTTGACGCGACTGAGAAGGAGTCCCCAAACTACGAACTCGAAGTTCACTTATTGACTATTCGTACTTTATTTCAATTCCGTTCGATTGTTTCGCTTCTGGGACAAGACAACATGTGAAGATAAGTGCGTTTCCTTACACTATAAATTCCCTACTTCACTCCGCAAATACACACACACACATCCCCTCCGGTGCGCTGGCAAATATTTACATCCCCACTCCCAAAAACCAAACAGAGCTACCAAATTGTTCGTAGCATTTTTGGCTGTGGAAAAGCAGCAATGGAGCAATGGAACTTATTTCCGACTAAATATGGCCCAACAACCACTATACTGCTATGCTCCACGTAAGAGGTAAATTTGATCAAAATGTTTTAGTTAAATATGTACGCAATAAACATTCCCGATGGGTGCACAGATAAATGTGCTTCACCGTCACAGCAAGGCAAATTTTGGAGGGTACGAACAAAAACAAACTGTTTTTGTGTCGTACCATTATATCATCGATGTCAAATGATTATCAAAAAATATTATTCTAGTGTTCTAATGCAATGACATCGGCCATTCGAAGAGCATCAGACGACCATTCAACAACAAAACACTGATTGAAAAATTCATGCTAGTTTTAAGTTAGACTTAATTTCAGCTCGTAGTCGGTAGCGAGGATAAAAAATTTGCTTTTAGTTTTTAAGTCATCAGATATAATTGGCGCCGTTAAACATTAAATTGTATTTGTGCCATGTCTAATAAACGATATATGAGGAAAAAAATGCAATATCTGGACTGGTTTTTCCATCATGGAAACTTACTTTAACTTACTCTAAAGTACGTTCAGTCGCCTAAGCATTAATTCTATTATTTACCCTTTGGTTGAAAAAATAGTAAATTTTAGGAATGAAAACCTCTGTTCTCGCAACCATGCATAGTTTAAGGATTTTTTGGAAGCTTAGACATTTTTTTTTATAAAAAAAGACAAATTTACTCTTCGGTTTTCAGATTTTTTACTTAAGAAATGTATATTAACTAGTGAAAAGGTTTGAAAAAATATTTGAATTTTTACAACTTATTGAATATAAACAAGTCAGCCTAGATTTATTTTTAGCTGACATCGAGAGATTTTCTGAGACGAAAAAACCCGTAGGTGGTTTCGAGATTTCACCTTTGGTCGACACATACCTTGACGCCAAGTATTAGCATCTAAATATATAAATTAAGGAGAGAGACAGAAATGTGCGAACCTTCATAACTTGACAATGGATTTTCCGATTTATATGCAATTTTCATTGTTTTGAACGAAAAGAAAAACTGGAAAATAGTAAAGAAAAAACTTTGAGTATGAAAATAGTGTTTCTACAGAAAGCATTTGTAAGGAGAGATAGACAAACACAGCATTCTTTTCTTAGAAGGCATTGACAAATTTTCGGTTGTTTGTTCACCAGTTGACAACTACTACCACTGCAATGTTGAATTATGCTACTCGCTTCGGTAAAATCAAGATCAGGAATAGCGGTGGCTGTTGCATCTTCAGGGATTGCAGCAACATTAGTTGAAGGTGGTCGTACAGCGCATTTGGCGTTCAAGCTGCCTTTAAATCTCCAGCTGGCTGTTATTAGCTATTGAGGATGAAAAAATACCATATGATGTTTCCGATAACTTGATCACATTCCCACAGAATTTCTGCCATTTTTAAAGAGGAACTGATATCGAATGTTTGCCCAAATATCATCCAGAATCATATAAACTACGTACTGCCATTCTAACAGTAAAGAATAAGGATGTCGATGATTTGAATTTTTCATTTCGGAATGCGATTCCTGGGCAATTATCTAAATATAGATCAGTAGATTGTTTGACAAATTCTAAAGAAGCTTCCAATTATCCGGCAGAATTCCTGAATTCGTTAGTTTTGTCAGGATTGCCACCACACAATTTACAATTAAAGATTGATTCAGTTATCATCGTTCAGTTATCATCAGGAATCGAATCTCAATCCATCGAAATCAGATGTAAATAACTGCGATAACATACTCATACTACTAATACTAACAATATAAACAGACCCATCAAATGGAATATTTCGTCGAATGAAATTTGAAACTACCAATCAACGGGATGTGTTTCAGCAAACCGAGTTTCAGCGAAATTTTTAAAATCAATGGATGGAATTAATATTGTCTAAATATAGGGTGTTTTCAAACATTTGACTTTGCAACAATAGAAACAGGTACTGCGACTATTGGATTGAAAACATATTAAAAACTACTTTTTGGTGGAACGAAGTTTGCCGGGTCAGCTAGTAACGTATATTAGCATAAAGTATGTATCCCAGTCGAAATACGAAAATTCAATAAGAGAAGCTAGTGATAAAAACTTCACTTTGCTACAAGTCTCCAATTACGGTTGGTATAATCTTGTTATTGTTATTCGATTAAAGCTCGAAGCACAATTCAAGAAACATTAGCTTCCGTCACTTCTTCCCAGAGTTTTCAATATTCCTGCATATGAGTTTTCAGGATATCAAAACAGCTAGTCCGGAAGTTCCCACGGCAGCTACTCTAACTAACGGGAAAAAAATCCAAAGATTGCTTACTAATTCACACGACTTTATTTCCGTGGAATTCCACCAAAATCCTGTTTGGTTAGCCGTGATGAAACAAAAGCAAAGATCAGCGTTTCAAATTTCCTGCCTCCACCTCATATGCTGCTCCGCTATCTTACATGCAAGGGAAAATATGGCACAAATACGGCCAACGGAGAATAAACATCTTTTCCCTTACCCATCGCCCCACACCATCATCGGCCAGCCAGCTCAACCGGCAGCTGTCCGTGCGTAGTATAGGTCCTGTGGGATTGCTGATGAATTTGCACACGTCGGAAAACAGAGTAAATTACTCCCCTCGCTCATGCATGTGGTACGTACGAGGCGGCCTGTGCTTCACGAAAGTATCCGAAAGAACAAGAATACGCACTGGAAACCATATGCTGCTACGCTAATTTATTGTCAGAATTATAACCAGCAAGCCCATTTCAAACAAATCAATCATGTCCCGTGTCTATGCTCAACCCGGAGGCGTGTGTATGTCTATCGTTTAAGCATTGTCGAATTGCACCCGGTGGTGTGGGAGGGAACCCTCGCAATCGCAGACGGTTGGCTACGCACTTTTCCAAATCTTCTTCCATTTCACTGGGCAGCCCCGAAAATAACGCAGAGTTTATACGCAACTTAATTATGCAGATATTTTAGCTAATGTTAGGAACGGTTGTGCCTTCACTTTTCAGGAGAGATTCTATTCGATACGCACATTTCCGAACACATTCCGCAGTGGATTGCCCGGAGACCACGCGTCGCTCGATTGCTTACGAAGGGGTGGATACCGGGCGAAGTTCGAAGTTGCTTTCCCTACCGATGACGAATAAGCGCTGCGGGAACGCAGTACGAATGCCATCAATCAAATAGAATTCGTTCGTACACCGACGATGATTGGCTGATTGGAACTGTCTGGGTGCTGTGCGCAACAATCGTTGAAGTTTAAGCTGATGTAAGGACAAGTTAGGATTTGCCCGGGTACGCATTCCGTAATTGCGTCAGGGAAGAGTAATAAAAACAGGTGAAATTTATATTCGATAACTTTACTAAGTTTGCTATCAGTATTCTATAATAATTGAATCTCTCAAAAGAAGTAGAAGCTAATACATTTATTGACTTCTTGAGATAAAACAAGCGTAAAATTTAAAAACAATTCAAAAAAATATTATGTTTAGGAAAATCAAAATATATACTATTTCCTAATTCAATAATTGTGAAAGCGAGTCCAAATCGACTGTTTATTCTGATTTACTCCTTTTTTTAACGCTACCTTGAGGCTATCTTTTTTAATTCATTATATCTAGAGCTATGGAAACTAATTGAATTACGCATATATAAATATTTGCAATAAATAATTTCAACTTCCTATTCAGTGATAGTTTTCTTAAATAAAAACTAACGATCACAAAAGTATTTAATAGTGGGTAATTAGGATATTTTAAATATCAACTCCAAAACCGTTTGACATTACTCAAGTTTATAAAGGTTTGATTGTATCATCAATTATTATAATTCTGGTTTTCATAAAATATAAAGCTAAATTTTCACCGATTTTCACAAAACCACTTTTGTTTGATTCGTCATCGAATATACTTTCCAAATTTTAGTGTATTTGTAGTATCTTTCTCACTAAAACAGATGGCAAGTTTCCAGTTTGGTTGAAAAATTGCGTGAAAAAGTCTAAAAAATTAGATTTAAACTCAAATAACTCAACATGTTTCAGTGATATTAGTACAAAGTATTAGTATGATATTAGTATTCTGAAAGCTCTTTTTATCTTCTTTAAAAAACTGCTAAAGTATTGGAAATCGGTCATGAAATGACTGAGTTAAAAACCTAAATTAATCCACCTAGCGGTCAGACTCATCCTTTCTCATTCAAACTTATTATTTGTAAAAATAGATTTACATGAATGCTTATATCCAGGTTCATTAAGCAGACAGTATGTGAAGTAAAGAGAGCGAAAAATAAGCGAACTGGAAATATGATACAGATTTGGAGAAATATACCGCATCCCGACGGGACTTGAACCCGCAATATCCCTGTCTCCGGCATGGTGTTTTGACCAATTGAACTACGGGGGACGGTGGTACTGTTCCACAATAAAATATGAAATTTGACGTAATGTTAGTGCTTAAAAAATAGCGAAATAAAAGAAATGACTCTTAATTTCGAACAATTCAATCACGAGCGATACCGGGAACGTTCAAATAGTACGATACCACATTTAAATCATGTTGAGGCCATAGCAGGTATAGTTTTGAATAGTCTTTGAATTTCTTTTCGTTCCAAAACTTTTGAACCACATATCAAATTGTTATGAAGTTTGTTATTTGTAAGTTTGAGAGATGACTCGTTTGTATGACACTAGTTATGTTCAAATAAGTCGTGTAATCTTTGAGAAAATAGACTTTCGTTGTTTTAACAATTTAATACATACCGGTGTCTTAAGTTCAATTATAATCAAATGAAAAGGAAACGTATAGGGCAGACAACATTTGAAACCACGTGTTTAATCATAATTCATCAGTTAACCCTTAACCAGCCCGTTCATCTTACATCAATATTGTTCAAATCGGTTGTGTAGTTTCTAAAATAATGAAGTTTCGTGATTTTCACATTTCGATACATTACAGACGAAGTTACAGTCCGATTACAACAAAATTCAATAGGGTGATATGAGGCAGCTAGACCTTTCATTTGAACCATCTCTGAGAAAAGTAAGTGAGTTTATGTAGTCTTTGGAATATGTTCCTTTTCATACCTGGATTCCACATTTTGAAACATAACAGGCAAAGTAATAGTCCGATTACAAAAAAATCAATAGGGTCTTATGGGGCAGCAAGACCTTCCATATGACACTGATTTTATGAAAATCGGTCCAGCCATCTCTGAGAAACATGAGTGAGATTAAATAGTCTCCAGAACACGTTCATTTCCATACTTGAGCGTTACGATTTGTTACATAGGAGAGGAGGAGAGGTAAGATCAGCGTTACGTAACGAAAAATCTCTGAGAAGACTCTCAAAAAACTAGCATTTTTATTGGGCAAATTCTTCTACAGCGTTACGTAATTTTTATGGGGGGATAGGCGTTGGCGTTACGTTTCGTTACATATGGGGGAGTGGGGGTCCGAAAATAGGATTTTTTGCGTTACGTAATTTATGGATGTCGCCTTAACGGTTAATGTAATGTTAATAAAATCAAAATAACAAAAGGCTTGCTTATTGTTAGGCAATGGTGAGCCAAATTGAACTTACTGATTAAGAAAGAAATTGATGTCACGTCCAATAAGTTAAAAAACAATTTACAAGAAGCTTAGCACGATTGGCTTCCCGGATGCAAAGCGATTTTCTAGCGATTGTGAGAGTACGCAGCTTATAAATTTAAAATAACTTGTAACCCATTATGGCGTATGTTTTACACAGTACTTTAGTTTTTCTATAAATAACTGAGATGAGATAAACATAATCCGTTTTATGTAAATGCTAACTAGGATTGTTAAGTACAAAAAATTATAGTGGGCACCCCTCTCATCTCGTAGGGAAGGGAGCGTTTCGAACAAATTTTTCATGCTTGGGCTGCTACTTCACTTTACTTCTGCGGCGACAAACGGATAATGATCGATCCAGTGCCGAATCCAGAATACATCGCCATATCACACGATCTTGGGCTGCTATCCTCCAGTCGCTTCTAACACTTATTACGCGAGCATTCTCGTTGTGAGCACACATCCAACAAATGCGGGGTCTACCACGAAGTCAACGGCCTCTATCGGGATTCCTGCTAAATATAGATTTTGCTGATCGTTCCTCCGTCATTTTAGTTACATGCCCAACCCACTATACCCTTACTAACACGCAGGGAATCTAGAGTAAGAATCCCCAGGATACCAATTAACACGGTGACGGAATCGTGAAAGGAACCGCAAACACGATCCGGAGGATTCCCACTCACGATTCTTATTCAAGAATCCTAGAGCCATATACAGGGCATTCCTGAGGATTCTTTTTTCAGGAATCCTCTTCAAGGACGCTCACGAATCCAATGAGAGGAATCATAGAGAATCTATGCGAATCGTATGTGTTCGTCCGGGTAGCCTGCCGTGTTTTATCCGCATGACTATATCTGCCAATTTGTATGCCTGTACACTTCATGCATCTGCGCAAATGGTGTTTTCCAGTTTACCACCAAGGTTAAAACGTAAGATTCTACGCTCAAAGACACCAAGAGCTCGCCGATCATTTTGCGGCCGCTACCCGCCTCTTTATGTCACGGATTACCTCATTGTCGCACATCACCAATGAACCCAGATAAAAAAAATTCATCTACCACTTCAAATGATTCCCCAACTATCACCACCTCAGCACCAACATCCGACGGGCTACCACGCTCTCTATTAGCCACCAGTCACCATGTCGATATCGACCGTAAAACCTAGGAGCATGTGAGCTCCCGACTTCGAAAAGCTCAGCGGGAATGCCACTCTTATCAGAAGCCTTACAATTTTTCAGCTCTATAACTGCTTTCTTCACCTCGAAATTAACGCATTTTTTGATTAACCCATTCCCCGCGGGTTATGCCATATTTCAGTTTTGCCTAGTTTTTTCTTATCTCGACGTAGGAATAACTTTTTTGAAATTTGTTTCATGTAATATCAAGAGTGTAAGCAATACTCAAAGATACAAAAACAAGAAAATTGACATTACCTCTTTTGCGAGAAGAGATTCGCATTCTTGGTGAGGACCGGTCAAAATATAGAAATCTTACTTAAGCTACGAGAAAGAATCTTCGGTGATGGAAGCAACGGGCCCCAAAATTCACAGGAATGGTTAACCTATTATGAACCGGACCTAGATCCTGATTTTTCTCCAACGTGATTTCGCTTGTATTGTTCTAATTAAGGAAAAAAATATGAAAAAAAATGTTTACGACCTTCCACAACCGAGTTTTTAACTTGTCGTTTTACACTACAGTGGGAAAAAAGTATGCTTACAGAGCATTGATACCAGTCCACATAAGCACTGAGGAAGACTGTACGTCACAGTCGAAATATATATTTGCGGACTGAATTTCAATATTTATTTCCAAAAAATTTAGTAGAGTATAACGGAAACCGATAACTATTTCTTTGATTGATCTACTAGAATATATTATTATCAAAGTTTCTATTGATTTTTTTAGCTTCAAAAGAATTGTTGAAAAATTGTGTTTTGAACACATTTACGCGAAACGCTCCCCTCTCTACGGAATGGAAGGGGAGGGAAGCCCGGTAGGTTTTTTTTTTGTATCTATCATTCCCAGCTATCATATACAGAAAACGGAATATATTTATCTCATCTTAGTTATGCGTAAGAAATTCTAAAGTACAGACCTCGTTCGATATTGGCACGGTTCAACTTTGGCAACATAAAAACTTTAAACGTGTTGCCCCCAACAACCATCCAAGCGTTGAATTAATTTTTCGCTTCAGTCCGGTAGGCATCGGACAACGCTGTTCGGATTGGTTATATAATTGGCTATTGAATTTCCTCTGTAGTCCAGTAGTTATGATAAAAATTTAAATTTGGACGTGACGAAATGTGACGAGGGGAAGGGTGGGGGTCAAGCCAAGCTACGTAGCAAATATGAAACTAGGAAAAAAAACCTTGGATTTTTACTAATTGTTCTTCTTTATCACTCACTGTTTTGTCTGTTTAGGGTCATTTTTATTACTTCTTGTTCATTCATGAGACAAGGTATGTTTTTTATAATTAAACTTGCAAAAAAAATTGCCATGGCGGCGGATTGTTATAAAACTCTCTGACTTTGTGACGAAATGAGGGAGGAGGGGGTCCTAAAAGTAATAATAATAACCTAAAAAAGCTACGTCATTTATGGATGTTCCCTTATTGCTTTTTAAGAAACAAATTTGTTACAAAAAGGATAATTTTTCGTTATTACTTTTTGGACGTTAAATTGATTTTATATTTTTTTAATCGAAAAAAGCTACAAAAACCATCAGCAGCTTCAAAAGATATGTTGTTTCGAGGTCAAAAGCGACACAGACCTTTCGAATTCATTCGAAGACCAGTTTGGACATTAAAAATCGTTCTTAGTAACAATCTTGTTTTTCTAAGTTTTCCTGATTTTTTCCAGTTCTTTTTTTACTCTTTACGGTATAAAATGACTTCTAAACGCATACTGCATAAATTCAAATAATTTACTCACGATAAAATCTTCTGTAAGCTAAAGTGATTACTTATCGTTTTTACCAAAAAGCGTGATATATTTTGTGATCTCCTAGGTGGTCTCGTTATACGAAAATAGTCCACCGAGCAGGTCATCGTATGACCGAATCTCGACTGAAAGAATAGTTGGGAAAAACAATGCTAAGACTATCCATTGGTCTCGAAATCGAATCACATCATTTTATCACTTTTATTTCTCCTGAATTGAATTCGTTTTTCGCTTCTCCATCTTTCTTTAGGCAAAAAATACCAAAACCAAAACCAAAAAGATTCTGCTTCATTTTTGGGCAATCGAATCATATATTCGAAGCACATGAATACCAAATTTAAGAATTGTTATACAAAAATACAGTCAGGTTTTTTCTACGCGAGGGATACAAACCTCGTAAAAAACGAGGTAATTCGAAAATTACGCAGAAAAAGCCGCGCTAATTGAAAAATTCGCGTAAAAAACCGCGTAATTTAAAAATCCGCGTGAAGTAAACCGCCAAGAAAGGCTTTAGCAAAAACCCGAGACGGTCTACTACCAGTATTTGAAATTGTCCTTTTTGACGGTCATTCTGGATCTTTCGGAGGGCGGAGGGTTTTTTTTTGACTAAGTTTTTTACTCAATAAACACTTAAACGTTTTTGGTTCCCATTTCGCGT
Organism: Wyeomyia smithii; assembly: GCF_029784165.1. NCBI lineage: Eukaryota > Metazoa > Arthropoda > Insecta > Diptera > Culicidae > Wyeomyia > Wyeomyia smithii. The sequence continues at coordinate 37,835,889 of NC_073696.1, forward strand.
TAATTCCGAAATTCACAAAAAAAAATTGAATTAGCGTGGTATCGCGTAAAAAAAAAGTTAATTAAAAAATCCGCGTAAAAAAGCCACGTTAATTCAAAAATCCGCGTGAAAAAACTCGTAAAAACCCGCGTAAAAAAACCGGACTGTACTTTTAGTGTTGTTTTGACAATAATGAACTAAAATATATGTTAATATTTAAATACACAAGAAGCAAAGTAATATTTTTAGGAAAAAAAGGTCCTTGAACAACAAAAACTCCCTGATTGTTCTGAAAATTCCTTATCTTTTCAAGTTTTGCAAATAAGAATGAAATCATATTCCCTGGCGCTAGACACCCTGAAGAGGATGTTCGTTTTGGAAAGAATTTCCAGAAATGCACTATTTTAATATCGATCATTAATTCAAAACTGGTGTAACATCAACAGCTAGAAAAAATACAAAGCACAATCGTAACGATTATATTGAGACAAGCCAAAATGCAAAATATTAGCACAATTCCACAAAAAAAATCAGAATTCTCTTCCCAAAGTGAAACACTTGATCAGTACGGACAAAAATGCAAACGAAAGTATCGAAGCGACCGCAAAGTTAGGCAAAATTTTCAATTTCTTTTAGCCAACCAAAACGGGGGAGCGCTGCCTGCGATAGAGAAAAATGCATAACAAAACAATACTCCTTTGTGCCTCCGAAGACAACGGCGCTTGGTGGTACTCGTTGAACTACTTCACACCAGCCACATCGTCAGTCAACTTGAATGGAGCGCGAACAATACATTCCTTAACGCATACAACACCCTCCAACTCGGCAGCTTAAATGCACTCCAAACAACTGCACCGGGAAGGAAGGGGCCATTTGAGGACTCTCATCTCTCAAACTGCTGAACAAACTGAAACTGCACCCGATTCCAACGCACCCGATGAATAAGGTACGTACGGTATATGCTACGAATACGATTCGCAGAGTACGTGTTTTTGTTTGCAATTCCAATAATAATAATCACGTCAGTTCTCCTGTGCCGGCGAGTGACTCACCCGAAGGAGAGAATGAGCAACATTCATGTATTCTTACAGTGCTGCCAGTGTATGTGTGTGATGTAACATCGCTCAGGACATGCGTAATAGATACCCTCTCGAGTGTCGAGTGTGCTCAACCACTACATGACCGGGCCATGAATGATTGTACGGCTGCTGAAGGGTTCCCGTTACTTGTTGTCGGTAGCGGGTGGTTGCCGGCCGCCGCAAAACGATCATCGACCAAAAGGTACCACACCACCACTACCATCAACCCGAGCCCGTTGATCGCCGTCTTTTGTCTTTGTAGTCGTGGTGGTAGCAACAGGACATAAGCGCACAGACTAACTGGTAATGCTATCTCATATCCTATGCATCGCTCGTTACGGACCGAGACCAGAGCAGCAGCGGTGATACGACATATGGTTCTCATTGCATTTTTATCATCAGTGAATACTTCATCGCCATCGTCATCGCCGCCGTCATGAGTGCTAATGACAGCGTGGAAATAGGAAAAAAGAATGATTCAAAGGAAGGTTTAACCCAGAATAACGTGGGATGTTTACTAGGAGAAGGCTATCGAATAAAGTAAATTCAATAAATTCACTAAAACATTAACGTTGACAAATTAAAGATAGTCGTATGAAAACACACTCAAAAACTGAAGTAAAACTTCTAACAAACAACAGAGGTTCTCCCGCACCAACAGTGGAACAGCTCAGAGTAATTCCAGGAATCTGATTCCATTGGTTCGCTACCGCCATACACGCCTTGTGTATTGTCTACCCGTAAGCAGTCGCTCACGTTGAATAAATTAATTAACTTATAATCAAAATAAAGGCCAATAACGATCAAATCGGAAAGAGTGAAAACGAAATGAAAATACACCACTACCAGCAAGGGAGCTGCTGTGTGGTGCTTGAATTACTATTGCTCAGCTGCATCCAGCGAAGCGAGCATATTGAGTAAACAGGCAGGATCTGAAGAAAGTGGTGAGAAAAAAAATCGTAATGAAAGGAAGGATATAATCAAGGCGAAAGGAAAACATATATCACTAGCCGTAATGAAAACGTGGTGAAACAACAACGGCCGGCAGCGGACGGCTGGACGTGGGGTTAACTAAGAAGTTCTGCTTGCTTTTGTTGAGGTTCGAACAAAGAAAAGCACGACGTAAGGTGTGTAGCACTGGTAAAGGGTTGTGGAAGCTGTAATTTGTTAAGTGTTGTTATAATTTTCCGATATTTCAAAGTTAATTTTTCTTTGTCGAATCGATTATTGTGAAATTTTCAAAACTTTTCTTACATTTATTTGTAAGATTTAGTTGTATTTATAAGATTTAGTTCAATTTTTTAAATTTAATTTTCTTATGCTTTCAGAAATTTGCCTGAATATTTCAAATGTGTTTTTTTTTCTTTTAAGTCTTTTTATGACTCTGGTTCTGGTGACATAAAATGAAAATAAAATTTGTATCGGTCCGTATTGGAAAACTGATCAAATAGATGTACATCACATTGTCATCTCACTGCAGAGTAGCGCAATAACAAACTTCCTATTCTACTATGGAACGTGAAACAGATATTTCTTGTAAAGCCATAAAAAATCCGTCCGGCCGATAACGGTCGCTGTGCCGCTGGAGGTGTTCGCGGCATGCTGTAAGCACCATTACAACTTAAGTGGTGGAAATTTGTAAACTTTCTTTGAAGATTCACAGCAAGAAGACAGGTACAACAAGTAGTTTGACCACGATGCAACTTTTGCTCCCCTCAGCGTACCGGACGAAACGTCCTTCTTTTCTTTCAGCTCCACAGTGCAATGATTCCAACCCAATGTTCCGAACCAACATACGTTGCAACCCGCGAAGGTTCTCGTTGTACACATTTTATTTTATAATTGAATCAGATAACATTTTTCTGTCGCACGGCTTTGCATGGTAAATTGCTACCGAGTTTAATTTGGTCACCATTCCTTACAGTGTGGCAGTGTGTGACACCTTTTACCCGCCGCAGACCCTGGGCAAATCCCTGCGGCAGGAGCTTCTACACTTGGCGGTAGAAAAACGACATTTTTACTGTCGGACAGTTGTTCACTGCAGAGACTTTGTCGTAGCTTAGCCGGACTCGCCCATGCTTTGATGGAAGGTTTGAGGACAACACAATACACAAGGTGTGTGCCCCTGTGTACTGGCGTTGTGAACAATAAAGCGATCCTCAAGTAGAATTACCATTGGTTCAATCACCCGACTGAAGCTCACGGGCTCGCGTATTGAATGCGCCTGTTTCGAAGTACTTACTCATTACCCGCCGAAAGTTGACACGGTTTATTACAGGCGACACGCATGCGAAAGGTCTAAAACCGTGAGGCTACGTCAAACGGGACAGGCCGGCCGATGTGAAAACTTATGCGACACATTTTGCAAATATATACCTTACTCTACGCGACTGGGTGTCCAGCAGTGTTTCATTGGTGCCAGTCTCAGCGCAATGAATGGCGCATTTAAATTTGAATAACCATTCGATGAGTGCATAAATATTATATTCATAATAAATATAAAGTTTCAGTACCGGCTTGAAAGCATCGGTTAAAGTATACAGCCCAACGGAGCGGGTCACACGGCGGCCGACCGATGTAACATTGTTGACGCTATTCCGTTTGCGCGAGCCTGTATTTAGAGGCCAGAAAATGTGCCATTATATTGACGAGCTGTGCCTCTCTTTCTCTGTTACTGGCCGTGCGATTCCTGCGAAATAACGGTGATTGAATTCTTGATAACGAAAATTTCGCAGTTTACGAAACACGGCACGGAAAATATTACGGCCAGCCATGGCCGTGTGACAGCTGTTTTTTTTCCTTTAATTTTTTTTTGTTTATTTTTGCAATTCAAATTATTTGTCGAAACTGATTGCTGGGTCTCGGTGTCGGTGCACCGGGTAATAATTGAGGCATAAAACTCATGTTACCGGCATCATTATATATGAGCGTTACATGCTGCTAATCTGGTAATTGGTTCTGTAATTTTCAAAGAGCCATTTTAAGGTTCGATTTCGACAAATTTGCTATACTCAATTTCACCACAACCTTGAATGTGAAAAAATAACCAGGTTTTCATTTGAGAAATTACTTACCCTACACCAGGAAAACGTCGCTTTTGTTGCGCGACAACCACTTGATTCGGGTCAGCCACTGAAACGAAACAGAATAAACGCTGATTACTAAGGAGAAAGTTTTCAAGATAGGCATAATTATGAGTTGTTTCGATTGGTTAACGATTTTCATACAAAAATTTTGAACGGGTAATTAGACCGGGGATAAAATGGTCGAGATTTTAGTAGTAATTCAGACGTAAAAACATAGGTATGACAAATATTTGAAAAATTGGTGTCAATTTATTTTTCAATTCAAGTAATTTCATTTTATGGCATTGAAAAATCACAAATATTTGTCGAAAATCGTGACTTGTGCTTGATTTGTGTTTTTGTATGTCATTTTTTTACCATTTTTGACACTCAAAACCATATTTAGTAACAATTTATGGTGATTTCCGTTTGAAGTTCAATTTAAGATTATTTATTGTTTCGGTTGACTTTCAAAGCGTTTTTCGACGATTTTAGCCCAATTTTTCAATAATTCTCTTTTTTCTGTTGTTCAGCGATGAAAAGCCTAAGTTATTTTTTTCTTTTTTTTAGAATTTTTTTTTCTGAAGAAACGCTGTCGGCATATATTCTGCAATTCACTAAAATATACCACATACTGGGCGTGGCCCCAATAGCCTGCCATTGTCTGTTGGTTTAAATCGGTCTCGGATCAGAAAACTGAACAATTTTGTTCTCGTGAAATAATGCACAAACTCGCGCGTGGCCTCGCGTGCATCTTCAAACAGCCGACTGAACGGAGAATAGACCGTAAATAACTCAATAGAATCGGGTATAAATTATATGTATAATCGCATCACTTATCAAAGTGAATCTTGATCCAACTTACTCTTCCCTACTAACAAAAACCTCTTTCCTGTGACTTTTGTGGAGATGCAAAGGTTAAAACGGTCTCCAAATAGCAAGGGTCACAATAACATTCTATTCCTCTTCCCACCTGATTGCAGGGATGAAACCGACATCGTTATTTGCCCTTCAAAGCATTGAGTCATTAAAACATGTACAATGAGAATTGTCGGTCACTACCAGCGAAGGAAAAAAATCGCCTCAGTGCGTCTTGAACTGTCCTACAGATCAGACGTTTTTTCGGTTGCTTGTGGACTGGTCTTTGACTGCCTATAGCTTCGAAGTTTGTGTTTTGTCAGTGTGTCTTTTAAAGATTACCTGAAAGTTATTTCCCATCAGTCTTTCTCAAGACTACCTACTTTTGAATTTAACATTTGTTTTAACTTTTTTCGTATCACCTGAAATGGCTGGACGGAAAAAGAAACCTCGCATCGCTGCGGGGAGGAAAAGAGAGGCATCTCTTTCTGACACATCGAGTGTCTGTAGTGACAATCCTTTTGATATTTTGCCTGAGCAAGAAGCTGGTGAAATGGAAGTTGTTAATAATGAAACTATACAAAATATAAAATCTTTAAAAAAGGAGAAAGTTCCACCTATTGTGGTAACTATTTCTTCTGAATTTAATATATTCAAAAAGGAACTTTCAACGTTTGTTTCTGACGTTAAAGTTACCTATCAAATTGGCCGTAGAGGTGAATGCCGCTTATTAGCCGACTCAGTAAAGGGTCGTGATCGTCTTGTTCAGTATTTAACTGACAAGATGTACAAATTTTTTACATATGACACCAAGAACGCCAAGCCGTTCAAGGTTGTCTTGAAAGGTCTCACCAACGATCAAACCGTTGATGAGATCAAACTTACTTTAACAGAATTACTTGGCATAGCCCCTACCCAAGTAATTCAAATGAAACAAAAATCACGAGGCGAAAACAGTCAGAGAACTGGAATTTCCCTTGTTAATTATTTAATTCATTTTAACCGCAATGAGGTTAACAACTTAAAATTTTTTGAAAAAGCACATGCTTTGTATAATGTGCGTGTAAAGTGGGAAATTTATAGGAAGTATGGCGGAGGTGAAAAGCATATCACCCAATGCCGTACTTGCCAACGTTATGGCCATGGTTCCAAATTCTGTAACATGGACCAAAAATGTCTTAATTGTGGAGACTCTTCTCACAAAAAGGACACATGTCCTGTGAAAGAGAGTAAAAATTTTCGCTGTGCGAATTGTAACGGCAACCATATGTCAAATTTTTATCAATGCCCAGTCCGTTTAGCAATTGTTAAGGCAAGGCAAGGTAAACAAAATTCAATTTCTCAATTAAAACCAACTTCAAAACAAAATTCTCCAAGCGTACCAGTGGCGCATAGTTTACCTACTCCTTTGCATACCCGTTTAACTTATGCACAGGTCACAGGTAGTTCGAACATTATACCGCCTAGTGTTGGTAGTTCGAAAATGACCGTTAATATGGGTAAGCAAAACACGCTAGAAAATAATTGTACACCTATTACTTCAGCTAATATTGCTGCCGAAAATATTTTTTCTAATGTCAACTGCCTGGGGCCTATTACGGCAGGTAAACTTTCTTTTTTGCAACAGGCAATGTTCGATCTTATGAACGCCATGTTGCAGGCAAAATCAATGTTTGAAGCCATTCAAATAGGCACAAATTTTACTATTAAAATTGTTTCTAATTTAAAATTTAGCAATGATTTTAAATAAAACAATTAAAATATTAAATTGGAATGCTCGCTCATTGAAGGCCAATGAGAATGAGCTTTTTAACTTTTTAACAGTAAATAATGTGCATATTGCAATTATTACTGAAACATTTTTGAAACCTAACATAAAATTAAAATATGATCCCAATTACGTGGTTCATAGATATGATAGGATTCAGGGTTCCGGCGGTGGAGTTGCAATTGTTATTCATCGCCGAATCAAACATCGTGCTCTTCCCCATCTTGAGACGAAAGTTATTGAAACTTTGGGAATTGAAGTTCAAACTGAACTTGGGATTTTATTTATTGCCGCAGCATGTTTACCATTTCAATGCAAACGCGAGCTCAAAAATTATTTTAAAGGTGATTTACAAAAACTCACTAGAAATCGTTCGAAATTTTTCATAATCGGCGATTTTAACGCTAAACATCGTTCATGGAATAATTCTCAAAGTAATTCCAATGGCAAAATTTTATTCAACGATTGTTCTTCAGGATACTATTCTATTTTGTCTCCGAATAGTCCTACATGCTTTTCTTCTGTAAGAAACCCTTCAACAATTGATTTGGTGCTTACAGATCAAAGTCATGTATGTAGTGATTTGATCACACATGCTGACTTTGATTCTGATCATCTTCCAATAACCTTTTCTTTATCACATGAATCAGTTTTAAACCCTATGAGCTCTGTTTTTAATTATAACAAGGCTAATTGGGAAAGATACAAAACTCATATTGAGAGAAATTTCAATAATGAGCTTGATTTGCAAAACGAAGTGAATATTGATTCCGCTTTGGAAGCATTAAAATGTGCAATTGTTGATGCCAGGAATTATTCTGTTCCAAAGGCTCAAGTGAAATTTGATTCACCAATAATTGACGAAAATCTTCAACTTCTAATTCGTTTGAAAAATGTCCGCAGACGTCAATATCAACGTTCTCGTGACCCTGTTTTTAAAACTATTTATAAAGATTTACAGAAAGAGATTAAACATAGATTTACTCTTCTGAGAAATCGAAATTTTGAGACTAAAGTTGAAAAATTGAAACCATATTCAAAACCATTTTGGAAGCTGTCGAAGATTCTTAAGAAACCTTCAAAGCCTATTCCAGTTTTAAAAGATGGTGAACGTTTTCTTGTATCCAATGAACAAAAGGCTCAAAGACTTGCTCAGCAGTTTGAGAGTGTTCATAACTCAAATTTGAATTTTGTGAGTCCAATTGAAAATGAAGTCACACGTCAATTTGATTTATTTTCTTCCCGGAATTTTTTACCTGCAGAAATAATTGAAACTAACTTGAATGAGATTAAATCAATTATTAAAAATTTCAAAAATATGAAAGCACCTGGTGACGATGGAATCTTTAATATACTAATCAAACATCTCCCTGAGAGCACAATGGATTTTTTAGTAAAAATTTTCAATTGCTGCTTCAAAATTGCATATTTTCCCAAATTATGGAAAAATGCAAAAATTACTCCCATTTTAAAACCGGATAAAAACCCAGCTGAAGTTTCAAGTTATCGACCAATCAGTTTGCTTTCTTCAATAAGTAAACTGTTTGAGAGAGTTATTCTTAACAGAATGATGTCACACATCAACGAAAATTCAATTTTTGCAAATGAACAGTTTGGATTTCGCCATGGGCATTCCACAACTCATCAATTGCTCAGAGTTACTAATATGATACGAGCTAACAAATCTGAAGGTTATTCCACTGGAGCTGCTCTTTTAGACATAGAAAAAGCATTCGACAGTGTTTGGCATAAAGGTTTGATTGCGAAATTGCAAACTTTTAATTTTCCAATTTTCCTAATCAAAATTTTAAAAAATTATCTTACTGATCGAACTCTGCAGGTTGTCTATCAGAATTCAAAATCTGATAGATTTCCTGTCAGAGCAGGTGTGCCTCAAGGTTCAGTCTTGGGTCCAGTCCTGTACAACATATTCACTTCAGATCTTCCTGATTTGCCTCCAGGATGCACAAAGTCATTGTTCTGCGATGACACAAGCATTTCCGTAAAAGGTAAAAGTCTTCGTGTCATATGCAGTCGATTGCAGAAAAGTTTAGATATTTTTTCTTCCTACTTGCAAAAGTGGAAAATCTCTCCCAATGCTTCTAAAACTCAAATGATAATTTTTCCGCATAAGCCTAGGGCTTCTTTCCTCAAGCCAAACAATAATCACGTTGTCAAGATGAATGGGGTTATTTTAAGTTGGTCCGACAAGGTTAAGTACTTGGGACTAATTTACGATAAAAAACTTATTTTCAAAGAGCACATTGAGAGTATACAAGCCAAGTGCATCAAATATACGAGATGTTTATATCCTCTCATTAACAGGAATTCTAAACTTTGTTTAAAGAACAAACTTTTGATTTACAAACAAATTTTTAGACCAGCAATGCTTTATGCTGTACCGATCTGGTCAAGTTGCTGTTCAACAAGGAAGAAAACGCTTCAAAGGATTCAGAATAAAATTCTGAAAATGATTTTGAAGCGTCCTCCTTGGTTTGGTACACTCGAATTACATAGACTTACTGGTGTTGAACCATTAGAAGCTATGTCAAATAAAATTATTAACAATTTTCGACAAAAATCGTTGCAATCCTCAATTGCTACGATAAGCTCTCTTTATAGCCAATAAGTTAGCAATTAAGTTAGTTGTAAGTTTACTTCCCCTTTTCTGACAAGTAGGTTTAAATCCCTACGAATGATAAGTCCTAATTGCGAAAGCAAACAAATCCTAACAATTAAAATTACAAATTTCTAACAGTGTTGAGAAGTCACCATTTGTGATTGGACACACATACTCATTATTTACTAATATTTATCATAAATACTTAAGCTACTAACAAATCCCCCCTTAAAAAAAAAAAAAAAAAAAAAAGAAAAAAAAAAAAAATCGCCTCTAGCGATTAATGAATACATATAAAACAAGCCACATGCGTTGACATCGTCGTCAGTATGCGAAAAACAAAGTATCGGTGCTGGTGCACTCTTTTTGCTTTCCTCTTTACGATATATTTCTATTCATTATTGTACAATACAATACGTGGTTCTCAATGTGCACAACTCGGTATATGAAGTTATTTCTCTCTGTTACAGAGAGCGATCAGAACTTGTTATATCCTTATTCTTTTGACTCATGAATATGATTTTTTGTCAGAAAAAGAAAGAAAATGGCAGTGTATGCTCTCCTGCTCTCGCTTAAACTCAACCGCTGCCGAAGTAGTTCCTTCCCCCACACATTCCCTCTCACCGCACCACACCTCTGCTGCTGTTCAGGCAACATGATTTTCTCCTGTTGCTATCCTTTCTTCCCGTAACTACCGGCCTATGGAGAGACGAACGCAACGAGCGAATCGCTTCTCAGAGCTGATGTAGTCTAGTCATGTGTTTGTTTTCTCCCAGAAACCTATGCACCCTATCAACATTTCATTATGGGTTGAGAGGATTCGAGATATGATGAATAAACGACGATTGCATCATATTCGTTTCCATCACTGGTCACTACTAGCCCCCATTCAGTTGATTCACTGTGCAATTTCACTGATTCGGATTTTTTTAGAAGTCATAACGAACACTACCTTTTGAGGTCATCGCGCCATCTTTTTCCTTGAATGTGTGTTGTCACTCCCAGATGGTCTCGAGGTACGATACTGGCCTAACAAGCCAGTCGTCGTAGGTTTGAGTCTCGTCTCGGGAGAGACTGTTAGTGTCAGTAGGATCGTAGCGCTAGCCCCGCGATTGTCCTGTACACTAAATAGTCGGCTGCGAAGTCTGTGTATAAATAAACAGAAGGTCAAGTTCCGAATCGGAATGTAGCACCAAGGCTTTGCTTTTGTGTGTTGTCATTTTTCTAGCTTAAAATGTGTCCTTCCACGTTTCCAAGTTTCACCGATTTTCTGGTCATTTTATCATAATTTTACATTCGTTTCTAACTTCTATAAGCGTTTTTCAGAGATTCTGAGGCAAGGGTTCCCAAATTGTGCTCGGCGAAGCTTTTAAAACTGCTCATCGACGTCCTAGATAGTTTGCTCGACGGAACACGTTTTTTCCTGTATGGACTTCTTCACTGCGACCAGAATCGTTGGTCTATTGTGACTGTGA